>NC_069503.1:772660954-772975954 GCF_027579735.1 Bombina bombina | reverse complement strand
TTTAATCATGAAATAGAAGCATTTTAAGTTACAAACAGCAGATTCAAAAGCCGTATTTGAAAGAAATGTTGGTCAGTTATAAGAAATATAATCTGTACTACTCAATTACTTTGACAATTAGTTCTGTACTCATATTTTCACAATATGATAAAATATTACTGTAAATGTATTAAATAGTTAAGTTGCCATTGCAAACCTATGGTCTTGAGCATTAATCCAGTGAAGCTAAGCAAGAACACTGCCCATTTATAGATGTTATTATCCAGTCTATAAGCTGCTGTTAGCATCCCAGCATTGATTCTCAGCTCTCAGATGAATGGTCCAGTACAGTAAAGTGATAAGGTTAAGTTAATTATCTTTGCTGTACAGTTTCCACATGGATAATACTGCTGGAGATTGCCAGGAGATCTGTGGTTTAATTATGCAAAGCAGATGGAAAAAATGTAATTGTTTTGTGTAGTAACCCTGCTTTACATCTCTAGCAATAAACTGCCCTGCCTTATTTGTGCTTGAACTTAGTCACACAGACACTCATACCTGACTAATGGAACTTTGTCTGGGACTCTGTTTAAGGGATATGTTTATCCCAGTAGTGTATTTCAATTTTATGCTGTAGTAAGCATATCCATTTCAATTCTACCTAGTGTTCTTACTTCTGCTTCTCCTTTGTAATATGTTTACACTTTAATTTGAATTCTGATGTCCGTATGTGTATGTGTGTATATATATATATATATATATATATATATATATATATATATATATATATATATATATATATATATATATATATATATATATATATACAAAAAAGGAGAACCTAGCAAGAGGGATCTCATTTGTTTGTTTTTTTACAATTTTTTTTTATTTATTATTGTTATTTTTCTGCCTGCTTTTACTTGGCCTATTCAAGAAAAAAATGCACATGCATTATAGCTACTCTTTCTTTATTTAATATTGTGGGTTTTACAATCCAAAAGTAGGTGGTGCTAAGGGAAATCACATAAGACCAGTGCATATATATATGTTGCGGGTAAAGTAATAAATTTGGTAATCCTAGCATTACCCAGGTAAACCTTACATGTGGGTAAAGCCCGATGTAACATGATAAATCTTCTCAGAGTGCACACGCATTTTTACAAAAACACCACCAGATGGGCTATAAAAATGGATCATCTACAAAACATTTATGCAAAGAAAAATCTAGTGTACATGAGCCTCCCTCCCCCAATTATTTTTTTTAACCAAATATTTTAAGGGACAGTCAACTCAAAATGTTTTTTTATAGTTTTAAAATAGATAATCCCTTTACTACCCATTCCCCAATTTTGCATAACCAACAGTTATATTAATATACTTTTTACTTCTGTGATTACCTTGTATCTAAGCCTCTTTTACAGCCCCCTGATCACATGACTTTCTATTTATTATTTATTGACTTGCATTTTAGCCAATTAGTGTTGTGTCATCCACAACCCACAGGCGTGAGCACAATGTTAACTATATGGCCCACATGAACTAGCAGTGTCCTGTTGTGAAAAGCAAATAAAAAGCATTTGGTAAAAGGCTGTCTATAGAAACAGGCAGAAATTCAGAGGTTTAAATGTTATAAAGTATATTAATATAACAATGTTGGTTGTGCAAAGCTGGGGAATAGGTAGTAAAGGTGTTATCTATCATTTTAAACTATAAAAATGTAAGTGTTTACTGTCCCTTTAAGATGACAGTCATTGAAGAAGGTCAAACAATTAGATTTTTATAACAATTGTTATGCATAGAGGGACTACTGAGTTCTTTTGATAGACTCAAGGATAATAAAGTTTAAAAATGCATTTTCTTATACTTTCATGTAGGGCTGCTACTAACGATTATTTTCATAATCGATTAATCAGCCGAATTGTTGCAGGTCTACTTTCATATTCCTTTTATGTCTCCAACACATAGACACACACATCATATCTCTCCTCTTTCTCTCTGTCTTGCTCTCTGGACCCAATTCTCAGAAACTTGCCAGAATGGAGATAAATCATCAGCTTATTGTACTGAGCATTATATGGTAATGCAAGTGTTGCTCCTTAACATATTGGGGCCCATTTATCAAGCTCCGTACGGAGCTTGTGGGCCTGTGTTTCTGGTGAGTCTTCAGACTTGCCAGAAACACAAGTTATGAAGCAGCGGTCTAAAGACCGCTGCTCCATAACCCTGTCCGCCTGCTCTGAGCAGGCGGACAGGAATCGCCGGAAATCAACCCGATCGAATACGATCGAGTTGATTGACACCTCCCTGCTGGCGGCCCATTGGCCGCGAGTCAGCAGGGAGCGGCGTTGCACCAGCAGCTATTGTGAGTTTGCTGGTGCAATGTTAAATGCATTTCTTTCATGTAATTAACAAGAGTCCATGAGCTAGTGACGTATGGGATATACATTCCTACCAGGAGGGGCAAAGTTTCCCAAACCTTAAAATGCCTATAAATACACCCCTCACCACACCCACAAATCAGTTTTACAAACTTTGCCTCCAAGGGAGGTGGTGAAGTAAGTTTGTGCTAGATTCTACGTTGATATGCGCTCCGCAGCAAGTTGGAGCCCGGTTTTCCTCTCAGCGTGCATTGAATGTCAGAGGGATGTGAAGAGAGTATTGCCTATTGAATGCAGTGATCTCCTTCTACGGGGTCTATTTCATAAGGTTCTCTGTTATCGGTCGTAGAGATTCATCTCTTACCTCCCTTTTCAGATCGACGATATACTCTTATATTTACCATTTCCTCTACTGATTCTCGTTTCAGTACTGGTTTGGCTTTCTACAAACATGTAGATGAGTGTCCTGGGGTAAGTAAGTCTTATTTTCTGTGACACTCTAAGCTATGGTTGGGCACTTTATTTATAAAGTTCTAAATATATGTATTCAAACATTTATTTGCCTTGACTCAGAATGTTCAACTTTCCTTATTTCCAGACAGTCAGTTTCATATTTGGGATTATGCATTGAATTATCATATTTTTTCTTACCTCAAAAATTTGACTTTTTTCCCTGTGGGCTGTTAGGCTCGCGGGGGCTGAAAATGCTTCATTTTATTGCGTCATTCTTGGCGCGGACTTTTTTGGCGCAAAAATTCTTTTCCGTTTCCGGCGTCATACGTGTCGCCGGAAGTTGCGTCATTTTTTGACGTTATTTTGCGTCAAAAATGTCGGCGTTCCGGATGTGGCGTCATTTTTGGCGCCAAAAGCATTTAGGCGCCAAATAATGTGGGCGTCTTTTTTGGCGCTAAAAAATATGGGCGTCATTTTTGTCTCCACATTATTTAAGTCTCATTATTTATTGCTTCTGGTTGCTAGAAGCTTGTTCACTGGCATTTTTTTCCCATTCCTGAAACTGTCATTTAAGGAATTTGATCAATTTTGCTTTATATGTTGTTTTTTTCTTTTACATATTGCAAGATGTTCCACGTTGCAACTGAGTCAGAAGTTACTACAGGAAAATCACTGCACAGTGCTGGAGCTACCAAGCTAAGTCTGCTATAAACTTTTGGTATCTGTTTCTCCAGCTGTTATTTGTATTGCATGTCATGTCAAACTTATTAATGCAGATAAAATTTCCTTTAGTACTGTTACATTACCTGTTGCTGTCCGTCAACATCTAATTTTCAGAGTGTTCCTGATAACATAAGAGATTTTATTTTTTAAATCCATTAAGAAGGCTATGTCTGTTATTTCTCCTTCTAGTATACATAAAAGTCTTTTAAAACTTCTCTTTTTTTCAGATGAATTTTTAAATGAACATCATCATTCTGATACTGATAATGGTTCTTCTGGTTCAGAGGTTTCTGTCTCAGAGGTTGATGCTGATAAATCTTTGTATTTGTTCAAGATGGAATTTATTCGTTCTTTACTTAAAGAAGTGTTATTTGCATTAGAAATAGAGGATTCTGGTCCTCTTGATACTAAATGTAAACGTTTAAATAAGGTTTTTAAATCTCCTGTAGTTATTCCAGAAGTGTTTTATCTCCCTGATGCTATTTCTGAAGTAATTTCCAGGGAATGGAATAATTTGGGTAATTTATTTACTCCTTCTAGACGTTTAAGCAAATTATATCCTGTGCCATCTGACAGATTAGAGTTTGTTGGGACAAAAATCCCTAAGGTTATGGGGCTGTCTCTACTCCTGCTAATGTACTACTATTCCTATGGCAGATAGTACTTCATTTAAGGATCCTTTAGATAGGAAAATTGAATCCTTTCTAAGAAAAGCTTACTTATGTTCAGGTAATCTTCTTAGACCTGCTATATTTTTAGCGGATGTTGCTGCAGCTTCAACTTTTTTGGTTAGAAGCTTTAGCGCAACAAGTAACAGATCATAATTTTATAGCATTATTATTATTCTATAACATGCTAATAATTTTATTGGTGATACCATCTTTTGATATCATTAGAGTTGATGTCAGGTATATGTCTCTAGCTATTTTAGCTAGAAAAGCTTTATGGATTAAACTTGGAATGCTGACATGTCTTCTAAGTCAACTTTGCTTTCCCTTTCTTTCCAGGGTAAATAATCATTTCGTTCCTTTCCTCACAACAAGGAACAAAAGCCTGATCCTTCATCCTCAGGAGCGGTATCAGTTTGGAAACTATTTCCAGTTTGGAATATATCCAAGCCTTATAGAATCCTATAGCCAGCTCCTAAGTACCTATGAAGGTGCGGCCCTTATTCCAGCTCAGCTGGTATGGGGCAGATTACGTTTTCTTCAAAGAAATTTGGATCAATTCCGTTCTTAATCTCTGGTTTCAGAAACATTGTTTCAGAAAGGTACAGAATTGGCTTCAAGTTAAGGCCTCCTGCTAAGAGATTCTTTTCTTTCCCGTGTCCCAATTGACACAGCAAGGCTCAGTATTTCTGAAATGTGTTTCAGATCTAGAGTTGGCTGGAGTATTTATGCCAGTTCCAGTTCTGGAACAGGGGCTGGGGTTTTATTTTATCTCTTCATTGTACCAAAGAAGGTCAATTCCTTCAGACCAGTTCTGGATCTATCATTATTGAATCGTTATGTTAGGATACCAACATTCAAGATGGTTACTGTAGGACTATCCTGCCTTTTGTTTAGCAAGGGCATTATATGTCTACAATAGATTTACAGGATGTGTATCTGCATATTCCGATTCATCCAGATCATTTTTAGTGTCTGAGATTCTCTTTTTAGACAAGCATTACCAGTTTTGTGGCTCTACTATTTGGCCTAGCCTCAGTTCCAAGAATTTTTTTCAAAGGTTCTCGGTGCCCTTCTTTCTGTAATCAGAGAATAGGGTTTTGGTATTTCCTTATTTGGACGATATCTTGGTACTTGCTCAGTCTTCTCATTTTCGAAGAATCTCATACGAATCGACTTGTGTTGTTTCTTCAAGTTCATGGTTGGAGGATCAATTTACCAATCAGTTTATTGATTCCTCAGACAAGGGTAACCTTTTTAGGTTTCTAGATAAATTCAGTGTCTATGACTCTGTCCTTGTCAGACAAGAGAAGTTTAACATTGATATCAGCTTGTCAAAACCTTCAGTCACAATCATTCCCTTTGGTAGCCTTATGCATGGAAATGTTGGATCTTAGGACTGCCGCATCAGATGCGATCTCCTTTGCTCGTTTTCACATGCGACCTCTTCAGCTCTGTATGCTGAACCAATGGTGCAGGGATTACTCAAAGATATCTCAATTAATATCTTTAAACCGATTTTACGACACTCTCTGACATGGTGGACAGATCACCATCGTTTAGTTCAGGGGGCTTCTTTGTTCTTCCGACCTGGACTATAATCTCAACAGATACGAGTCTTACAGGTTGGGGAGCTGTGTGGGGGTATCTGACGGCACAAGGGGTTTGGGAATCTCAGGAGGTGAGATTTCCGATCAATATTTTGGAACCCCGTGCAATTTTCAGAGCTCTTCAGTCTTGGCCTCTTCTGAAGAGAGAGTTGTTCATTGTTTTCAGATAAGACATTGTCACAACTGTGGCATACATCAATCATCAAGGAGGGACTCACAGTCCTCTGGCTATGAAAGAAGTATCTCGAATTTTGGTTTGGGCGGAATCCAGCTCCTGTCTAATCTCTGCGGTTTATATCCCAGGTATGGACAATTGGAAAGCGGATTATCTCAGTCGCCAAACGTTGCATCCGGGCGAATGGTCTCTTCACCCAGAGGTATTTCTTCAGATTGTTCAAATGTGGGAACTTCCAGAAATAGTTCTGATGGCTTCTCATCTAAACAAGAAACTTCCCAGGTATCTGTCCAGATCCCGGGATCCTCAGGCGGAGGCAGTGGATGCATTTTCACTTCCTTGGAAGTATCATCCTGCCTATATCTTTCCGCCTCTAGTTCTTCTTCCAAGAGTAATCTCCAAGATTCTGAAGGAATGCTCGTTTGTTCTGCTGGTAGCTCCGGCATGGCCTCACAGGTTTTGGTATGCGGATCTTGTCCGGATGGCCTCTTGCCAACCGTGGACTCTTCCGTTAAGACCAGACCTTTTGTCTCAAGGTCCTTTTTTCCATCAGGATCTGAAATCCTTAAATTTAAAGGTATGGAGATTGAACGCTTGATTCTTGGTCAAAGAGGTTTCTCTGACTCTGTGATTAATACTATGTTACAGGCTCGTACATCTGTATCCAGAGAGATATATTATAGAGTCTGGAAGACTTATATTTCTTGGTGTCTTTCTCATCATTTTTCTTGGCATTCTTTTAGAATACCGAGAATATTACAATTTCTTCAGGATGGTTTAGATAAGGGTTTGTCCGCAAGTTCCTTGAAAGGTCAAATCTCTGCTCTTTCTGTTCTTTTTCACAGAAAGATTGCTATTCTTCCTGATATTCATTGTTTTGTACAAGCTTTGGTTTGTATAAAGCCTGTCATTAAGTCAATTTCTCCTCCTTGGAGTTTGAATTTGGTTCTGGGGGCTCTTCAAGCTCCTCCATTTGAACCTATGCATTCATTGGATATTAATTACTTTCTTGGAAAGTTTTGTTCCTTTTGGCCATCTCTTCTGCCAGAAGAGTTTCTGAATTATCTGCTCTTTCTTATGAGTCTCCTTTTCTGATTCTTCATCAGGATAAGGCGGTGTTGCGAACTTCTTTTGAATTTTTACCTAAAGTTGTGAATTCCAACAACATTAGTAGAGAAATTGTGGTTCCTTCATTATGTCCTAATCCTAAGAATTCTAAGGAGAAATCGTTGCATTCTTTGGATGTTGTTAGAGCTTTGAAATATTATGTTGAAGCTACGAAATCTTTCTGTAAGACTTCTAGTCTATTTGTTATCTTTTCCGGTTCTAGGAAAGGCCAGAAAGCTTCTGCCATTTCTTTGGCATCTTGGTTGAAATCTTTAATTCATCTTGCCTATGTTGAGTCGGGTAAAATTCCGCCTCAGAGAATTACAGCTCATTCTACTAGGTCAGTATCTACTTCCTGGGCGTTTAGGAATGAAGCTTCGGTTGACCAGATCTGCAAAGCAGCAACTTGGTCCTCTTTGCATACTTTTACTAAATTCTACCATTTTGATGTATTTTTTTCTTCTGAAGCAGTTTTTGGTAGAAAAGTTCTTCAGGCAGCGGTTTCAGTTTGAATCTTCTGCTTATGTTTTTTGTTAAACTTTATTTTGGGTGTGGATTATTTTCAGCAGGAATTGGCTGTCTTTATTTTATCCCTCCCTCTCTAGTGACTCTTGTGTGGAAAGATCCACATCTTGGGTAGTCATTATCCCATACGTCACTAGCTCATGGACTCTTGTTAATTACATGAAAGAAAACATAATTTATGTAAGAACTTACCTGATAAATTCATTTCTTTCATATTAACAAGAGTCCATGAGGCCCACCCTTTTTTGGGGTGGTTATGATTTTTTTTGTATAAAGCACAATTATTCCAATTCCTTATTTTTTATGCTTCGCACTTTTTTTCTTATCACCCCACTTCTTGGCTATTCGTTAAACTGATTTGTGGGTGTGGTGAGGGGTGTATTTATAGGCATTTTAAGGTTTGGGAAACTTTGCCCCTCCTGGTAGGAATGTATATCCCATACGTCACTAGCTCATGGACTCTTGTTAATATGAAAGAAATGAATTTATCAGGTAAGTTCTTACATAAATTATGTTTTTGCAATGTCTTGTGGACCTGATCCACACTGTCGGATCAGGTCCGCAAGACCTTTGATAAATAGGGGCCATAGTATATTAGTGAACTCTCCTTAATAAAATACACAGTTCCTAAGGTATAATTGCCTTTAAAACAATCTCTGAGGGCCCTTATAGAATCTCACCAGACCATAGGGCTTTAAAGAATCGGGACCTCTGTTTCTAACTCCTGATCGTACTACACTTCTAGTACAGTTTAGAATTGTACTTAAGGGGATATTAAACAGCCTGTTTCAATGGTGTAATAATAAAAAAAGCACACTAAGCAGTGGTATATATTTAATAGGAATCATTGCAATATGTATTACTCCTCTATTTAAATGAATTTTAACTTCATCTGTGCAGTGTCCATTACTTCCTGTCACAGCCCTGTCTGTCATGATGTCATAAAACTTTCACTAAAGTACTAAAGTATAGTAATATACTTGTTACCTCTGTGGTTAACTTGTATCTAAGCATCTTGTATCTAAGCATCTGCAGACTGCCACAGTGTTTAAGTTCATTTGACAGACTGACTTTTTAACCAATGAGTGCTGACTCATAGATAACTCCACAGGAGTGAGCATAATGTTATCTATATGGCACACATAAACTGGTGATGTCTAGCTGTAAAGAATTAGCTGTAGTGTAGTGCACAACCCAAAATATTGATCTAGGCCCATTTTGGTATATTTCATGCCACCATTTCACCGCCAAATGCGATCAAATAAAAAAAACTTTTTCACAAACTTTATAAATAGTTTCAGTGAAAAATCCTAAACAGCTTGTGCAATTATGACAAACATGGTTTTAAATGCTTCTCTGGGATGTCCTTTGTTCAGAAATAGCAGACATATATGGCTTTGGCATTGTTTTTTGGGAATTAGAAGGCCGCTAAATGCTGCTGCGCACCACACATGTATTATGCCCAGCAAGGAAGGGGTTAATTTGGGAGCTTATAGGGAGATTTATGGTTAATTTTAACTTTAGTGTAGTACACAACCCAAAGTATTGTTATAAGGCCATAAATACAATTAGCACTTTGGTATTTCCAAACCACTTTTTTTCAAAATTAGCGCTAATTACATCGGAACACTAATATCTTTCAGGAATCCCTGAATATCCATTGACATGCGATCATATTAAAAAAATTGTTCACTTTTTCACAATTTTTTTCACAAACTTTAGGTTTCTCACTGAAATTATTTACAAACAACTTATGCAATTATAGCATAAATGGTTGTAAATGCTTCTCTGGGATCCCCTTTGTTCAGAAGTAGCAGACATATATGGCTTTGGCTTTGCTTTTTGGTAATTAGAAGACTGCTAAATGCCACTGCGCACCACACGTGTATTATGCCCAGCAGTGAAGGGGTTAATTAGGGAGCTTCAAGGGTTAATTTTAGCTTGAGTGTAGTGTAGTAGACAACCCCAAGTATTGATCTAGGCTTATTTTGGTATATTTCATGCCAACATTGCACCGCCAAATGCGATCAAATTAAAAAAACATTTTTCACAATTTTAGGTTTCTCACTGAAATTATTTACAAACGGCTTGTGCAATTATGGCGAAAATGCTTGTAAATGCTTCTCTGGGATCCCCTTTGTTCAGAAATAGCAGACATACATGACTTTGGTGTTGCTTTGTGGTAATTAGAAGGTCGCTAAATGCTGCTGCGCATCACACGTGTATTATGGCTAGCAGTGAAGGGGTTAATTAGGTAGTTTGTAGGGAGCTTGCAGGGTTAATTTTAGCTTTAGTATAGAGATATTCAGGGATTCCTGAAAGATATCAGTGTCCCAATGTAACTAGCGCTAATTTTGAAAAAAAGTGGTTTGGAAAAAGCAAAGTGCTATTTGTATTTATTGCCCTATAACTTGCAAAAAAAGCAAAGAACATGTAAACATTGGGTATTTCTAAACTCAGGACAAAATTTAGAAACTATTTAGCATGGGTGTTTTTTGGTGGTTGTAGATATGTAACAGATTTTGGGGGTTAAAGTTAGAAAAAGTGTGTTTTTTTTCCATTTTTCCTCATATTTTATATATTTTTTTATAGTAAATTATAAGATATGATGAAAATAATGGTATCTTTAGAAAGTCTATTTAATGGTGAGAAAAATGGTATAATAATGTGTGGGTACAGTAAATGAGTAAGAGGAAAATTACAGCTAACCACAAACACAGCAAAAATGTAAAAATAACCTTGGTCCCAAACGGACAGAAAATGGAAAAGTGCTGTGGTCATTAAGGGGTTAAAGGGACATAAAACCAAATTTTTTTTCTTTCATAATTCAGATAGAGCATACAATTTTAAACAACTTTCCAATTTACTTCTGTTATCAAATTTTCTTTGTTTTCTTGTTATCCTTTGTTGAAAAGCTGGGATGTAAGCTCATGAGTGTGCACGTGTCCACAACACTATGTGGCAGCAGTTTTGCAACAATGTTATACATTAGCAGGAGCACTAGATGGCAGCACTATTTCCGGTCATGTAGTGCTTTAGGCATGTGCACACTACCTACCTAGGTATCCCTTCAACAAAGAATAACATGAGAACGAAACAAATTTGATAATAGAAGTAAATTGGAAACTTTTCTAAATAATGAAAGACATTTTTGGGGTTTACTGTCCCTTTAAGTGAATAGACTAGATAAATAGGACGTCATATTTGCTCATGCTCAGAACTGGGAGAAAATGTTTCTCTCATCACACTGGGAGCAGGGGCTAAAGTGAGAAATTGTAAGTGCTAATTTTGCAAGAAAACAATTATGTTTTTTGCTATTTTTGCACAATCTGTTTCTTTTTATATTTACTTTGGTTTAACATATTTGTTTTTACCAAAGGAGCACTGTTTAATATCCCTTTAAAATATGAGCAATTTGATTGGATTAGAATTGCAATCCTTAGATATAGATCAGGCATACTTTATATAGCGAAATACTAGTGGTTGATATATTGTTTTAAAAGAGGTATTAAGATGATACCTGTTGCCAAAATGATACCTGTCTCCTATATGACTGCTATTTAACCATTTTGTGGACAGGATTAACAATCTTTGTCCATTCAGTAATAAACAGATTTCAATCCTGGAGAAAAGTAATAATAAAAAGAAATCTTTATTTTTAATTTATACCTTCTCATTACTTTTTAGGTCCTGCTTATAAATATTGCGTTCCATTTCTATTTGCATAAATTGCATTAACATAATATAAAAAGGCAATTTTCTAAAGCCATTTAGATCTCTTGAACTGGAACTTAATGCTTAAAATTACATTTTATGACTTTTGGCCAGTGGCTTTCCAAACAGAAATTGTCCATCAGTTTTATAAATGAAAGAGTTCATGTTTTTCAGAATTTGAGTATGTGCAATTTAGTTTTGTTTTTCTGTACTCGTTTAGTTTTTGTAGTAACATTCTTTAATAATGTGCCAAATTCTAACTCTCTAAACGGGTACAAGTATTTATTCTTTACCCAAAATTGTTTATGCAGTCTTGGGATACTCCAAACCCTGCTGTACCAGTTTGCTTAGCCTGCATTTTTATAGTTTAATTCTACAAACAATTTTGCTGGTATTCAAAATAAACTAAACATTTAATTTCTCTATATAATGTTTCATTAAAGGGACAGTCTAGTCAAAAGTAAACTTTCATGATTCAGATAAGGCATGTAATTTTAAACTAGTTTCCAATTTTTACTTTTATCATCTAATTTGGTTTGTTCTCCTGGTATTTTTTGTTGAAAGCTAAACCTAGGTAGTCTCAAATGCTAATTTATAAGCCCTTGAAGGCCGCCTCTTATCTCAGTGCAGTTTTTCACAGCTAGACAGCACTAGTTCATGTAGGCCATATGACATTGTGAAATTGTGACATTGACATTGTGCTCACTCCTGTTGAGTTATTTATGAATCAGCAGTGATTGGCTACAATGAGAGTCTTTCAAAATAACCAAAATAAGGAGGCAGTTTGCAGAGGCTTAGATACAAGGTAATCACATAGGTAAGAAGAATATTAAAGGGATATTAAACACTAAATAAAAGCTAGATAGCATGATGCATTCAATGAAAAGAGCAGTCTGAGGATAACATGTGGATGTATTTTTTTAAGTTTCGTTAGCTGTTTAATTATTGACAAAATAAGTGTAAAGTTTTAGTGTCTATAAAACAATGGGAGCTGCCATGTTGTAACTTAGGTTACCTTCTCTGCTGTGGCCAATTAGGGACAGTTATAAATAGGTCACTAGAGTGTGCAGCCAATGGCTAGGTGGAATATAACCGTGTTCTGCAGTTTCATTTCTAACAGGTACTTAAAAGCTCACAATTTCATAATGAAATTACAGGAAAAGGGAACAAAATAAATAAACAAAAGTATATTGCAGACTTCTTTTATATATGTGATTTATCATTTGATATTACCATATTAAAGTATTTAATGTCCCTTAAATATAACCATGTTGGTTTTGCAAAACTGGGTTAATAAAGTGATTATCATTTTAAACAATAAACATTTTCTAGTAGACTGTCCCTTTAAGTAAAATACAACAAAATTGCCCCATACTTTCATTCTTTATTTTTACTGCTTTTGCTGTAAAATGCTTCTGAAACTTGTGCTTGTTTCACTCTTTTGGAGTTCCTACATAATACTTAAAGAGAAGGTAAACAATTTGAGATTGTTATATACAATGTTTATTAAAATGAAGTTTGCTATACAGTATACTTTACATTTTTATGTTGCTGACTGCCATTTAAGTCTGAAAATTGTGGATTTTTTGTTGTGAAAACTGAGAGGCTTCACGAGACAAACCTTTTCGCGTATCCGTCCAGAGTTTGTAGTTATCTTATTATTTCTGCTGAAGCAAAGCAATGAAGATTTTATTATCACAATGACCGTGGCAAACCCTAGCATCTCCAGACTCAAGTCCAGGATGGCTACCCAAGAGAAGGAAAATGGTGGGTGAGTTTGATTACCGAAAAACAAATGCAGCAAACAAGTCAATATATTTTAATAATGTTCAAACTCTGCTCATATGTTAATCTATTGGAAGACTGTAGAAAAATGTTGTAAGTTCAAGTTGTTTGTTGGCCCTTCAAGCAGTTGAGATTTACCAACACCTGCAACATTCACTGATTGGTTATCTCAGATCCAAGTATGTTTATACCTATCCCTTATTTATTAGCCACCTCAAAGACCAGGAACATAGATTCCAAAAGGCTATTCAAGTGGTGTATCCCAGCATGAGCCACACTTGGTTTTCAAAACATTGTAAATTGTATTAACAGAAAGATAGTGTTAAACTTTTTTTAAATATCTATTTTGCAATCCAATGCTTTATTGCTGTGAGTTTCCTGCCCCTTTAAGTGCAGTTTCCAGTACAACTGTATAAAGATGTGAATTAATACCATTCTGCGATCTATCTATCTCGTAAACTATTATCTATCTCATTATCTATCTATCTATCTATCTATCTATCTATCTATCTATCTATCCATCTCTTAACTTCTGCCCCAAAAGTGCTATTACAAAAACTGTGCCACAAGGTATATTGGTAATTTTTTCAAGTAGTAGCAAAGTTCAAAAATATTGTTGAAGTGAAATATTGATTTTCAGACTATTGAGAGAACAGACTGAAAAAAAAATGTTTTCCCTCCTTGTTTTGCTTTTTATTTAGTTTTTTCACAATATGTTGTGCACAATGACGGAGACTGTTAAATTCTCAGAAAAATAAATATATTCTGTTGTATTCAGGAAACCAGGGTGTGACAGACCAGTCTCTGGTGGAGTGCAGATTGTCTCTTCTGGGAGGCATGGGAGAGAACTATTTAGGATCCATAGGTATTGCAAATCATTTTCCATGGGTACCAAATAAGCTTTTATTCATGGCCTCCTTAGGGAAGATTCTTTCTCTCTCATGTGCCTCGAGATATTGGCTTGTGTAAGATATTTGGAGTTAAAGTGAAGGTAAACTTTGGTGAATGAAAGCCCGTTTTTTAAAATTACTATTAAAAACCGGGGCACTTTCATTCATCAAAGTTTACAAAGCAGCCGTTTTGATTAAAAACCTTTTTTTCTTTTCACAGCCAGAGCGGCTTCCCCCTCCTGGAAATCCTCTTTTCACACGTCAGCAATGACTAATCCGGCTTCCTCCAATCACGGCTTTCCCCCAAGGGTAGTCATTGCTTGAGGCCATGCTGTGATTGGAGAAAGCTGGATTAGTCATTGCTGTCGTGTCAAGAGAGGATTTCCAGGAGGGGGAAGCTGCTCTGGCTGTGAAAAGAAAAAAAGGTAAGTATTTAATCAAAACGGCTGGTTTGTAAACTTTGATGAATGAAAGTCCCCCTGTTTTTAATAGTATTTTTAAAAAATGGGCTTTCATTTATCAAAGTTTACCTTCACTTTAATGGGAGTGATTGCTCTCTTTCTAACTTCAGAATTAAAAAAAAAACCCAGAGGTTTTATGCAAATCGCTTTATAGTACCAAAGAAGGAGGGCACTTTTAGGTCTGTTTTGGATCTCAAAATATTGAAAAGATTCATTAAAAAAAAGAAAAGAAAATATGTCCTAGTGCCAATGCTAATTAAACCACCTGCCTTCCGAATACAGACTCCCTAACCTGGTCTGTGAAAAGTTACTACTTAATTGTTATGTGAGTAAAGCGCCACAAATAAAGGCTAAGGTGTTAAGATTATAGAATATAGTTTAATAACAACAATTACTAAAAAAAAAAATTAATCAAGAACAAAAATAAAACAATAGGATTATAATGTAGACCGTATATAAATATTTTATGTAGGTCTCATTTCTAAATGTAGTACACGCTAATAAATACCAGAATAACAGTGTAAACAAAGATATAACAGAAGTACAAAAATGAAAACAAAATCAGTGTTAAAGGAAGTCCCAAAAGGTGAAAGCAAGTTCCAAATTCCACCTTGAATTTATCCAAAATTGGCCAATATTATCCTATAGCAATAAGATCCAAGGGTAAATAGTCTAAAAAAGTGATAAAAATAATCCAGTGAACCTAAACTAAAAAACTAATTTGCATATTGTATACCAGTGATGACTAACCTTGAAACCCCAGATGTTTTGGAACTACTTTCCCCATGATGCTTAAAGTGAAAGTTAATTTTCGTCCAAAACATCAATTCCATTGAGCCATATTTTCATCCTTTATGTAGTCGCTAAGTTGTTTTTAAAAGATCCATAGTTATTTTTTTATATTTATTATTTTTATGACCTACCGTACTAACCGATCCTCCGATCAACCGCTCATTTCCTGGTTTGTCTTTTTTTCTGAAGTAAGAGTGGTCCAACCCGCTCTTACGTGGCATCCATGCGCGCTCCTTTTAAAGCACCCTGTATTGCGCATGCCTTAAAATACGATCTTGGCTGTGATACATAGTATCGTAGCAGAGATCGTATGATCTTTTTCTGTGCCGTCAATGCGCATGTGTGTCTCATGAACGAGCATTTAATCAGGCAGGAGATTCAATGAGACACGCATGCGTAGTTTAAGTTGGGGGCGGGTAGTTACTTTGTTGGGACACCAATGGGGGACCAATGAGGATCTGTAAGACGATTTTCATCACATACAAATAAAAAAAATTTTTATTATCCAGGCGGACTGACATAGTGGATTGCGAGGTAGAATTATAAGAAAAATAATAAAAATACGACAAAACTGCTAAAAATCTTGAATTAAAGTCCAGCTAATTTTGCGTGTACTTTGCTTTGGGGCTTTGAAGTGCATGCAAGTTTACTCTTCCTTTAACTAGACTGCAAAGTTCCTAAGCACTAAATGTACTTCCAAAGCATATGGGGTGCCAAGGTTAGCCATCACTGGTGTATACTGTAAAGTAAATGTAGCAATAGCCTACTATCAAAATTCAGCTTACCGAATCAACAAAATGGTAAACAACAAAGACCCCAAACAGCTGCTTTTCTTTCAACGTGTTTCGGCTCAGTCTTGAGAAAGGCGACAGAATAGCAGCTGTTTGGAGTCTTCATTGTGTACCATTTTGTTGATTCAGTAAGATAAATTTTAATAGCAGACTACCGCTATATTTACAGTGTACACTATACAAATGTGTTATTTATTTTAAGTTTACTGGGATATTTACACTTGATTATTTAGGGCATGTGTATCACTTTTTTAGACAATTTACCCTTGGATCTTATCGCTTTAGGATAATATTGGCCAATTTTGGATACATTCAAGGTGGATTTGGGACTTGCTTTCACCTATTGGGACTAACTTAAACACATTTTTTTTTTTTTTAAATTTCCTTTATTGTTGATAGAATAATAAATACAGAACAATCAGCGGGAAAAAAGAAAAAACAATGCCGCTCAAGTGAAAAACATAACATAAATCAATGAGTACAAGCTGGATATCACAATTCTATTACATTTTGTCTTTTTCATTGAAAACATAAAACATTTGTTCAGTATGATGCCAAATAGTCCTCCCAAAGGAATCTCATATTACCGTAGAAGTCTAGTTGTTGGGATTGACCATAGTGGTATCTCTCTACAGTCAATAGATGCGTAATATGCTCTTTCCACTCAGAGATCGTAGGGACCTGCTGTTTTTTCCACAATCGTGGTATCAGTTGTTTAGCCCCATAACTTAAACACATTTTATTTTAATTTTTGTATTTTTATTATTTTTGTTTACACTGTTATACTGGCATTTATTTATTGTGTACCTGCATTTAGAAATGGTGTCACTACATATTATATTTATATATGCGCAAATATGGTCTATATTTTGAATCCTATTTTTTTTTTTATTCTTGATTGGTTATTATTTTAGTAGTTTGTTATTAAACTATATTCTATAACCCAAACACAGCCTATATTTGTGGCACTTTCCTCCCTTAACAATTCTGTTTTGAACAGATTCTTGAAAGTTTCTACTTTTAAGATACAATACAAAAAACAATCCACACTTCCTTTAGTGCAAGAGGGTCAGTTTATGTCTACCAAAGACTTAAAAATGCTTATATACATATCCTTAGTCACAGGGATACTGTTAAGTTTCTGAGATTTGCTTTTCTAGACTAGCTTTATCATACTTAAGTTGCACCAGGCCTGCACCCTTCTGCAGCTGAATCCTCTACCTTCCATTGTTCGGTGCATGAAAGTTGTGGTTCTCTTTGGGGCTGCCTCAGATGCAGTATCATTTGCAAGATTTTATCTTTGGTCTATCCAATTGCAGATGTTGAATCAATGGAATAGGCGCCACAAGGATTTGTCTCAGAGGATCCTGTTAGATCGCAGGACAAGACCGTCTCTTTTTGGCAGTTTCACCATTCCTTGTTTCAGGGGGCCTCCTTTCTTCACCCACTGTGGATAGTAATTTCTACAGAAGACTGGTAGGTTGGTATGTAGTCTGAGGGTCTTAAAGTGTGCAGAGAGTATAGTTTCTTCAGGAGGTGTCACGTCACTTATATAAGACTCCTCCTTATCCTTCTTCCCTGCTAAGTAATTTGTGATTTGAATACTAGTAAGGCTGATCTACAGATTCCTGCTTAGCCTGAGATTCGTTTACCCCTATAATAGTGATTCTTAATGAACTCAACTTAGGGGTACCTACTTATTCCATTACCCAATTTCAAAGTCAGACTTGGAAACTTGTTTACTTTACAACCGCTGCTACTGCAGCTCATATGGTGCTCAGACAATCTTTACTCATTTACTTCAACTCGCACTGTAAGACTACAGCATTGTGCATAACCCCACCTACCTACAGTCTCCTCTGTCCAGTGACTGCACGGTACGAGAAAAACTGAGTGTAACACGCTCACAGCCGTCTCCTCACACAGGCACCGGACGCAGCTTACCCCTCTGGCAGACGCTCACAAACTCAGGACCTCTACACACGTTGAGAGACGCCAGCACCGCATATCAGCACCGGATCTGCGTTACCTGAGTGAGTAACTGACAGCAGCAATTGCCGCTTTGCACCTAAGGACATAACTCCTTTCACATGAATTGACACATAAACACTGAGCTGTGATTACTTTCTCAGCCTGCTTACACGCTACACTGTGAACTTGGATGTTAATACTATATTAGTTGGGACTTCCAGCCTGCCTTTCTAAGAGCGCTCACAGGAGTACTCCAACGGAGATATTAGCTATCAGTGTCAAACTGGATCTCAAGTGTACAATCTCCTCCTAACTTTAGCTGAAATAATTCTGTATCAGATCAACAGCTGCATATTCTGTCACATAGTATTAAGCTACTACACTACATTTTAGACAGATCCTATTAGGCACGAGTGTACATCTAATCTCTTATGAACCACGGGGTGTTGCATTGAAGTGTGTTATTCTGTGTTTGAACTAGTCTTTCACCTTTTGCTTATATGGTATCTTTTTCCGACTTCTCTTAGTCCCCTCTTGTCGATGAGCTAAATCCTGACTCTTGCACTTAAGAGTCACAGGTGTGGTGTGAGACAGAGTGGATACTAGATTGCATCCATTCCTATCACTCTCACAATATCTGCCTAGATTCTTACATATTACTTAGCCCTAAAACTTGCATCCAATCTTTCTGCCATAGGAATGGACCTAAGTGACCTCTCAACTAGGGTTGGCACCCTATCACAAAACAGGGATCTGATGCTCCAAGGTTTGCGAGAAATCAAGTCAGAAAACAAACAATTGAGAAAATTCATAAATGAGCAAATGACCATAAAAGCCGCTTCTACAGAACTCCCTACAGTGGGAGTATCACCAAGCCCTTACACAAGACGTGATTGACTCCGGAGCCACAGGGGATTTCATCGATTATGATTTTGTTTGTGCACATAAAATCCCTTTAATAAAGAAAGTAAATTCACTCCCTATTAAACTTGTAGATGGCTCTTTCATTAAATCAGGTCCAATTACACATCAGACATTTCCCATAAGTTTGAAGTTCTTATCAGGACACACAGAATCTATAGTACTAGAAGTAATACGCACACCTTTATTCCCTGTGATACTTGGTCTTAGGTGGCTTAAGCACCACAACCCTCAAATACATTGGGGAAAGGGTGAAATGATTTTCAACTCTCAAAACTGCAAAACGAAATGCAAATCACTGACTCCTCAGATATTGTTACAGATCTCAGAAGGTCCTATACCATACTGCTATCAAGAATTTACCGATGTGTTCGATAAAAAGGAGGCCCAGGTCTTACCACCCCACAGACCTTATGATTGCCCCATCGAATTACTACCAAATTCCACGGTTCCTTACGGTAGGGTGTTCCCCTTATCAGAACTAGAACAGAAACATCTGAAAGAATACCTCGATGAAAACCTTCGCAAGGGATTCATCAGACCCTCAACCTCCTCAGCAGGCGCTGGAATCTTTTTCGTGAGGAATAAGGATAACAGCCTTCGGCCTATAATAGACTACAGGGAACTAAATGCAAGAACAAAAAAGAACAGGTACCCTTTACCTTTGATACCGGAGTTGATTGAACGTTTACAAGGCGCTAAAGTCTTTACGAAACTTGACCTTAGTGGTGTATACAACTTGGTTCGTATTAGGAAAGGGGACGAATGGCTGACGGCCTTCCGGACCAGGTATGGCCTGTTCGAATACAGGGTTATGCCGTTCGGACTGTGTAATGCCCCTGCTACCTTCCAGCACTTTATGAACGACCTCTTCAGAGATTTACTGGATGTTGTCATGGTTATCTATCTCGATGACATTTTGATCTACTCTGCTACTCTTACGATTCACATCAAACATGTCAAGACTGTTCTTACCCGGCTAAGAAAGAATTCACTGTATGTAAAGGTGGAGAAATGTGTTTTTAACTCTGACTCCATATCCTTCCTTGGCTATCACATTTCCCCTTCTGGAATTCAGATGGAGGATAACAAGGTAGAAGCCATTATGAATTGGCCTACACCTTCTTCCAAGAAAGATATACAAAGATTCATAGGTTTCGCCAACTTTTACAGAAAATTCATTCAAGGATTTTCTGCAATAATCAAACCCATGACCACGTTAACCAAGAAAATTCATGCTTTCAAATGGAATGATCAGGCAGATGCGGCGTTCACTTCTCTTAAGAAAAGATTCATTACTGCACCTATCTTGCAGTTCCCTGACCCAACTTTACCTTACGTGTTGGAAGTTGATGCCTCCGATCATGCTATTGGAGCGGTACTCTCACAACGAAAGTCTTAATCACTACCTTTGCATCCTGTCTCCTACTTCTCCAGACTCATGAACAGTGCAGAACTCAACTACGGTGTGGGGGATAAAGAACTACTAGTGATCAAGGCATCCCTAGAATTTTGGCGGCATCTTCTCGAGGGAACGACCACCCCTATAACGATATACACAGACCATAGGAACTTACAGTTCCTGAGGATTAATAAAACCCTCAGCTCCCGCCAGGTCAGATGGAGTCTCTTCTTCAGTTGCTTCAACTATGTAATAACCTACAGACCTGGAACTAAGAACGGAAAGGCCAACGCCTTATCATGGAGAGACCCCAGACCACACAACTATACAGGCTCGGACACCATCATTCCCGAAAATAGATTGATTGGACTCACCACCAACAACAACAGTCTCCTCCTGAAAAGACAAAGAGCAGACAATCTCACAGACCTTCAAGATTTACAAAAAGCTTCCAACGGACTGTTGTACAAAGGAAATCTTCTATATGTTCCAGATTCGTTGAGACAGACTGTCCTCAAGTCCGCACATGATGGCCTTCTGGCTGGTCACCCCGGCTTTCACAAGACTCATCTGATAAGAAGAGAATATTGGTGGCCACATCTGTCTCGCGATATAAAAAACTATATCGACACCTGTTCAGTCTGTATACAGAACAAGCACTCCAGGCATCATCCTTACGGATGCCTTCTTTCTCTATCTGTACCCGATAGACCCTGGAAATCAATTGCCATGGACTTTATCGTGGGTAACCATAACACCATACTAGTTGTAATAGATCATTTCTCTAAAATGGCACACTTCATCCCTGCTATAGGATTACCCACAGCCAAAGAGACCGCACAGCTCTTTCTCAATCACATTGTCCGCTTACATGGACTTCCAGACTCTATAACAACAGACAGAGGGTCCCAGTTCACTTCCCGTTTCTGGACACACCTCTGTACTACACTGAAAATAGAGAGACATATGTCAACCGCATTCCATCCTCAATCAAATGGTCTCTGCGAAAGAGCTAATCAGACCTTGGAACAATTCCTCCGATGCTACTCTTCTTCCCAACAAGAAGATTGGTTATCTCTATTACCTTTCGCAGAGTTTTCCTTTAACAACACGATCAACAGTTCTGCAAAATGTACACCCTTCTTCATTAACTACGGATTCCATCCAACCTATCATTTAAATAACCAATCGGATAGCGAATCCCCAGTAGTCAATGAATTCATTAATTCCATTGCTCAAGCATTCATCTCAATAAAAGGGACTCTATTAGACGCTCAACAAAAACAGAAACGTTTTTACGATCTAAGGAGACTACCAGCACGTTCTTACAAACCTGGCGATAAAGTCTGGTTATCTACTAGGCATATTAGGTTGACTGTTCCTTCCAAAAAACTGGCCCCTCTCTTCATTGGACCTTTCCCTGTGGAGAAGGTGTTGAATCAGAACGCAGTCAAGTTGACACTGCCAACCTCATACAAGATACATCCAGTATTTCACGTCGCTCTGCTCAAGCCTTACAAACCAACCAGGCCGGATTCTTGTTCTCAGTCTATACCTACCCCGACGAACTCTGATGACATCTTCGAGGTTCAGACCATTCTTGATTCTCGATACTACCATAGACGTCTCCAGTACCTGATCAGATGGAAGAATTTCGGTACTGAAGAAGATTCTTGGGAGCCATCCTCCAATCTCTCTGCTCCTCGTTTGATAGCTGAGTTCCACCGAAGGCACTCGAACAGGCCTTTTCCTTGATCCGCGGAGCGGCTCCTTGGGAGGGGTGTCCTGTCACGTCTGCTACTGTCTCTTTAACTGCTTCACAGACCAAGCTTATATAAGACTCCTCCTTATCCTTCTTCCCTGCTAAGTAATTTGTGATTTGAATACTAGTAAGGCTGATCTACAGATTCCTGCTTAGCCTGAGATTTGTTTACCCCTATAATAGTGATTCTTAATGAACTCAACTTAGGGGTACCTACTTATTCCATTACCCAATTTCAAAGTCAGACTTGGAAACTTGTTTACTTTACAACCGCTGCTACTGCAGCTCATATGGTGCTCAGACAATCTTTACTCATTTACTTCAACTCGCGCTGTAAGACTACAGCATTGTGCATAACCCCACCTACCTGCAGTCTCCTCTGTCCAGTGACTGCACGCTACGGGAAACACTGAGCGTAACACGCTCACAGCTGTCTCCTCCTCACACAGGCACCGGACGCAGCTTACCACTCTGGCAGACGCCTGCACGGCTCACAAACTCAGGACCTCTACACACGTTGAGAGACGCCAGCACCGCATATCAGCACCGGATCTGCGTTACCTGAGTGAGTAACTGACAGCAGCAATTGCCGCTTTGCACCTAAGGACATAACTCCTTTCACATGAATCGACACATAAACACTGAGCTGTGATTTCTTTCTCAGCCTGCTTACACGCTACACTGTGAACTTGGATGTTAATACTATATTAGTTGGGACTTCCAGCCTGCCTTTCTAAGAGCGCTCACAGGAGTACTCCAACGGAGATATTAGCTATCAGTGTCAAACTGGATCTCAAGTGTACAATCTCCTCCTAATTTTAGCTGAAATAATTCTGTATCAGATCAACAGCTGCATATTCTGTCACATAGTATTAAGCTACTACACTACATTTTAGACAGATCCTATTAGGCACGAGTGTACATCTAATCTCTTATGAACCACGGGGTGTTGCATTGAAGTGTGTTATTCTGTGTTTGAACTAGTCTTTCACCTTTTGCTTATATGGTATCTTTTTCCGACTTCTCTTAGTCCCCTCTAGTCTATGAGCTAAATCCTGACTCTTGCACTTAAGAGTCACAGGTGTGGTGTGAGACAGAGTGGATACTAGATTGCATGCATTTCTATCACTCTCACAATATCTGCCTAGATTCTTACAGGAGGTGAGGTTACCCATAAATATGTTTGAACCATGTGTAATCTTCAATGCTTTCTACAGTTGACCCGACCTAAGACAGGAATCTTTTCTATAATTCTTGTCAGACACAGATGTCACAGCAGTGGCCTATATCAATAATCAGCGAGGAACTTGCAGTTCCTTAGCATTATTGATAGTGTTCCGCATCATCAGCTGGACAGAATGCCATTTTTGCATGATTTCTACTATCCACATTGGAGTGAACAGTTGTGAAGCAGGCTTAGTCAGTTTCTTCATCCAGGGGAATGGTCTCTGAATCAGAAAGTTTTCAACCATATTGTGAGACGTTTGGGTCTGCTAGAGATAGATCTCATGTGCACTCACTTGAATAACAAACTACCTCATTATTTTTCAAGGTCTTGGAACCCTTGTGCAAGTCTAATCAATGCCCTAGTGCAGGGCTTGACAAACCCAGAAGCCAGATTGCCACTAGCTCCTAGAATTTTACCCCTGACTCCTAATGTTTTGGGTTATTCTCCATATATCTATATACAAATACTACTGCCTGGCACCTAAATATTCTTTGTGCCTCCTAAATTTTAAACAGATTTGTCGCCCCCTTCCCTACTGGTTCCCTGGTCATTGAATCTAATTTATATCTTTCCTGAGATACTGATTTACATAGTTCCTGAAGGGTCAGATTAAGTCTTTTTTTTCTGTCTTGTTTTATAAGAGATTCCTTTTTTTCAGACCTTTGTTCAGATTCTGGTCTGAATTAAACCAGTTATTCATCTGGGTTCTCCTTCTTGTGATCTTAACCTGGTGTTGAGGGTTCTTCAAACTCCTTCTTTTGAGTCAAAGCATGGATTTGACCATCAGATTTTATCATAGAAGGTCCTTTTTGCTTCTAGTTATTTCTTTAGGTAGAAGGGTATTCCAGCTTTATGCTTTTTCATGCAAACCTCCTTTTCTGTTTTTTTTTGTTTTTGTTTTTTGTTTTTTTAATCCGGATAAGGCTGTTGAAGCCACCTACTTTCAGACTTTCTTCTCTTTATGTTAATGTTTCTCTGCCTCAAGGTCAGAAAGCTATAGCTGGGACTTTTGCTGCTTGGGTTTAAGCCTCAATTTGTAAGATTTATTTGGTTGTGGGGAATATTCCCTTTGATCCCTTAACTGCTCATTCTAGAGCAGTTGTCACTTCTTTTAACTTTCATAATGTGACTTCTATTGATCAAATTTGTTATGTAGCTACTTGGTCTGTTTTTCACACTTTTTTCAAAGTTTTATCACTTTGATGTGTATGGAGTATTGAGTAGGAAAGTTCTGCTGGCTGTAGTGCCTGATTAGTAACTTCCTACCTTTACTGTTTGTCCTTCCCCTATTTAAAGGGCCAGTGTCCAATCAAGGTTTAGTTAAAATACAAAGTTAAAAAAACTCATACTTAAAGTTAGGTATACAAAATATCATTTATGTTACAAGAAAACATGCTACAAGTAGTACATAAATTGGATACTGCGGAGAAAGTCAGTCCTGCACATTTTCCAATACTGAGGTAGTTAATGACAGATGACATGGATTTGCATGAAACATTCATCACAGGGATAAACATCAAATGGTGTCAAAATTGAGTAACTGCCAAATGAAATGACATGATGGTCTAGATTCAAAGGGAAAAAATAAAATATACACACACACACACACACACACACACACACACACACACATATATATATATATATATATATATATATATATATATATATATATATATATATACACACACACACACACACACAAAGAGCGTTGTGGAAACAGCACACTTCACAACAGCAATCACCTGGTGCACTGCTAGATAGACATACAGCAACAAGTGGTGAAGAATCCAAACGGATGGGTTCCGTATCCAGAAAAGACTTCACACAGCAGACACACACACACACACACACACTAAATTTATTCTTTGTTCTTCAAGATTTTGAAGAATAATAAAAAGAAGTGAAAGTGATCAAGTGCATTACTATATTTATTTACGAGTGTAATTATCATGGTTAGAATTTATTTATTTGCCGCAGTAACAAAACAATCCTCTCTATTTTTTCTTCCCCTGTTATTTAAAATATTCGGACAGTTTGACAATTTTTCAAGTATGGTTTCTCATATATATATATATATATATAATCATATTAACCTTCTCACATAAGTTAATTCAGTTCTACAATTTATCTAATCTTTTTTTAAGTCTTAAACTTAAGTCTGTTGATTTGCGCTGCATTTTCCGTTTCAAGGTACACAGTTCTAAAATTTATATATCAAGATATTTGAAGATGTTTTCTGTGGTGACTGGATTATAGTGAAAAGACCATCTGTTATTTAATTATAATAATTTAAGTGTCCAATTTGAAGTCTTCAGAATAAGGTATTGTGTGTATATTAGCACCCCTTTCAATTAGTGAAGTCACCTGAATTCTAAATACGATATAACAGGCAAATCAGCTTATTTTTACTTGGACTGAGTAGCATAAACTATAAGAAAATCAATCAATTTGGTAAAAGATATATAGCCAATGCAAGATAAAAAATGGGAACTGAGAAATGTATGTTATCAATGCAAAGTAAAATATTGCAACCGATTTGGGAAACCCATGTAGCCAATGCAAAATAAAACATGACAACTAATTGAATATTGTGTGATGCGTTTGAAAGCAGTACTTATTTTAACAAATTTTCCTAATTTTTTTTTTTTTTTTTTTAAATATCTAAATAAATAAATAAATAAAATCCTAAATGTACATTCTGATGATCATATTTTAGTTGTGTAGATATTTTTTTTTTTTTATAACTTTATTTATGTATTTACTGGATCCGCCACAACATGGAAAGCATTGTACAAAAATTCTCATTTACACATTCAATGGTTGTAGAAGATATAACGTACTCTCGCACCACTTGGGTACACGAACGTCACTAACAGCATATTAGTTTCCACATCGTTACAGAGACCAGCATTGTTTCCTATTTTTTAAACAAATACAATAACATTAAACATACAACAACTTAATACAAAACAGGGAGGGGAAGGGGGGGGGGCGTATTCACACCCTGGCACAGAGAGCAAAGAGGCGGCTTTTGATGATCCTGGGTTAGGCCAAGGGGCAGGAGAGTGAAGGGGTAGAGATCCCCATCGCAGCGTTCAAGCTGTGGGAAGGGAAGGGGGGGGACACCATCTGCCATGGAGATTCTCCTCCAGTATAAACAAGGAGTTGCGGAATGGGTAGAGTATCCTATTTCTCACTTGTGGGGATATATATAATATGTAGGGTTCCCATTTGTGGATAAAGGCCTTGATTCTCTTTTCTAGATCTCCCTGTACATCTGTCTGTTCTATAAGCACCTGATTGTGTATTGCGTGTAGTAACTTCCCGAAGGGAGGGTTGTGTAGATATTTTATAGTTTAGTTTGTATTTGGATGATATTTTTAGTTTTTTTATTAAACTTGAAAATGCTTGTTTTTAAAACATGGGAAATGAGCATATGTAAAATGTAAACATTGAGAGAAAAAAATGTAAAAGCATCAAATTATATGCAATTTGAAATGGGCTGATTGTTTTGTATATAAGGCTGTTGACCTGGATGAATTGAAAAATCATGCAAAATCCTTTCCCAAATGTATTTTGATCAACCAATATACCCATGTGGAACACTTTTAATGCAAAATATTGGAATAGCTTTCAATGTGTTGAGTGGATTTAAAAAAAAAATAAAAAAAATAGAGGTTTTCTAATGATTTAATGGTAATCTGATTTAAAATCTGCTTGAAAACCAGTGCATATGACTCTTATTTGCATTTACATAATAGTAAAGAAAGATCAGGAAGATGTTATGATGAATATTAAAGACCCACTGCAAAAACAAATTGTGTTTGTTATAGCATATAGTTTGAGCTTCAAAAAAGTTCTTCTTTGACATCCTATTTTTAATAATTTGTCTCTACAGCTTACTGTGGAAAAATACTGTATTTGAGAAGCTATGAGCCTACTGCAAGTTTTTATGTGCCAGCCTCAGACATCCCAGCTCTCCTGGAAGTTCTGGGAGTCTTCCGCATTTTAATAGTTGCTCCCTGACACCCGCAAATTATATACAATATCCCGGAAATTGTGAGCAAGAGAGCGTTCAATGGTCATTTCTAATGCTAAACGTCCTGATAGGGCTCTCTTTGTGCTAACTAACCTATCAGTTTTCTCAGTAGGTGGGCTTTACAGTTAACCTCTCTTTCTCCAGTTCATCCACCAGTTTGGTTCAGTTTAGTGTCTGCAGCGCCATGGCAGAGTGTCCAAATAAAAAAAAGTACACAACGCACTTAACCCCATGCTACACTAAAGTGTACCCATTCATAATAGGGGTAAAAAACAGCAGTGATTTATCAATTGCCCATGGTGGGTTAAATTACTGTAAAAGACATGTTGAGGTGAGTTTAATAGGTGTCATTCGACCATTAGCTATAAGAAGCTACTGTACAATTAAAGTTTGCAAAATAAGTAGAAAAGCTATTTGCATTACCGTGTGTAAATAGGGTGTGTAAATAGCGTGTGTAAATAGCTGCAATATGTTGTTAAATAAATAGTTGTGTTCTTTCATGATAAAATGTCATGTCCTTGTTCATACAGTACATGTTTGGTGGCTGTGTGTGTGGGGTGCAGCAGCCGGTAAAGCTACCTCCCTGAAATTAATTTTTGCAGGTTGGGCTGTCCGCAGACTGAAGTTTAAAGGGACAGTACACCGTAAAATTGTTTTTCAATTAATGTATTTTCAATGACTTGTTACACCAGCTGCAGAGAATAAAATGTTTGAGAATTTGCCTTTTTAGGTTTATTTATGTATATGAAATAGCTGGTTTTGTGTTTTTTAACTACAGCCTATTACAATGGGTTAAGCTTGAAGGTAATATCAGATCTCATTATGTTATCACTTTGTGTACACAAACTTGCTTCCTTATTTTATATCTGTTTGTAAAGCAAAGCTCAATACTTAGAAAGAACAATGGAAAATGAACATTGTATTACTTAAACCAGTGCTTTCCAAACTGTGTGTCGTGACACATTAGTGTGTCGGCAGCAGTGTGTAGGTGTGTCCCAGCTTCAGCACTGATTCTTTTGAATTTTTTAAAGAATTTTTATTTTGGTTTCTGACTTTACGTCTGCCTGCTATGCATATCACGTAGTTGACACTTGATTGATACCTAATGGGTCACAGATCATCTTAACCTATTGGTGCAGCTCAGTGGGAACTGAAACTATTCCCATTGGTGGCACATTGGCTCCTGACTGCACGTGTAGTCTCCTCAATCAGCTCAATATATATATATATATATATATTTTTTTTTTTTAATTCTTGCACATACATACTGTTACTTGTAAATGTATTTTGTTATTATATAATTTATGTATGTGTCCGTATTTTTTAAAACAAATTAGTTTAACCTCCTGTTTGCTTGTACAACTGAATTATTTTGTCACAAAATGATGTAGGTCTAAAAAGTGTGTCACCAACATGAAAAGTTTGGAAAGCTCTGACTTAAACTATCCTGCACCCCACTGAGATTGTAATTTCTTCTGCTGGCTGTGTTTACATAGTCTGTCAATAGCATATACTCCAGTTTCAAAATGTTTAGTATAGGTTGTGATACCACAGGCTAAATCAGCTATTTCATATGCTGAAATAGGTATAAAGGAGCTACTTGTAAACAATTTAATACACTACAGCAGGTAAAATGGATCATTGGGAACTATTTAAAGGGGAGAACATTTTTGCTTGAACTGTCCCCTTAAGGACTGTAGAAGAAGCCTACAAAGAGTTACTGTATTTAAATGGAAACAAAACAATTTGTAATTTTTTTCTGCGGATTACAGACTGGGTAAATTTGAAAATGGTTTGAATGTATTATCACCTTGTTTGCTGCAATTGCTTTTCAATAACCAATCTCAACCCACCACTTGCCTTTCTTATAGGAGCATGTCAGGACTGGACTAGACAAGGCTAAGCATGCTTTTTATTGCTTTGCAGATATGTTATCATCTCTGCTGAGGCCAATGAGGGAGAAATATGGTTCAGGGTTAGGCTTGTAAATCCTGCAGTTTGTGCTATTCATTCTCAGAATTGAAAAACTGTTATATTTAATTACAGGAAAAAGGGGCAAAATAAATAATAGATGTATATTGCAAGTTGGGTTTTTTTCCAACCCATAATTTAACATTTTATATTAGTCTTAAAATGTTAGTTCCCTTTAAATTAAATCAACCCAGGTACCCTGGTATCTAATATTTTACTACCTTTACGTAAGGATGTGATCAGTAAATTAACTTGCCGTATCATATAATGTCAAGTGATAATGGTATAACCTATCTTTATTTTGAGCGCAAATAAGTTCCGTTTTGGGTTTGCATTTTAAATAATGTATGTTTTATTATGGAAATGCAGCATTTAAAACATTTTCAGTGTAAACTTTATAAGGATTACTATAATAAAAAAAATTAATTCAATGAAAAGATCTTGCCAAAAATAGAATATTACAGTTTGTTAGAACTGAAGCAAAAAAAAATAATATATATTTATCCTCTGTGTATAGAATTCAAATTATAAGCAGTAAAACAGTCCTAAAATTATTATTTGGGATTTGCTGTTTGCCATTGTAACCGCACTTGATATTACAGTGTTAAGTTATTTTGAGCTGATGCAGGTCTTTCTTCAGTCACCTTGACGTTAGCGATGTTCATTTGTCAAGGTTTGAAAAGAGGTAATTTTAAGTATTCCATGATATATATTATTTTCTAGCATTTTAATGATATGGAACAGCGATGACCTGCCGTTTCAGTTATTCTTTCACAAAGAGTAATTGTAAAAATTAACTTGTCATACACCATAGCTCAGTACTGTAACATTACCAAAAGTCTATGGTCACACTATTTTCTTATATTTTTGAGATTCAGCATCTGGCTCTGTGGGGTACTGATGGCGTCTGTGAAGAAAAGCACCAGAGTGAGCAATTAAATGTAAAGTGACAGTATAAAATATGATCATTAGGGTTCTACAAAAGACACATTTATGAATTTAGCAGATAGCTGTCATTTTGTTCTCTGCTTATTTGCTTTGTGCATGCTTAAACTGCTATATTTTTTTATCGAATGATCACTCTTTTATTGTTCTTTAACATTTTTAACTCTTTTTGGCACAAAGTGCTGTCAATACATTGAAGTATGACGTCCAAAAATGACACAATTGTGTTAGTTGCTCTTTCTTGTTTTCAGTCTTTTGAATTGTTTGATTTTTTTATATTCTCAGAATTATGTGACTTAGCAAGGATGTACTTTAGGTTCATCTCACATAAATCATATATTTATATTAAGATTGATCACTTGTTAGATGTTGTGGGATTCAGCAACTGTAACAACATATTAATACACGTCTTGTCATTTTTTAATAGATAAAATTCATATCAGTGATATTATAATATATACAATCTTGGCTTTAAGTGCAGTATACATTTCTATATATAATTGTCCATATTTCCATCATTTGTAGACCCTAAACTAGGACACAGGCTAGTATGTCTTACCAAGGCTTTTTTTCCTATGCAAGGATGACAAGTACCACTGTGTAACGACTTTGTTTTACAGTTACTGAGTGTTGTGTTCATGCATTGATACACTTGTTGGCCATCTTTACATTTTTCATATCAAATATGGCTGATAAGTGTTTTGGACATGCTTAGATAACTCAATGGCCATGCAAGTCAGCCTGTATATAGTGGTTCTCTTAAATGAACATGGCACTGAGACCCTTTATGATGAAAAAGTAGTGTTTTATTCAACACCAATGATTGGAAGGCTTCTGAAAGAAAGGCTTCAGCAGCTGCTACACAATCAAATGCTAGTACTTTACAGCTTACTATTAACTTTTTAGATTCCTTTAAATGTATGAGACTGTTGCTTAGTTCTTGTTTCAAATGAGGTGGCAGTTGGTCTCTGGGACATCCTACCTAAATCAGGACAGTCATACTGTAACTGGGATTGCTGAGCACTGTCCTTGCATTACAAGTGCATTGAATAGTCCTCACATACTGGTTGTGCAGCAGACAGACTTTAATACTTTTTTGAGATCTCTGGGTAGTAAAGGTTGTATACGCATAACACTTGATCAAATACTATATCCACATAATGAACCGATGCTTGGCAAATATAAACCCAAGTTTTTGATTGAGTGTTTGGAGAACAAATATGTACAACTTCTATTTATTGCAATCATAAAAATATATTAGTCTTAAATTATGTGTCCATTGAAAAAATAATAGTAATAATAGAAAAAATCCACTCTGTGACAAAGTTAGTTGAGAAAAATAATAGTCCATCTCAAAAAGTTGGTATACTCCAAAAAAATCATGTGTCAGTGCAAACCCAAATAGATGTGTAAAGATGTGACCTATATATATATATATATATATATATATATATATATATATATATATATATATATATATATATAAAAAAAAAAAAAAAAAAAAAAACTTGCACTCTATGGTCTTTTTAGAAAAATCCTTTACTGTGAAAAGTAGTGATGTTTCAGGGACCAAATATCCCCTTCCTTAGATATTTGGTCCCCGAAACATCACTACATTTCACAGTAAAGGATTTTTCTAAAATAACCATAGTGCAAGTTTTTTGTTCAGCTGTATTTAACTGTATTAGCACCCTGGCAGTTGTTGGACTGAGTGAGAGTGCTCTCCCTTGTTACTATATATATATATATATATATATATATATATATATATATATATATATATATATAATATATGTGGCATATTTAGGTTTCTTTCATGTAATTAACAAGAGTCCATGAGCTAGTGACGTATGGGATATACATTCCTACCAGGAGGGGCAAAGTTTCCCAAACCTTAAAATGCCTATAAATACACCCCTCACCACACCCACAAATCAGTTTTACAAACTTTGCCTCCAAGGGAGGTGGTGAAGTAAGTTTGTGCTAGATTCTACGTTGATATGCGCTCCGCAGCAAGTTGGAGCCCGGTTTTCCTCTCAGCGTGCAGTGAATGTCAGAGGGATGTGAAGAGAGTATTGCCTATTGAATGCAGTGATCTCCTTCTACGGGGTCTATTTCATAAGGTTCTCTGTTATCGGTCGTAGAGATTCATCTCTTACCTCCCTTTTCAGATCGACGATATACTCTTATATTTACCATTTCCTCTACTGATTCTCGTTTCAGTACTGGTTTGGCTTTCTACAAACATGTAGATGAGTGTCCTGGGGTAAGTAAGTCTTATTTTCTGTGACACTCTAAGCTATGGTTGGGCACTTTATTTATAAAGTTCTAAATATATGTATTCAAACATTTATTTGCCTTGACTCAGAATGTTCAACTTTCCTTATTTCCAGACAGTCAGTTTCATATTTGGGATTATGCTTTAAATTATCATATTTTTTCTTACCTCAAAAATTTGACTTTTTTCCCTGTGGGCTGTTAGGCTCGCGGGGGCTGAAAATGCTTCATTTTATTGCGTCATTCTTGGCGCGGACTTTTTTGGCGCAAAAATTCTTTTCCGTTTCCGGCGTCATACGTGTCGCCGGAAGTTGCGTCATTTTTGACGTTATTTTGCGCCAAAAATGTCGGCGTTCCGGATGTGGCGTCATTTTTGGCGCCAAAAGCATTTAGGCGCCAAATAATGTGGGCGTCTTATTTGGCGCCAAAAAATATGGGCGTCGCTTTTGTCTCCACATTATTTCAGTCTCATTTTTCATTTGCTTCTGGTTGCTAGAAGCTTGATGTTTGGCATTTTTTTCCCATTCCTGAAACTGTCTTATAAGGAATTTGATCTATTTTGCTTTATATGTTGTTTCTTCTGTTATGTGTGATCAGTCCACGGGTCATCATTACTTCTGGGATATTATCTGCTCCCCTACAGGAAGTGCAAGAGGATTCACCCAGCAGAGTTGCTATATAGCTCCTCCCCTCTACGTCACCCCCAGTCATTCTCTTGCACCCAAAGACTAGATAGGAGGTGTGAGAGGACTATGGTGATTATACTTAGTTTTTATAACTTCAATCAAAAGTTTGTTATTTTACAATAGCACCGGAGCGTGTTATTACTTCTCTGGCAGAGTTTGAAGAAGAATCTACCAGAGTTTTTCTTATGATTTTAACCGGAGTAGTTAAGATCATATTGCTGTTTCTCGGCCATCTGAGGGAGGTAAAAGCTTCAGATCAGGGGACAGCGGGCAGTTGAATCTGCATTGAGGTATGTAGCAGTTTTTATTTTCTGAATGGAATTGATGAGAAAATCCTGCTATACCGTTATAATGACATGTATGTATACTCTACACTTCAGTATTCTGGGGATGGTATTTCACCGGAATTACTCTGTAAAAGTACATTAAACCTTTTAATAGGTATTTAGTTCATGTTAAACGTTTTTGCTGGAATGTAGAATCGTTTGCATTTCTGAGGTACTGAGTGAATAAATATTTGGGCATTATTTTTCCACTTGGCAGTTTGCTTGTTTTGCTTATGACAGTTTCGTTTCTCTCTCACTGCTGTGTGTGAGGGGGAGGGGCCGTTTTTGGCGCTCTTTGCTACGCATCAAAAAATTTTCAGTCAGTTACACTTGTATTTTCTGCATGATCCGGTTCATCTCTAACAGAACTCAGGGGTCTTCAAACTTCTTTGAAGGGAGGTAGATTCTCTCAGCAGAGCTGTGAGATTTATGTAGTGACTGTGTTTTAAAACGTTGCTCTGTAATTTTTATGTTTAAAATTTAATTAGTGTTGCTTTACTAATGGAAACAAACCTTTGCTAACAAGTTGTGTTGTTTTTAAAGAGTGATGCTATAACTGTTTTTCAGTTCATTATTTCAACTGTCATTTAATCGTTTAGTGCTTCTTTGAGGCACAGTACGTTTTTGTTAAATAAGATTGTAACCAAGTTGCATGTTTATTGCTAGTGTGTTAAACATGTCTGATTCAGAGGAAGATACCTGTGTCATTTGTTCCAATGCCAAGGTGGAGCCCAATAGAAATTTATGTACTAACTGTATTGATGCTACTTTAAATAAAAGCCAATCTGTACAAATTGAACAAATTTCACCAAACAGCGAGGGGAGAGTTATGCCGTCTAACTCGCCTCACGTGTCAGTACCTGCGTCTCCCGCCCGGGAGGTGCGTGATATTATGGCGCCTAGTACATCTGGGCAGCCATTACAGATAACATTACAAGATATGGCTACTGTTATGACTGAAGTTTTGGCTAAGTTACCAGAACTAAGAGGCAAGCGTGATCACTCTGGGGTGAGAACAGAGTGCGCTGATAATTCTAGGGCCATGTCTGATACTGCGTCACAGCTTGCAGAGCATGAGGACGGAGAGCTTCATTCTGTAGGTGACGGTTCTGATCCAAGCAGATTGGATTCAGATATTTCAAATTTTAAATTTAAATTGGAAAACCTCCGTGTATTACTAGGGGAGGTCTTAGCGGCTCTTAACGATTGTAACACTGTTGCAATACCAGAGAAAATGTGTAGGTTGGATAAATACTTTGCGGTACCGGCGAGTACTGACGTTTTTCCTATACCTAAGAGATTAACTGAAATTGTTACTAAGGAGTGGGATAGACCCGGTGTGCCGTTCTCACCCCCTCCAATATTTAGAAAGATGTTTCCAATAGACGCCACCACACGGGACTTATGGCAAACGGTCCCTAAGGTGGAGGGAGCAGTTTCTACTTTAGCTAAGCGCACCACTATCCCGGTGGAGGATAGCTGTGCTTTTTCAGATCCTATGGATAAAAAATTAGAGGGTTACCTTAAGAAAATGTTTGTTCAACAAGGTTTTATATTGCAACCCCTTGCATGCATCGCGCCGATTACGGCTGCGGCAGCATTTTGGATTGAGTCTCTGGAAGAGAACCTTAGTTCCGCTTCGCTGGACGACATTACGGACAGGCTTAGAGTCCTTAAACTAGCTAATTCGTTCATTTCGGAGGCCGTAGTACATTTAACCAAACTTACGGCTAAGAATTCAGGATTCGCCATTCAGGCACGTAGGGCGCTGTGGCTAAAATCCTGGTCGGCTGATGTAACTTCTAAGTCCAAATTACTTAATATACCTTTCAAGGGGCAAACTTTATTTGGGCCCGGTTTGAAAGAAATTATCGCTGACATTACAGGAGGTAAGGGCCACGCTCTACCTCAAGACAAAGCCAAAGCTAAGGCTAGACAGTCTAATTTTCGTCCCTTTCGGAATTTCAAAGCAGGTGCAGCATCAACTTCCACTGCACCAAAACAGGAAGGAGCTGTTGCTCGTTACAGACAAGGCTGGAAACCTAACCAGTCCTGGAATAAGGGCAAGCAGGCCAGAAAACCTGCTGCTGCCCCTAAGACAGCATGAACCGAGGGCCCCCGATCCGGGACCGGATCTAGTGGGGGGCAGACTCTCTTCGCCCAGGCTTGGGCAAGAGATGTCCAGGATCCCTGGGCGCTAGAGATCATATCTCAGGGATACCTTCTAGACTTCAAATTATCTCCCCCACGAGGGAGATTTCATCTGTCAAGGTTGTCAACAAACCAAATAAAGAAAGACGCGTTTCTACGCTGTGTACAAGATCTATTATTAATGGGAGTGATCCATCCGGTTCCGCGGTCGGAACAAGGACAAGGGTTTTACTCAAACCTGTTTGTGGTTCCCAAAAAAGAGGGAACTTTCAGGCCAATCTTGGATTTAAAGATCCTAAACAAATTCCTAAGAGTTCCATCGTTCAAGATGGAAACTATTCGGACAATCTTACCCATGATCCAAAAGGGTCAGTACATGACCACAGTGGATTTAAAGGATGCTTACCTTCACATACCGATTCACAAAGATCATTACCGATATCTAAGGTTTGCCTTCTTAGACAGGCATTACCAGTTTGTAGCCCTTCCATTCGGATTGGCCACGGCTCCAAGAATTTTCACAAAGGTTCTGGGTGCCCTTCTAGCGGTTCTGAGACCGCGAGGAATTTCGGTAGCTCCGTACCTAGACGACATTCTGATACAAGCTTCAAGCTTTCAAACTGCCAAGTCTCATACAGAGTTAGTTCTGGCATTTCTAAGGTCGCATGGATGGAAAGTGAACGAAAAGAAGAGTTCTCTCTTGCCTCTCACAAGGGTTCCATTCTTGGGGACTCTTATAGATTCTGTAGAAATGAAGATTTATCTGACAGAAGACAGATTAACAAAGCTTCTAAATGCATGCCGTGTCCTTCATTCCATTCAACTCCCGTCAGTAGCTCAATGCATGGAGGTGATCGGCTTAATGGTAGCAGCAATGGACATAGTACCCTTTGCACGCCTACATCTCAGACCGCTGCAATTGTGCATGCTGAGTCAGTGGAATGGGGATTACTCAGATTTGTCCCCCACTCTGAATCTGGATCAAGAGACCAGAAACTCTCTTCTATGGTGGCTTTCTCGGCCACATCTGTCCAGGGGGATGCCTTTCAGCAGGCCGGACTGGACAATTGTAACAACAGACGCCAGCCTTCTAGGTTGGGGCGCTGTCTGGAATTCTCTGAAGGCTCAGGGACAATGGAGTCAGGAGGAAAGTCTCCTGCCAATAAACATTCTGGAATTGAGAGCAGTTCTCAATGCCCTTCTAGCTTGGCCCCAGTTAAAAACTCGGGGGTTCATCAGGTTTCAGTCGGACAACATCACGACTGTAGCTTACATCAACCATCAGGGAGGGACAAGAAGCTCCCTAGCAATGATGGAAGTATCAAAGATAATTCGCTGGGCAGAGTCTCACTCTTGCTATCTGTCAGCAATCCACATCCCGGGAGTGGAGAACTGGGAGGCGGATTTCTTGAGTCGCCAGATTCTTCATCCGGGGGAGTGGGAACTTCATCCGGAGGTCTTTGCCCAAATACTTCGACGTTGGGGCAAACCAGAGATAGATCTCATGGCGTCTCGCCAGAACGCCAAACTTCCTCGCTACGGATCCAGATCCAGGGATCCGGGAGCGGTCCTGATAGATGCTTTGACAGCACCTTGGAACTTCAGGATGGCTTATGTGTTTCCACCCTTCCCGCTACTTCCTCGATTGATTGCCAAAATCAAACAGGAGAGAGCATCAGTGATTCTAATAGCGCCTGCATGGCCGCGCAGGACTTGGTATGCAGATCTAGTGGACATGTCATCCTGTCCGCCGTGGTCTCTACCTCTAAGACAGGACCTTCTGATTCAGGGTCCATTCAAACATCAAAGTCTAACTTCTCTGAAGCTGACTGCTTGGAAATTGAACGCTTGATTTTATCAAAACGTGGGTTTTCTGAGTCGGTTATTGATACCCTGATACAGGCTAGGAAGCCTGTTACCAGAAAGATTTACCATAAAATATGGCGTAAATACCTATACTGGTGTGAATCCAAAGATTACTCCTGGAGTAAGGTTAGGATTCCTAGGATATTGTCTTTTCTACAAGAAGGTTTAGAAAAGGGTTTATCGGCTAGTTCATTAAAGGGGCAGATCTCAGCTCTGTCCATCTTGTTACACAGGCGTCTGTCAGAAAATTCAGACATCCAGGCCTTTTGTCAGGCTTTAGCTAGGATCAAGCCTGTGTTTAAAACTGTTGCTCCGCCATGGAGTTTAAACTTAGTTCTTAACGTTTTACAGGGTGTTCCGTTTGAACCCCTTCATTCCATTGATATAAGATTGTTATCTTGGAAAGTTCTATTTTTAATGGCTATTTCCTCGGCTCGAAGAGTCTCTGAGTTATCAGCCCTACATTGTGATTCTCCTTATCTGATCTTTCACTCAGACAAGGTAGTTCTGCGTACTAAACCTGGGTTCTTACCTAAGGTTGTCTCTAACAGGAATATCAATCAAGAGATTGTTGTTCCCTCCTTGTGTCCAAATCCTTCTTCAAAGAAGGAACGTCTTCTACACAATCTGGATGTAGTTCGTGCCCTCAAGTTCTACTTGCAGGCAACTAAAGATTTTCGTCAAACTTCTTCCCTGTTTGTCGTTTATTCTGGACAGAGGAGAGGTCAAAAAGCTTCTGCTACCTCTCTCTCTTTTTGGCTTCGTAGCATAATACGTTTAGCCTATGAGACTGCTGGACAGCAGCCTCCTGAAAGAATTACAGCTCATTCCACTAGAGCTGTGGCTTCCACTTGGGCCTTTAAGAATGAGGCCTCTGTTGAACAGATTTGCAAGGCTGCAACTTGGTCTTCGCTTCATACTTTTTCCAAATTTTACAAATTTGACACTTTTGCTTCTTCGGAGGCTATTTTTGGGAGAAAGGTTCTTCAGGCAGTGGTTCCTTCTGTATAATGAGCCTGCCTATCCCTCCCGTCATCCGTGTACTTTTGCTTTGGTATTGGTATCCCAGAAGTAATGATGACCCGTGGACTGATCACACATAACAGAAGAAAACATAATTTATGCTTACCTGATAAATTCCTTTCTTCTGTTGTGTGATCAGTCCACGGCCCGCCCTGTTTTTTAAGGCAGGTACATATTTTTTAAATTATAATTCAGTCACCACTACACCCTTGGCTTCTCCTTTCTCGTTGGTCTTTGGTCGAATGACTGGAGGTGACGTAGAGGGGAGGAGCTATATAGCAACTCTGCTGGGTGAATCCTCTTGCACTTCCTGTAGGGGAGCAGATAATATCCCAGAAGTAATGATGACCCGTGGACTGATCACACAACAGAAGAAAGGAATTTATCAGGTAAGCATAAATTATGTTTTTTTCTCTTACATATTGCAAGATGTCTCACGTTGCATCTGAGCCAGAAGATACTACAGGAAAACCACTGCCTGCTGGATCTACCAAAGCTAAGTGTATCTGCTTTAAACTTTTGGTAGCTATTCCTCCAGCTGTTGTTTGTAATAATTGTCATGACAAACTTGTTAAAGCAGATATTATTTCCTTTAGTGATGTACCATTGCCTGTTGCAGTTCCCTCAACATCTAAGGTGCAGAATGTTCCTGATAACATAAGAGATTTTGTTTCTGAATCCATAAAGAAGGCTTTGTCTGTTATTTCTCCTTCTAGTAAACGTAAAAAGTCTTTTAAATCTTCTCTCTCTACAGATGAATTTTTAAATGAACACCATCATTCTGATTCTTTGGACTCTTCTGGTTCAGAGGATTCTATCTCAGAGATTGATGCTGATAAATCTTCATATTTATTTAAGATGGAATTTATTCGCTCTTTACTTAAAGAAGTACTAATTGCTTTAGAAATAGAGGATTCTAGTCCTCTTGATACTAATTCTATACGTTTGGATAAGGTTTTTAAAGCTCCTGCGGTTATTCCAGAAGTCTTTCCTGTTCCTAATGCTATTTCTGCAGTAATTGCTAAGGAATGGGATAAATTGGGTAATTCATTTACTCCTTCTAAACGTTTTAAGCAATTATATCCTGTTCCGCCTGACAGGTTAGAATTTTGGGACAAAATCCCTAAAGTTGATGGGGCTATTTCTACCCTTGCTAAACGTACTACCATTCCTACGTCAGATGGTACCTCGTTTAAGGATCCTTTAGATAGAAAAATTGAATCTTTTCTAAGAAAAGCTTATCTATGTTCAGGTAATCTTCTTAGACCTGTTATATCATTGGCTGATGTTGCTGCAGCTTCAACTTTTTGGTTGGAAACTCTAGCGCAACAAGTAACAAATCGTGATTCTCATGATATTATTCTTCTCCAGCATGCTAATAATTTCATCTGTGATGCCATTTTTGATATTATTAGAGTTGATGTTAGATTTATGTCTCTGGCTATCTTAGCCAGAAGAGCTTTATGGCTTAAGACCTGGAATGCTGATATGGCTTCTAAATCAACTCTACTTTCCATTTCTTTCCAGGGAAACAAATTATTTGGTTCTCAGTTGGATTCTATTATTTCAACTGTTACTGGTGGGAAAGGAACTTTTTTACCACAAGATAAAAAGTCTAAAGGTAAAAACAGGGCTAACAATCGTTTTCGTTCCTTTCGTTTCAACAAAGAACAAAAGCCTGATCCTTCGTCCTCAGGAGCAGTTTCAGTTTGGAAACCATCTCCAGTCTGGAATAAATCCAAGCCTGCTAGAAAGGCAAAGCCTGCTTCTAAGTTCACATGAAGGTACGGCCCTCATTCCAGTTCAGCTGGTAGGGGGCAGGTTACGTTTTTTCAAAGAAATTTGGATCAATTCTGTTCACAATCTTTGGATTCAGAACATTGTTTCAGAAGGGTACAGAATTGGTTTCAAGATGAGACCTCCTGCAAAGAGATTTTTTCTTTCCCATGTCCCAGTAAATCCAGTGAAAGCTCAAGCATTTCTGAATTGTGTTTCAGATCTAGAGTTGGCTGGAGTAATTATGCCAGTTCCAGTTCCGGAACAGGGGATGGGGTTTTATTCAAATCTCTTCATTGTACCAAAGAAGGAGAATTCCTTCAGACCAGTTCTGGATCTCAAATTATTGAATCGTTATGTAAGAATACCAACGTTCAAGATGGTAACTGTAAGGACTATATTGCCTTTTGTTCAGCAAGGGAATTATATGTCCACAATAGATTTACAGGATGCATATCTGCATATTCCGATTCATCCAGATCATTATCAGTTCCTGAGATTCTCTTTTCTAGACAAGCATTACCAATTTGTGGCTCTACCGTTTGGCCTTGCTACAGCTCCAAGAATTTTCACAAAGATTCTCGGTGCCCTTCTGTCTGTAATCAGAGAACAGGGTATTGTGGTATTTCCTTATTTGGACGATATCTTGGTACTTGCTCAGTCTTTACATTTAGCAGAGTCTCATACGAATCGACTTGTGTTGTTTCTTCAAGATCATGGTTGGAGGATCAATTTACCAAAAAGTTCTTTGATTCCTCAAACAAGGGTAACCTTTCTGGGTTTCCAGATAGATTCAGTGTCCATGACTCTGTCTTTAACAGACAAGAGACGTCTAAAACTGATTACAGCCTGTCGAAACCTTCAGTCTCAATCATTCCCTTCGGTAGCCTTATGCATGGAAATTCTAGGTCTTATGACTGCTGCATCGGACGCGATCCCCTTTGCTCGTTTTCACATGCGACCTCTTCAGCTCTGTATGCTGAATCAATGGTGCAGGGATTACACGAAGATAAATCAATTAATATCTTTAAAACCGATTGTTCGGCACTCTCTAACGTGGTGGACAGATCACCTTCGTTTAATTCAGGGGGCTTCTTTTGTTCTTCCGACCTGGACTGTAATTTCAACAGATGCAAGTCTCACAGGTTGGGGAGCTGTGTGGGGATCTCTGACGGCACAAGGAGTTTGGGAATCTCAGGAGGTGAGATTACCGATCAATATCTTGGAACTCCGTGCAGTTTTCAGAGCTCTTCAGTTTTGGCCTCTTCTGAAGAGAGAATCGTTCATTTGTTTTCAGACAGACAATGTCACAACTGTGGCATACATCAATCATCAAGGAGGGACTCACAGTCCTCTGGCTATGAAAGAAGTATCTCGAATTTTGGTTTGGGCAGAATCCAGCTCCTGTCTAATCTCTGCGGTTCATATCCCAGGTGTAGACAATTGGGAAGCGGATTATCTCAGTCGCCAAACGTTGCATCCGGGCGAATGGTCTCTTCACCCAGAGGTATTTCTTCAGATTGTTCAAATGTGGGGGCTCCCAGAGATAGATCTGATGGCCTCTCATCTAAACAAGAAACTTCCCAGGTATCTGTCCAGATCCCGGGATCCTCAGGCGGAGGCAGTGGATGCATTATCACTTCCTTGGAAGTATCATCCTGCCTATATCTTTCCGCCTCTAGTTCTTCTTCCAAGAGTAATCTCCAAGATTCTGAGGGAATGCTCGTTTGTTCCGCTAATAGCTCCGGCATGGCCTCACAGGTTTTGGTATGCGGATCTTGTCCGGATGGCATCTTGCCAACCATGGACTCTTCCGTTAAGACCAGACCTTCTGTCACAAGGTCCTTTTTTCCATCCGGATCTGAAATCCTTAAATTTAAAGGTATGGAGATTGAACGCTTGATTCTTGGTCATAGAGGTTTCTCTGACTCCGTGATTAATACTATGTTACAGGCTCGTAAATCTGTATCTCGAGAGATATATTATAGAGTCTGGAAGACTTATATTTCTTGGTGTCTTTCTCATCATTTTTCTTGGCATTCTTTTAGAATACCGAGAATTTTACAGTTTCTTCAGGATGGTTTAGATAAGGGTTTGTCCGCGAGTTCTTTGAAAGGACAAATCTCCGCTCTTTCTGTTCTTTTTCACAGAAAGATTGCTATTCTTCCTGATATTCATTGTTTTGTACAAGCTTTGGTTCGTATAAAACCTGTCATTAAGTCAATTTCTCCTCCTTGGAGTTTGAATTTGGTTCTGGGAGCTCTTCAAGCTCCTCCGTTTGAACCTATGCATTCATTGGACATTAAATTACTTTCTTGGAAAGTTTTGTTCCTTTTGGCCATCTCTTCTGCTAGAAGAGTTTCTGAATTATCTGCTCTTTCGTGTGAGTCTCCTTTTCTGATTTTTCATCAGGATAAGGCGGTGTTGCGAACTTCGTTTGAATTTTTACCTAAAGTTGTGAATTCCAACAACATTAGTAGAGAAATTGTGGTTCCTTCATTATGTCCTAATCCTAAGAATTCTAAGGAGAAATCATTGCATTCTTTGGATGTTGTTAGAGCTTTGAAATATTATGTTGAAGCTACGAAATCTTTCCGTAAGACTTCTAGTCTATTTGTTATCTTTTCCGGTTCTAGGAAAGGCCAGAAAGCTTCTGCCATTTCTTTGGCATCTTGGTTGAAATCTTTAATTCATCTTGCCTATGTTGAGTCGGGTAAAATTCCGCCTCAGAGAATTACAGCTCATTCTACTAGGTCAGTATCTACTTCCTGGGCGTTTAGGAATGAAGCTTCGGTTGACCAGATCTGCAAAGCAGCAACTTGGTCCTCTTTGCATACTTTTACTAAATTCTACCATTTTGAAGTATTTTCTTCTTCTGAAGCAGTTTTTGGTAGAAAAGTTCTTCAGGCAGCGGTTTCAGTTTGAATCTTCTGCTTATGTTTTTTGTTAAACTTTATTTTGGGTGTGGATTATTTTCAGCAGGAATTGGCTGTCTTTATTTTATCCCTCCCTCTCTAGTGACTCTTGTGTGGAAAGATCCACATCTTGGGTAGTCATTATCCCATACGTCACTAGCTCATGGACTCTTGTTAATTACATGAAAGAAAACATAATTTATGTAAGAACTTACCTGATAAATTCATTTCTTTCATATTAACAAGAGTCCATGAGGCCCACCCTTTTTTGTGGTGGTTATGATTTTTTTGTATAAAGCACAATTATTCCAATTCCTTATTTTATATGCTTCGCACTTTTTTTCTTATCACCCCACTTCTTGGCTATTCGTTAAACTGATTTGTGGGTGTGGTGAGGGGTGTATTTATAGGCATTTTAAGGTTTGGGAAACTTTGCCCCTCCTGGTAGGAATGTATATCCCATACGTCACTAGCTCATGGACTCTTGTTAATATGAAAGAAATGAATTTATCAGGTAAGTTCTTACATAAATTATGTTTTTGTGCTGCCCTAGGCACTCAAAATTCTGCTTCCCCCCTACCCCCTTCCATCCTACGTTTTAGGCCTTTTTCAGCCTTGAAATTGTTTGGTCATGGTGTAACATGCCATTTTTTATTTTTCATGGTCAATTTTCACCACCGCTAGCAAAACACTTGCATACACTCAGGTGGGTTGAGTTAAACCTGTATGCATCTCAGAAGGTTTGGATGGAGAGAAAAAAAGAAGAGAAAGAAAAAATAGTGAGAGAAGAGAAAATGGAGGTAGAGGACAGAAAGAAAGGAGGGAGATGAGAAAAGGGACACACACTTTCTCAGTCTGACACACACTTTCACTCACAAACTCTTACACTCTCTCACAGACACACAAACACTATTCCACCCTTACTCTCTCTCTCTCTCTCAAAGGCACTACCATTTTCCTACACACATTCACACACTCTTACATACAGCCTAGGAATAGAAGCATTTTTATAGGGATTTTTCCTTTATTTTTGTTTTTATTTCATATTTTTGTCAATTTGAATATACTTCTGCAAAGATTAAGAAAGATCATTCAGGGCTGCAAAGTTTATCCAGGTAAAATAGCAAATGAACACATACCTCCCAACATTTTAAAAAGAGGGATCCGGTTGGATTCTTTCACCACCCTGCCATTTTTGGAATCTACCTGGATGCAGCTTACGCTGCATCCAGGTGGAATCAGAAAAAGGCAGGGTGGTGAAAGAATCCATCCAGGTGGATTCTTTCACCACCCCTTTTGCGCTCTCTCCCCCCTCTTTTATGCTCTCTCTCCCCCCCCTCTTTTATGCTCTCTCTCCCCCCTCTTTTGCTCTCTCTCCCCTCTCTTTTGCTCTCTCTCCCCTCTCTTTTGCTCTCTCTCCCCTCTCTTTTGCTCTCTCTCCCCTCTCTTTTGCTCTCTCTCCCCTCTCTTTTGCTCTCTCTCCCCTCTCTTTTGCTCTCTCTCCCCTCTCTTTTGTCTCTCTCCCCTCTCTTTTGCTCGCTCTCTCTCCCCTCTTTTTCTCTCTCTCTTCCTTCTCTTTCTCTTGTTAAGTGTATCCAGTCCACGGATCATCCATTACTTATGGGATATTCTCCTTCCCAACAGGAAGTTGCAAGAGTCCACCCACAGCAGAGCTGCTATATAGCTGCATCCAGGTGGAATCAGAAAAAGGCAGGGTGGTGAAAGAATCCATCCAGGTGGATTCTTTCACCACCCCTTTTGCGCTCTCTCCCCCCTCTTTTATGCTCTCTCTCCCCCCCCCCTCTTTTATGCTCTCTCTCCCCCCTCTTTTGCTCTCTCTCCCCTCTCTTTTGCTCTCTCTCCCCTCTCTTTTGCTCTCTCTCCCCTCTCTTTTGCTCTCTCTCCCCTCTCTTTTGCTCTCTCTCCCCTCTCTTTTGCTCTCTCCCCTCTCTTTTGCTCTCTCTCCCCTCTCTTTTGCTCTCTCTCCCCTCTCTTTTGTCTCTCTCCCCTCTCTTTTGCTCGCTCTCTCTCCCCTCTTTTTCTCTCTCTCTTCCTTCTCTTTCTCTTGTTAAGTGTATCCAGTCCACGGATCATCCATTACTTATGGGATATTCTCCTTCCCAACAGGAAGTTGCAAGAGTCCACCCACAGCAGAGCTGCTATATAACTGCCATATCCAGTCATTCTCTTGCAAGCTCTCAACATAGCTGGAGGTAGTAAGAGGAAAGTGGTGTAAGATAGTTAGTTTTTTCTTCAATCAAAAGTTTATTGTTTTTAAATGGTACCGGAGTGTACTATTTTACCTCAGGCAGCATTTAGAAGAAGAATCTGCCTGCGTGTTTCTATGATCTTAGCAGAAGTAACTAAGATCCACTGCTGTTCTCAAATATGTCTGAAGAGTGAGGTAACTTCAGAGGGGGAATGGCGTGCAGGTTATCCTGCTATAAGGTATGTGCAGTTATAAGTTTTTCTAGGGATGGAATTGCTAGAAAATGCTGCTGGTACCGGATTAATGTAAGTTAAAGCCTAAATACAGTGATTTAATAGCGACTAGTATCAGGCTTGCTATCAGAGTTATATACTCTGATTAATGTGCAATATAAAACGTTTGCTGGCATGTTTAATCGTTTTTATATATGCTTTGGTGATAAAACTTTATTGGGGCCTAGTTTTTTTCCACATGGCTGGCTTAGATTTTGCTTAGAAACACAGTTCCTGAGGCTTTCCACTGTTGTAATATGAGTGGGAGGGGCCTATTTTCGTTTTTTTTGCACAGTTAAAATTACAAAATGAATCATCCAGCTTCCCTCAGCAGTCCCATGAATACCATAGGACATCTCTAAAGGGCTAAAAAGGCTTCCAAAATAGTTTATGGGGAAGGTATAACACAGCACAGCTGTGGCAGTTTATTGTGTCTGTTAAAAAACGTGTATGTCATTTTTTGTATCTGTTTTTTTGCATTAAGGGGTTAATCATCCATTTGCAAGTGGGTGCAATGCTCTGGTAACTTATTACATATACTGTAAAAATTTCGTTTGATTTACTGCCTTTTTTCACTGTTTTTCAAATTTTGACAAAATTTGTTTCTCTTAAAGGCACAGTAACGTTTTTTATATTTGCTTGTTAACTTGATTTAAAGTGTTTTCCAAGCTTACTAGTCTCATTACTAGTCTGTACAAACATGTCTGACATAGAGGAAACTCCTTGTTCATTATGTTTATAAGCCATGGTGGAACCCCATCTTAGAATGTGTACCAAATGTACTGATTTCATGTTAAGCAATAAAGATCATTTTTTTGTTTTTAAAAAATTATCACCAGAGGATTCTGTCGAGGGGGAAGTTATGCCGACTAACTTTCCCCATGTGTCAGACCCTTTGACTCCCGCTTCGGGGACTCACGCTCAAATGGCGCCAAGTACATCAAGGGCGCCCATAGCGTTTATTTTACCAGAGGATTCTGTTGAGGGGGAAGTTATGCCGACTAACTCTCCCCACGTGTCAGACTCTTCGACTCCCGCTTCAGGGATTCATGCTCAAATGGCGCCAAGTACATCAAGGGCGCCCATAGCGTTTATTTTACAAGACATGGCGAAAGTTATGAATAATACTCTGGCAGCGGTATTAGTCAGATTACCTGAAATTAAAAGAAAGCAAGATAGCTCTGGGGGTAGATACAGAGCGTACAGATGCTTTAAGAACCATGTCTGATACTGCCTCACAATATGCAGAAGCTGAGGGGAGCTTCAGTCTGTGGGTGATATTTTTGACTCAGGGAAGATGATTTAACCTGATTCCGATATTTCTACATTTAAAATTTATGCTTGAGATCCTCCACTTGTTGCTCAGGGAGGTTTTAGCTGCTCTGAATGACTGTGTTACAATCACAGTGCCAGAGAAATTGTGTAGACTGAATAAATACTATGCAGTGCCGGTGTGTACTGATGTTTTTCCAATACCTAAAGAGGTTTACAGAAATTATTAATAAGGAATGGGATAGACCAGGTGTGCCGTTCTCTTCCCCTCCTATTTTTAGAAAAATGTTTCTAATAGATGCCACCACACGGGACTTATGGCAGACAGTTCCTAAGGTGGAGAGAAGAGTTTCTACTCTAGCTAAGCGTACCACTACCCCTGGGATAGTTGTGCTTTTTTAGATCCAATGGATAAAAAATGTTTATTCAACAAGGTTTTATCCTGCAGCCCCTTGCATGCATTGCTCCTGTCACTGCTGCTGCGGCGTTCTGGTTTGAGTCTCTGGACGAGGCTTTACAGGTAGCGACTCCATTGGATGAATATACTTGACAAGCTTAGAGCACTTAAGCTAGCCAATTCCTTTGTTTCCTTTGACTAAACTAACGGCTAAGAATTCTGTGTTTTACTATACTGGCGCGCAGAGCGCTATGGCTTATATCATGGTCAGCTGTCGTGACTTTAATAAATAAGCTACTTAACTTCCCTTCAAGGGGCAGACCCTATTCGGGCCTGGTTTGAAGGAGATTATTGCTTATATCACTGGAGGAAAAGGTCATGCCCTTCCTCAGGACAGGTCTAAATCAAGGGCCAAAAAGGTCTAATTTTCGTGCCTTTCGAAACTTCAAGGCAGGTGTGGCATCAACTTCCTCTAAGGCAAAACAAGAGGGAAATTTTGCTCAGTCCAAGACGGTTTGGAGACAACCGGACCTGGAACAAAGATAAGCAGGCCAAGGAGCCTGCTGCTGCCTCTAAGACAGGATGAAGGAACGGACCCCTATCCGGTAACGGATCCTATAGGGGGCAGACTTTCATTCCTCGCCCAGGCGTGGGCAAGAGATGACCAGGATCCCTGGGCATTGGAAATTATATCCCAGATATATCTTCTGGATTTCAAAGCTTCCCCCCCCCAAAAAAGGGGAGATTTCGCCTTTCACAATTATCTGCAAACCAGATAAAGAAAGAGACATTCTTGCATTGTGTACGTGACCCATCCAGTTCCAAGAGAGGAACAGGGACAGAGTTTTCCTCAAATCTGTTTGTGGTTCCTAAGGAAAGGGAACCTTCAGACCTATTTTGGATCTAAAGATCTTAAACAAATTCCTTAGAATTCCATCATTTAAGATGGAAACTATTCGTACCATCTTAACTATGATCCAGGAGAGTCAATAGAGGACTACAATGGATTTGAAGGATGCTTATCCTCACTTTACGATGCATAAAGATCACCATCGTTTTTCAGGTTTGCCTTTCTAGACAGGCATTACCAGTTTGTAGCTCTTTCCTTTGGGTTAACTACAGACCCAAGAATCTTTATGGAGGTTCTAGGGTCGCTTTGGCGGTCCTTAGGCCGCGGGGCATAGAAGTGGCCCCTTATTTAGACGACATCCTGATACAGGCGTCAAACATCCAAATTGCCAAGTCTCATACGGACGTAGTGCTGGCATTTCTGATATCGCATGGGTGGAAAGTGAACAAGGAAAGAGTTTTCTATCCCCAATCTCAAGGGTTTCCTTCCTAGGGACTCTGAAAGATTCTGTAGAAATGAAAATTTACCTGACGGAGTTCAGGTTGTCAAAGTTTCTAAATTTCTGCCGTGTTCTTCATTCCATCCGCGCCCTTCGGTGGCTCGGTACATGAATGTAATCAGTTTAATGGTAGCGGCAAGGGACATAGTACCGTTTGCACGCCTACATTTCAGACCGCTGCAACTATGCATGCTCAGTCAATGGAACGGGGATTACACAGATTTGTCCCCCGGTTAAATCTGGACCAAGAGGCCAGAGATTCTCTTCTCTGGTGGCTATCTCGGGTCCATCTGTCCAAGGGTATGACCTTCCGCAGGTCAGATGGGACAATTGTTACAACAGATGCCAGTCTTTTAGGTTGGGATACAGTCTGGAACTCCCTGAAGGCTCAGGGATAGTGGACTCAGGAGGAGATCCTCCTTCTAATAAATATTCTGGAACTGGGAGCGATATTCCATGCTCTTCAGGCTTGGCCTCAGTTAGCAACTCTGAGGTACATCAGATTTCAATATCACGACTGTGGCTTACATCAACCATCAAGGGGGAACAGAAGTTCCCTAGCGATGTTAGAAGTCTTAAAATAATTCACTGGACAGAGACTCACTCTTGTCTATCAGCTATCCATATCCCAGGTGTTGAGAACTGGGAGGCGGATTTTCTAAGTCGTCAGACTTTTCATCCGGGGGAGTGGGAATTCCCTCCGGAGGTGTTTGCACAAGATCAAGCAGGAGAGTGCTTTGGTGTTTTTGACAGCGCCTGCGTGGCCACGCAGGACCTGGTATGCAGATCTGGTGGACATATCATCCTTTCCACCATGGTCTCTGCTTCTGAGACAGGACCCTCTACCTCAGGGTCCTTTCAACCATCTAAATTTAACTTTTCTGAGATGGACTGCCTGGAGACTGAACGCTTGATGTTATCAAAGCATGGCTTCTCCGAGTCAGTCATTGATACCTTAATACAGGCATGAAAGCCTGTCACTAGGAAAATTTAACATAGATATGGCATAAATATCTTATTGGTATGAATCCAAGGGTTACTCATGGAGTAAAGTCAGGATTCCCAGGATACTATCTTTTCTCCAAGATGATTTTGAGAAAAGGGTTGTCAGCTAGTTCCTTAAAAGGACAGATTTCTACTCTGTCTATTCTTTTGCACAAGCGTCTGGCAGATACTCCAGACGTTCAGCCAATTTGTCAGGCTCTGGTTAGATCCAAGCCTGTGTTTAAACCTGTTGCTCCGCCATGGAGCTTAAACCTGATTATTAAGGTTCTTCAAGGAGTTCCGTTTGAACCTCTTCATTCCATAGATATCAAACTTTTTATCTTGGAAAGTTCCTTTTTGGTAGCTATTTCCTCGGCTCGTAGAGTCTCCGAGTTATCTGCTTTACAATGTGATTCTCCTTATCTGGTCCTCCGTACGGATAAGGTAATCCTGCGTATCAAACCTGGGTTTTTTACCTAAGGTGGTATCTAACAAGACTATCACTTAAGAGAGTGTTGTTCCATTCTTGTATCCTAATCCTTCTTCAAAGAAGGAACATCTATTACACAATTGGAACGAGTTTCGTGCTTTAAAGTTTTTGCTTACAAGCTACTTCAGATTTTCATCAAACATTTACTTTGTTTTTTGTCTACTCTGGACAGAGGAGAGGTCAAAGGACTTCAGCAACCTCTCTTTCTTTTTGGTTTAAAAGCATAATTCGTTCAGCTTATGAGACTGCTGGACAGCAGCCTCCTGAAGGGATTACAGCTCATTCTACTAGAGCTGTGGCTTTCACTTGAGCCTTTTTAAAATGAGGCTTCTGTTGAACAGATTTACAAGACGGCGTCTTGGTCTGCGCTTCATACTTTGCTTCTTCGGAGGCTATTTTTGGGAGAAAGGGTTTTTTTTCGGGCAGTGGTACCTTCCGTTTAAGTACCTGCCTTGTCCCTCCCTTCATCCGTGTACTTTAGCTTTGGTATTGGTATCCCATAAGTAATGGATGATCCGTGGACTGGATACACTTAACAAGAGAAAACATCATTTATGCTTACCTGATAAATTTATTTCTCTTGTAGTGTATCCAGTCCACGGCCCGCCCTGTCATTTTAAGGCAGGTGATTTTTTCATTTAAACTACAGTCACCACTGCACCCTATGGTTTTTCCTTTCTCTGCATGTTTTCGGTCGAATGACTGGATATGGCAGTTAGGGGAGGAGCTATATAGCAGCTCTGCTGTGGGTGGACTCTTGCAACTTCCTGTTGGGAAGGAGAATATCCCATAAGTAATGGATGATCCGTGGACTGGATACACTACAAGATAAATAAATTTATCAGGTAAGCATAAATTATGTTTTTTCTCTCTCTCTTCCCTCTCTTTTGCTCTCTCTCTTCCCTCTCTTTTGCTCTCTCCCCCTTCTCTTTTGCTATCTCTCCCCCTTCTCTTTTGCTATCTCTCCCCCTTTTCTTTTGCTATCTCCCCCTTTTCTTTTGCTCTCTCTCCTCCTTCTCTTTTGCTATCTCTCCCCCTTCTCTTTTGCTCTCTCTCCCCCTTCTCTTTTGCTCTCTCTCCCCCTTCTCTTTTGCTCTCTCTCCCCCTTCTCTTTTGCTCACTCTCTCTCCTCTCTTTTGCGCTCTCTCCCCTCTCTTTTGCGCTCTCTCCCCTCTCTTTTGCGCTCTCTCCCCTCTCTTTTGCTCTCTCTCTTCCCTCTCTCTTGCTCTCTCTCTCCCCTCTCTTTTGCTCACTCTCTCCCCTCTCTTTTGCTCTCTCTCTCCCCTCTCTTTTGCTCTCTCTCCCCTCTTTTGCTCTCTCTCTCCCTTCTCTTTTGCTCTCTCTCTCCCTTCTCTTTTGTTCTCTCTCTCCCCTCTCTTTTGCTCTCTCTCCCCCCTCTTTTGCTCTCCCCCTCCCCCTGTCTTTCTTTTTTTTTTTTGTATTAGGGCACTCCCACTCTCTCCCCTTCCCTGCTGAGCCGCCCCCAAACACTGAGGGAAGGGAAAATGGCTAATTGGGCCCAATTTGGACATTTTCACTTAGGAGTGTACTCTATTTTATTGCCAAAGGTTTAGACATTAATGCCTGTGTGTTGAGATATTTTAAGGGGACAGCAAATTTACCCTATTATACAGGCTGTACACTCGCTACATTACATTGTAGCAAAGTGTAATTTCTTCAGTGTTGTCACATGAAAAGATATAATAAAATATTTACAAAAATGTGAGGGGTGTACTCGCTTTTTTGAGATACTGTATGTATATACACAGTGGTTTAAAAATGCAGTAATGACTGAGCAGGTAGCTCAAAGCACCAGCAAGACACTGTGAGAACAAAGTGGCATTGCAGAGATAGCCCCATGAAACCGGATCTAATGCTAATACACAGCTGTCAGTCACTGAGGTGCTGTGTGCTGAAAAAGCAGGGCACCAAATTCAAAACTAGTTAACAAAGAATGCTGTACTGATGTTTGCTTTCTAAAGCAAAAGCCTCCTTACCTTACCACTGTGAGCTCTGATTCTGTCCCTCTGCAATCCTCTGTCACTCACAAGCCACAGACTGAGATGCAACTTGAAAAAGCTTCCGCTCTTGACACTAACTCCCACCGCCCACGCAAAATACCTTCCAGGCTCTCTCCCCCGGACTGCCATTTAAACATAAAAAAAAATATTTTCCAAATAAAAAAACAAACAAAACAATACATCTAATCTTAGCTTGTGCGGCCTTTTAAAAAGCATGTGTGCTCTCCTAGTTCCCCTATGAGCAGCATGCATATAATCAGCTGGGTCTGCGCCCCCCCCCCCCCAAATCTGCCGCAGTAGGCACAGGCCATGTTTGCCTAGGCCATGATATGCCACTGATATAAATATATATATATATATATATATATATATATATATATATATATGTTAAAAGGTATGTCATTGTGAACCTAATTTGCATATCTTACCCAAAATCATTTGCTGCCTGTCTAGATTTGATAATGAACTACACATTGAGTTATTTTCTCTATATTTTGTGCTTACTGGAGGATTTTAAACTCACCTTTTACCTTCCCCTAATTTTAAATGTTGTTGTATTTTGCCCCGAAATCAACTTCACCAAGCAGTGATTCAAACCTTCTTCCAGCTGATGAGTAGCAAAAACTACGAAACAGTCTGTCCTGGGATGATTATGAATCACTGCACTAACTCTAGCTAAGCTTATAAGCTGTGTGAACAGCGATGCTTTGGTGTAAAGGGAATCTGCTGAAAAGCAGACTTGAAGTAAAAAAGTGTGTCATTGTGAACCTAATTTGTATATCTTACCCAGAATCCCCTCTCTTTCTTTCTCTCTCTCTCTCTCTCTCTCTCTCTTTCTCTCTCTCTTTCTCTCTTTCTCTCTCTCTCTTTCTCTCTCTCTTTCTCTCTCTCTTTCTCTCTCTTTCTCTCTCTCTCTTTCTCTCTCTCTTTCTCTCTCTCTCTCTTTCTCTCTCTTTCTCTCTCTCTCTTTCTCTCTCTCTTTCTCTCTCTCTCTCTTTCTCTCTCTCTCTTTCTCTCTCTTTCTCTCTCTTTCTCTCTTTCTTTCTCTCTTTCTTTCTTTCTCTCTCTCTCTATCTATCTCTCTCTTTCTTTCTCTTTCTCTCTCTCTCTCATATTCAAAGAGCATATATGGCAGTAGAAACATAGCTCCAACATAACATCACTTTATATGTCTGAAGGCAGGCTGTATATAGTGTAAAATCAAATGCAAAGCATCTGTCAGAAATCCATATGCAGCGGTACAGCAATAAACACTTCTGATAGTCAGCTCTAATAAGAGCTCCTACCTGCGGGAAAAGAACAACGGGTCTGCTCCTGGTATCAAGTTGGACACGAGTACACCACCTCAGAGTCCAGATAACCACCGGTCCCCCAGGAATAGTATGGCATCGTTTCAGGATCCTTATCTAAGTTGACCCAACTGGTGGGTACATAAGGCTGTTTGTGTGCCGTCCGCTCTGTTTTTATGCTGATAATCCGACTAGCTCTGAATGCTATACGGTAAACACTTGTGGTATCACCTGCTCACATGACCACTACTGCACCAATCGCCATGGAGAGCTACCGAGTGGAAACCACCAGGCATTGGAGGAATTGGATATAGAATTAAATTAAAAATAGCCTAAGCTTTATTTAACCAAATTTAAAAAGTCAGCAAAGGGTGTCTGACATGTTTTGGCAAAATTGCCTTAATCATAGACATGGCCTTAGATAAAAACATATTGCTATTTAAACGAAAAGCCTCTTCATTTCATTGGTTAATCATTATGTTAAAATGAACCACAATAGATGTTTATATGGGTGTTACTGAATAACAAAGTTATGCTATCGCTGAAATATATAAAGGAAGCAATATAACAACCTTAAATAGGGTGTATAATAGTATTTTATTTTATTTACTTATATATAAAAAGGGACGTCTCGCCATAAAGATAAATTAAAATAGTTTCAACATAAAATCAAGTTTTATACTGGAAGATCATAAAAAATTTGTATTTCCGAGTTTGAACAGAGGGAGGTGTATGTGGACAAAAACTTTTTATTTTTTATTTGATATCTGCATCCACCAATAAAGTGATCTACTATCCACTAATAGTGATAATCTTCAACTCCAATTCAACTATACTCATAATAGCGCAATTGTCACCTTTAACATCTTCACTGGTAACATTTGACCAGAACGTTACACGGCGAACAGGTCATTCAGACGGAGCCAAGGAGGACAGCTAACGGCATCACCTGTACTAATGATTTGCACTAGCCGACAAACAAACTCTGCTGAGGACCGCATTATCCGCCCGGAGCGGTGCTAAGAGCTTTGCCGAGGAGGACAACTAACGACTAAATCAGCCCAGAAGCTAAATCACTAACAAACAAACCGCCTAACTTTCACCAGAAGGTATTTACCTTAACCTTTTTTCCATCCAGCTATCCTCGGATATACAGAATGATCCGCTATGAGGATTCCAATTGATATAGTCTCCACCCTATAAGGTACTTTCAATTTAAATACCCTTATAAAAGGAGACATCGGTATATATCTGAACTTTTTAGCATTGTACCATTTCCTGTATGTGGACATTTTTTATGATCTTCCAGTATAAAACGTGATTTTATGTTGAAACTATTTTAGTTTATCTATATGGGGAGACGTCCTTTTTATATATCAGTAAATATTTTTAAATATTATTAAATACTATTATCCACCCTATTTCAGGTTGTTATATTGTTTCCTTTATATATTTCAGTGATAGCATAACTTTGTTATTCAGTAACACCCATATAAATACCTATTGTGGTTCATTTTAATTTTACCTGACCTAAGCTTAGGAGAGCTGTCACTTTATTTCTGTTTTGTTCTATAACATATATCTCATTTATCTTGGAGGGGATATTTTAGTGATAGCTGGGTGCCCCTTTTTACTTGGGCACTCTATCCTTTATTGTTTCTATTAATCATTATGTTCACATGACCTAGCTTCATATAAATCTTAAAGGGATATCGTCAAAACCTGTCAAAAATACAACTGACAATTACGCTATCGAAATACACTGTATATTTGTATTACATTTAACACCATATTCTCAAAACATATCAAAATAGTCAGAGCATACATAATATTGAATTATATTATATTAGTTGTCTGAAGGATTCATAAAATAAGTTATATTATGGGCAAACCTCTAGCATTATAATGACTTGTAGATCTTGATTTCCCTACAAAACCCATACCTACATATTTAACCTCTGTATTTAAACTAAGTAAGATAGGTAATACCTATATGTTTAAAGAGGTAAAAACAAGGACTAGGAAAAAGTTTTACAAATTGTATATTGCTAGGGTGCCTTTTAGGATAATGCTCACTATAATAATGCTAAGTTTATAGCCAACATAAACATATGGGGGTAATGATACTGCGACCAAGTGTTACTGCATAAAATCCAATATTGGGGATCAGATAGTGTAATAAGGATGCCATGTTATAAAGATTGGAAAGTAATGTGAGTAGATGTAACTCATACAATATATATATTGTTATTCAGGAACACTTAAACATTGTATACACTGAGAGTCCTTCTCTAATCAATCGTATGTGGCAAGTATGTAAACATGTAGAGCAACATGCTTAAGAACTATATATGCTAAAAGTATGTACAAGAGGTACTAGGATATAGGAATGCTTGAAAGTGAACATCAGAGGAAACAAATGGTATTAATACAAATTATACAGGCTGAATAAGTGAATATTGACCATACCTGCTCGAGTTTCCTTCATTTAAAAAAAGAAAATTGGTCACATCTTTACACATCTATTGGGTTTGTACTGACAACTAACTTTCTCACCAAGTGGATTTTTGTAATTGGAATTTTTCTATTATTACTATTATTATTTTTTCAATTGACATTTTTACTTTTTATTACTTTTTTCTATGGTCCCATCGTTGGTTATATATGTGCATTTAATTCTAGAGTAGTTGATAACGGGGCAGCATAACGAACAGTCATCTGACGAGTATCGCTTCACCTCTCACAGAGGTTTTCTCTTTGATGATGACACCATACAATATATATTTAGTTTTATTTTGAGGCCCTATCTCATTGTTTTAGGGGAAGTCACATTTAAGAAATTTTGTTGTTAATCTTATGAAAGAGAAACAGGTGAATTATAGCCAATTTCTTTACAATGTTTCTGCTAAAACTAATTTATTGTTAAACGATCATAACCTTGCTGTATTGAGGAATGGACTTTGTGGTTTTGTTTGTGAGACTTTTATTATCATTGAAAGAAATTCAATAGTCATAGTTTGCAAACCTTTTTGAAACCATGTAGGTTAACCTGTATTTACATGTTTGAAAAATCAATAAAAAGATTGATTTAAAAAAATTTGAAAAAAAAAATAAAAAAATTCTTTCATGATTCAGATACTGGGGCCAATTTATCATAGTGTGAGCGGACATGATACGATGTAGTGTATTATGTCCGCCGCACATTGATAAATACTGACAGCATACGCTGTCAGCATTTATCATTACACAAGCCGTTCTTATGAACTGCTTGTGCTATGCCGCCTCCTGCAGATTCGTGGCCAATCGGCCGCTAGCAGGGGGTGTCAATCAACCCGATCGTATTTGATCGGGTTGATTTCTGTCCGCGGCCTCAGAGTAGGGCTTTAGACCGCTGCTTAATAACTTCTGTTTCTGGTGAGCCCCATAGAGCGTACTATTTTAAACTACGTTTCAATGTATTTCTGTTATCTAATTTTATTAATTCTCTTGGTATCCTTTGTTGAAGGAGCATCAATGCACTACTGAGAGTTAGCTGAACACTTTGGGTGAACCAATGAACATAGACACATATGTGCAGCTAGCTCCCAGTAGTGCATTGCTGCTCCCGAGCCTATGTGCTCTTTTCAGCAAAGAATACCAAGAGAGCTATTCAATTTTTAGAAGTAAATTGTAAAATTGTTTGAAATTGCATGCTCTATTTGAATCATGAGATTAATTTTGACTTTACTGTCCCTTTAAGTAGAAATATTATACTTTAAGAACAAAATCACATTAGCTTCAAAATGAAGTCATTTGGAGATGTCAGGCATCAGTTTGGCATAAAGAAAATTAAAATTTAAAAAGAAACTAGACTTTGCTGTATTTTCTCTTATGATATAGAAATGTTTTGCTTTAAGGAATATCAACTCTCTATATGACAGAACCTGCACGTTCTTACAAATCTAACCAGTTGTTATTCATATTATATAGCAAATACAAGGTAAGCTTATATCAAAGAAACATCTCTTCTCTCCAGTCTACATTTAATGTCTTATTTTTATTTACCAGGTTTAAACCTTTGAGGCATGTCAGGGTCTATTCAGTTAGGGCCAGAAAAATACTGTTAGTCGACCTAACACACACATTACCGGGGGAGTTTTACAAATAGTTAATGCTGTACATTTTATTTATTTTTTTCCAAAACAAAGTTTGACTCACAACATCACATTATCACTGCTGCCAGGGCTTTCCTTAACTGGATTTAAATTTCTTTACCCCTTAGGACAATTTATGTCATTTTTAGATACTTTCTTTTCTATCATCGTTTTTTTTTTTTCCTTTTCTGGACTAACTTTTATTTTTTATTTCTGTAAATGTCATAAATATGACAGAACATTAAAAAAGATAGGATCCTGCTATTGGTTATGCAAGCCATGTCAGCTTTTATTTATTTAGAACTGTAGATTTAGGCATCCCTTCAGCTTCCTTGTCTTTGCAAGTGTGAAATCACGTAAAACTCATACCTATGGAAAATTATGAGTTTCTGAAGTACATTTCTTTTAAGGTGACATTTTTACGTATTCAGTATATGTGAAGACACAGCAGAGAATATGCCAATGCTTTTAATGTCAATTTGCACTTTGTAGGTTAAACTATAAAAAAGAAAAACAGTCATAAGATTAGCCATTACCATAGATAACAAACTAGAAATATGAAAATAAAGGGACACATATAATTGACAGATGCTTAAAAATCTATAAAGTACAACAATTAACTGTTGCAGTTAAGAGAAAATTAAACTCAAAATGTAATCTAGCAGAAAATGTTTCACTAAGGAATATAAAACAAAACTGCAATATACGTTAAATTTGTTTTTTCCCCCCTGAAAAATTGAGATCCTCCATCATGCTAAAGTATGGTAAAATTCAACTGACCCAGTGACATTCTTCAATTGATTGCTTAGATCAAATTTATTTTTGCCCCTTACCGGTCACAGCAAATGAGACCAAGAACATGAATCTAGGCTTTTCAAAGGGTGTATCCCTGAACTGCACATGATTTGCAAAGCTTTATAAAGATTGGTAATAAAATGATAGCGTTAAATGATTAGGTTTTTGGTATACAGATCTTTTTCAATGTACTGCTCAATTGCTGATGTATACTGTGGATTTAAAGAATTACTTTAAAGGGGCATAAAAGAAAATACTCTAGTATGTTTGAGCATTTTATTATTGAGCTGTTGCTTGCATAAAACCATGTGTTTAACACCCTGCAAAAGGGATTAAATACATAGTTAAAGTTAGCTCCAGAGCAGCAATGCACTACTGGGAGTTAGCTAAAAACATCTAGTGAGCCTGAGGCAAGAGTCATATTTGTATAACTACCAGTCATAATCTAGCTCCCAGTAGTGCACAGCTGCTGCTGAGGATATGTACATATGCTTTCCAGCAAATAATAATGAGAGAACAAAGTACATTTGATAATTGTCATTAAAGTACATGTTTTATCTGAATCATGAAAGTTTAATTTTGATTTTCATCCCCCCTTTTTTAGCCCCCCCTTAGTCCTTTTTTGTGTGTTTTGTTTTATTTTATCCCTGCTGCTGCTTTGGATGGCACTTCTGTTGATCACATACTTTGGCAATGAAAGCTAAAATCTGTAGCTCTTCTTTTTGTAGACTTTTGTTAAACGTAAAACATTTTCATGAATTTCTGTCAGGACAAAACACAATTTTGGAATAGGCTATATGCTGTAAAATACCATCTAGCTAACATCTTTTTCTTCTGTGAGTCAGTTACGAGCTTCTTTGTAAAGTCCAGACTGTACTAACCCAAGACACCATTGTGTATCAAATATCACATTACTTATATCCCAAATCAAAAATGTATCTGAAATCTGTTCACAGGGAATAGCACTCTTCTGATTTTCATTATAGTAACAATCACATTTTTCCTTGTGCTACTCTTTGTTATAAACTGACTTTTTTTCTGACAAAAAGTGAAGCGATCAAGCACCCAACGAAGAAATGTCTTGACCTGCTCATCATCCAGGCAAATTACAACTCACCCACACCAGTCCTTTGTGTTTAGGCCACTGTGTAATCTTTTCCTAGCAAACTCATTCCTTTTAGAAGAGGCTCATCAGATGGGAACTCAGTATGAACAGCATGGTGCAATTATTGTGCAGGCCCAAAGGTCAGACACCGTTATTCATCATGCTTATTGTTTGGTTTCACAACAGCAAAACTGAAATGCCAATAAAGATGCACTCCAAACAAAAATAAAAAATGTGTACGTAAAACTATTATAAGCTGTTAATCTTCTGTTGCTGAAATGTGTTGAATGTTACACCAGTAACTTTGTTAATCTTTATATTTTAATATCTTTGAGACAAACCTAGTGTATATTGGGTTAAACTTAATATATAGATCATTAGCAACATGGAAATCAGAGATTCTCATCTGTAGTTCTCAAGTAATCCAAACTGATCAGACTTAAAGGGGACACTGAACCCAAATGTTTTCTTTTGTGATTCAGATAGAGCATGCAATTTTTCTAATTTACGCCTATTATCAATTTTTCTTCATTCTCTTGCTATCTTTATTTGAAAAAGAAGGCATCCAAGCTTTTTTTCTTAGCTCAGTACTCTGGACAGCACTTTTTTATTGGTGGCTGAATTTATCCACCAATCAGCAAGGACAACCCAGGTTGTTCACCAAAAATGGACCGGCATCTAAACTTACATTCTTGCATTTCAAATAAAGATACCAAGAGAATAAAGAAAATTTGATAATAGGAGTAAATTAGAAAGTTGCTTAAAATAGCATGCTCTATCTGAATCACAAAAGAAAAAATGTGGGTTCAGTGTCCCTTTAATCATTGCTGGTTTAAACAGAAAGCGAAGCAGTCTGCCAGAAACGAACAACATACTAAGCACATTGGGCAGGGAGTCCACGTCTGACTGGCTTCCCCCATTCTAAGAAAAGAAGCTGCACCCTGGTGGTAAATCGCCATAGAACAGGCTAACAATGGTATTGAGCTGGTTTTTCGCTCCTGTGAGTGCTCTTCTCTATGTGTGTATTAAGTCTCCTTGCTCAGTGTACTTAGAGGAATATGGCTAAACATCACTGACAAGGCCCAATGAATGCCAAAACGATCATCTGGGATTGCTGTGTTCCTTGGTGAGAGAGAAATTGCCTGGTATTTCGGCGCTAGACTGACTGTAATAGGCGGGATCAGAGTAATATACTACAGGGAAGGTCTACTCTGTGAAAAGCATTACTGAGCTAAAAAAAAGCAGCACCTAGGTGGTAAATTGCGAGGGGTCTGGGCCAGGGAATGGGGTGGGGGAGCGGGACCGAATAAGGTTGTCTGGGCCAGGGAATTGGGTGGGGGAGTGGGACCGAATAAAGTTGTGGGGTTGATTGGGCCAGGGGGTGGGGCCTGCACCAGTCTTCAAAAATTCCAGGGCTGGTCTGATTTCCCAGTCCAGCCCAGGACTTAATGGATGTGCCTACTTACTCATAAGTCAGTTCATTTATAAGGTTCAGAACTGAGATCAACACATGTAAATAGCATTTTATTATTAAGGGCCAAATTCCCTAAAGCTCTCTGGTCTGTTGAAATCACTGTGTTATCACTACTGTGAGGTCCCTCACATTTTTTTTTGAATAGAACATTTTAGCTTGAGAGTTGTATATCTCACTATGTAGGGCAATGGTTATGAAGGAAATACACCTACCTTACAATCCCTCTCCAAAAAAATATTTTGCGTGATTTCTCTCCATGCTAATTAGTTTTTGATCATCTGGCCCTAAATCCCACCTATTGTCATGTACTGATTTTATCTATCAGATAATCTGTTTTGAGGTACTGTTCCAGCTTTGTTCAAATGGTGATATAGTACTTAAAAGACCAATAAATACCGTAGCATTGCCTAATCAACAAATGCTCAATAATAAGATATTGCACTTACTCTAAATGTCAAAAGAGCAGAAGATTTCTTTCTGACAAACTTCAAAATTTGCTTTCTACTCCCTATATGATGTCACAGCCATCAATTACCAACTACATATATGTTTACACTGTGAACTCTTGCATATACTCAGTATTAGCTGATGGGCTACATAACTATACCAAAAGGCCCTTCTTTATATGTGGATAACACCTTTTTTTAAAATAATTTTTAGGAGGGGAGAGAAACGCACACTCTATTATTTATAACTTTGTAACTTTGTTTATAAATATAAAGCCCAATTCCAAAAAAGTTGGGACAAAAAACAAACAAAAAGAGTCATTTGAAAATATTGAAAACACATTATTATAACATTATTTGATGTTTTTCTTTGTGAATTTAAAGGGATAGTCTAGTCCAAAAAAAGCTTTCATGATTTAGATAGGGCATGTAATTTTAAACAATTTTCCAATTTACTTTTATCACCAATTTTTCTTTGTTCTCTTGGTATTCTTAGTTGAAAGCTTAACTTGGGAGGTTCATATGCTAATTTCTTAGACCTTGAAGACCGCCTCTTAAGAATGCATTTTAACAGGTTTTTCACCACTAGAGGGTGTTAGTTCATATTTTTCATATAGATAACACTGTGCTCGTGCACGTGAAGTTACCTGGGAGCCATCACTGATTGGCTAAACTGCAAGTCTGTCAAAAGAACAAATAAAGGGGCAGTCTGCAGAGGCTTAGATACAAGATAATCACAGACGTAACAAATATATAAATATAACTGTGTTGGTTATGCAAAACTAGGGAATGGGTAAACAAGGGATTATCTTTCTTTTAAAACAATAACAATTCAGGTGTAGACTGTCCCTTTAATGTATTTTTGAAAATGTACACTCCCTTCAAATCCGATGACTGCAACACACTCCAAAAAAGTTGGGACAGTCACTGTTTACCACTGTGTAACATCACCTTTTCTTTTAATAACACTTAACCCAAATTAAGCGTTTGGGCACTGAAAACCAGATGGTTAAGTTTAGCATGCAGAATTTTTCCCCATTCATCCATTATGCATGTCTGCAGCTGCACAACTGTACGTGGCCTTTGTTGCTTTATTTTATGCTTCATAATGCACCACACATTCACAATCATAGACAGGTCAGGGCTGCAGGCAGGCCTTGCTAGCACCCACACTCTATGCTTACGCAACCATCCACTTGTAATCAAGGCAGACTGTGGTGTGGCGTTGTCCTGCTGGAAAATGCAGGGACGTCCCTGAAAAAGACGACATCTGGATGTCGGCATATGTTGCTCTAAAATGTATACATATCTTTCTGCATTAATGGTGCCCTCACAGATGTGCAAGTTACCCATGCCATGGGCACTGACACCCCCCATACCATGACAGACGCTGGCTATTTGAAATGTTGACTCGTCGGACCACAAAACACGATTCCACTGTGCTACTATCCATATCAGATGAGACAAAGCCCAGAGAAGTCGGCGGCACTTCTAGATTGTGTTAATGTATGTCTTCTGCTTTGCATTGTAAAGCCTTACATCTGTGGATGCAGCGGCGAATGATATTGACTAACAAAGGTTTATCAAAGTATTCCCGAGCCCATGTTAGGATATCCATTACAGATTCAAGATGGTTTTTGAGACAGTGACATCTGAGGGATCGGAGATCACACAAATTCAGAAGTGGTTTACAGGGCCTTGCCCTTTACGCACCAAGATTTGACCAGATTCCTTAAATCTTTTAATTATATTGTGCACTGTCGAAAGGTGAAATGCCCAAACTTCTACTGATTTGTCTTTGGGTAATGTTGTTCTCAAAGTGTTGGATTTTTATCACTGATGAATCTGTTGGCAGATTGGCAAGCCTCGACCCATCCTCGCTCCTGAATTACTAGGCCTTTTTTGGAGGCTCCTTATATACTATGATTACACTATTGCCTCACCTGTTTCACATCACCTTCTTATTTTAAATTGTCATATTGCTATTAGTCTTAAAATGCCCCGTCCCAACTTTTTTGGAACGTTTTGCAGTCATCAGATTTGAAACAAGTTTATTTTTTAAAAAATGCATTAAATTTACAAAGTAAAACATCAAATAATGTGTTAATAATGTGTTTTCAATATAGTACAGGGTGAACTGAATTTTCAAATAATTCTTTAGTGATATATGAGTCATGATATAGTTTGAATCTGCTTGGTCTCCTAAAAAATAATAATAAATATGATATATGTATGGGGTTCTCATTGAAAAATGTCTTTTATTAGGGCCTAAATGTAAGTAGCATCTAAAAACTACAAAACAGCTCAGCACAGGGATGGAAGTGGCTCAGCAGTTAAATGGTTAAGCAACTTTCCAATTTACTTTTATTATCAATTTTGCTTAGTTCCCTTAGTATCTTTTGTTATAGAATAATCATAGGTGAACTCAGGAGAGCGCATGTGTCTTTAGCCATTAGTCAGCAGTATTTGCAACAATATTTATAGCAACTTTATACATAGTTGCAAACACTGCTGTGTCTGTAGCATTCTAGGCAGCAGTGTTTGCAACTACATATAACATTGTTGCAAGCACTTTTTCTTCTGTTATGTGTGATCAGTCCACGGGTCATCATTACTTCTGGGATATTATCTGCTCCCCTACAGGAAGTGCAAGAGGATTCACCCAGCAGAGTTGCTATATAGCTCCTCCCCTCTACGTCACCTCCAGTCATTCTCTTGCACCCAAAGACTAGATAGGAGGTGTGAGAGGACTATGGTGATTATACTTAGTTTTTAGAACTTCAATCAAAAGTTTGTTATTTTACAATAGCACCGGAGCGTGTTATTACCTCTCTGGCAGAGTTTGAAGAAGAATCTACCAGAGTTTTTCTTATGATTTTAACCGGAGTAGTTAAGATCATATTGCTGTTTCTCGGCCATCTGAGGGAGGTAAAAGCTTCAGATCAGGGGACAGCGGGCAGTTGAATCTGCATTGAGGTATGTCGCAGTTGTTATTTTCTGAATGGAATTGATGAAAAAATCCTGCCATACCGTTATAATGAACATGTATGTATACTCTACACTTTAGTATTCTGGGGATGGTATTTCACCGGAATTACTCTGTAAAAGTACATTAAACCTTTTATTAGGTATTTTTCATGTTAAACGTTTTTGCTGGAATGTAGAATCGTTTGCATTAATGAGGTACTGAGTGAATAAGTATTTGGGCATTATTTTCCACTTGGCAGTTTGCTTGTGTTAATTATGACAGTTTCGTTTCTCTCTCACTGCTGTGTGTGAGAGGGAGGGGCCGTTTTTGGCGCTCTTTGCTACGCATCAAAAATTTCCAGTCAGTTTTTCTGCATGATCCGGTTCATCTCTAACAGAACTCAGGGGTCTTCAAACTTCTTTGAAGGGAGGTAGATTCTCTCAGCAGAGCTGTGAGACTTATATAGTGACTGTGATTTAAAACGTTGTTTAAAATTTAATTAGTGTTATTTTACTAATGGGAACAAACCTTTGCTAAAAAGTTGTGTTGTTTGTTAAGAGTGATGCTATAACTGTTTTTCAGTTCATTATTCAACTGTCACTTAATCGTTTAGTGCTTCTTGAGGCACAGTACGTTTTTATTAAATAAAATTGTAACCGAGTTGCATGTTTATTGCTAGTGTGTTAAACATGTCTGATTCAGAGGAAGATACCTGTGTCATTTGTTCCAATGCCAAGGTGGAGCCCAATAGAAATTTATGTACTAACTGTATTGATGCTACCTTAAATAAAAGCCAATCTGTACAAATTGAACAAATTTCACCAAACAGCGAGGGGAGAGTTATGCCGACTAACTCGCCTCACGTGTCAGTACCTGCATCTCCCGCCCGGGAGGTGCGTGATATTATGGCGCCTAGTACATCTGGGCAGCCATTACAGATAACATTACAAGATATGGCTACTGTTATGACTGAAGTTTTGGCTAAATTACCAGAACTAAGAGGCAAGCGTGATCACTCTGGGGTGAGAACAGAGTGCGCTGATAATTCTAGGGCCATGTCTGATACTGCGTCACAGCTTGCAGAGCATGAGGACGGAGAGCTTCATTCTGTAGGTGACGGTTCTGATCCAAACAGATTGGATTCAGATATTTCAAATTTTAAATTTAAATTGGAAAACCTCCGTGTATTACTAGGGGAGGTCTTAGCAGCTCTCAACGATTGTAACGCTGTTGCAATACCAGAGAAAATGTGTAGGTTGGATAAATACTTTGCGGTACCGGCGAGTACTGACGTTTTTCCTATACCTAAGAGATTAACTGAAATTGTTACTAAGGAGTGGGATAGACCCGGTGTGCCGTTCTCACCCCCTCCAATATTTAGAAAGATGTTTCCAATAGACGCCACCACACGGGACTTATGGCAAACGGTCCCTAAGGTGGAGGGAGCAGTTTCTACTTTAGCTAAGCGTACCACTATCCCGGTGGAGGATAGCTGTGCTTTTTCAGATCCTATGGATAAAAAATTAGAGGGTTACCTTAAGAAAATGTTTATTCAACAAGGTTTTATATTACAACCCCTTGCATGCATCGCGCCGATCACGGCTGCGGCAGCATTTTGGATTGAGTCTCTGGAAGAGAACCTTAGTTCAGCTACGCTGGACGACATTACGGACAGGCTTAGAGTCCTTAAACTAGCTAATTCATTCATTTCGGAGGCCGTAGTACATTTAACCAAACTTACGGCTAAGAATTCAGGATTCGCCATTCAGGCACGCAGAGCGCTGTGGCTAAAATCCTGGTCGGCTGATGTAACTTCTAAGTCCAAATTACTTAGTATACCTTTCAAGGGGCAAACTTTATTGGGCCCGGTTTGAAAGAAATTATTGCTGACATTACAGGAGGTAAGGGCCACGCTCTACCTCAAGACAAAGCCAAAGCTAAGGCTAGACAGTCTAATTTTCGTCCCTTTCGGAATTTCAAAGCAGGAGCAGCGCCAACTTCCACTGCACCAAAACAGGGAGGAGCTGTTGCTCGTTACAGACAAGGCTGGAAGCCTAATCAGTCCTGGAACAAGGGCAAGCAGGCCAGTAAACCTGCTGCTGTCCCAAAGACAGCATGAACCGAGGGCCCCCGATCCGGGACCGGATCTAGTGGGGGGCAGACTCTCTCTCTTCTCCCAGGCTTGGGCAAGAGATGTCCAGGATCCCTGGGCGCTAGAGATCATATCTCAGGGATACCTTCTAGACTTCAAATCCTCTCCCCCAAGAGGGAGATTTCATCTGTCAAGGTTGTCAACAAACCAAATAAAGAAAGACGCGTTTCTACGCTGTGTACAAGATCTATTATTAATGGGAGTGATCCATCCGGTTCCGCGGTCGGAACAAGGACAAGGGTTTTACTCAAACCTGTTTGTGGTTCCCAAAAAAGAGGGAACTTTCAGGCCAATCTTGGATTTAAAGATCCTAAACAAATTCCTAAGAGTTCCATCGTTCAAAATGGAAACTATTCGGACAATCTTACCCATGATCCAAGAGGGTCAGTACATGACCACAGTGGATTTAAAGGATGCTTACCTTCACATACCGATTCACAAAGATCATTACCGGTATCTAAGGTTTGCCTTCTTAAACAGGCATTACCAGTTTGTAGCCCTTCCATTCGGATTGGCTACGGCTCCAAGAATCTTTACAAAGGTTCTGGGTGCCCTTCTGGCGGTACTAAGACCGCGAGGAATTTCGGTAGCTCCGTACCTAGACGACATTCTGATACAAGCTTCAAGCTTTCAAACTGCCAAGTCTCATACAGAGTTAGTTCTGGCATTTCTAAGGTCGCACGGTTGGAAAGTGAACGAAAAGAAGAGTTCTCTCTTTCCTCTCACAAGAGTTCCATTCTTGGGGACTCTTATAGATTCTGTAGAAATGAAGATTTATCTGACAGAAGACAGATTAACAAAGCTTCTAAATGCATGCCGTGTTCTTCATTCCATTCAACTCCCGTCAGTAGCTCAATGCATGGAGGTGATCGGCTTACTGGTAGCAGCAATGGACATAGTTCCCTTTGCACGCCTACATCTCAGACCGCTGCAATTGTGCATGCTGAGTCAGTGGAATGGGGATTACTCAGATTTGTCCCCCACTCTGAATCTGGATCAAGAGACCAGAAACTCTCTTCTATGGTGGCTTTCTCGGCCACATCTGTCCAGGGGGATACCGTTCAGCAGGCCGGACTGGACAATTGTAACAACAGACGCCAGCCTTCTAGGTTGGGGCGCTGTCTGGAATTCTCTGAAGGCTCAGGGACAATGGAGTCAGGAGGAAAGTCTCCTGCCAATAAACATTCTGGAATTGAGAGCAGTTCTCAATGCCCTTCTAGCTTGGCCCCAGTTAAAGACTCGGGGGTTCATCAGGTTTCAGTCGGACAACATCACGACTGTAGCTTACATCAACCATCAAGGAGGGACAAGAAGCTCCCTAGCAATGATAGAAGTATCAAAGATAATTCGCTGGGCAGAGTCTCACTCTTGCCATCTGTCAGCAATCCACATCCCGGGAGTGGAGAACTGGGAGGCGGATTTCTTGAGTCGCCAGACTCTTCATCCGGGGGAGTGGGAACTTCATCCGGAGGTCTTTGCCCAAATACTTCAACGTTGGGGCAAACCAGAGATAGATCTCATGGCGTCTCGCCAGAATGCCAAACTTCCTCGCTACGGATCCAGATCCAGGGATCCGGGAGCGGTTCTGATAGATGCTTTGACAGCACCTTGGAACTTCAGGATGGCTTATGTGTTTCCACCCTTCCCGCTGCTTCCTCGATTGATTGCCAAAATCAAACAGGAGAAAGCATCAGTGATTCTAATAGCGCCTGCATGGCCGCGCAGGACTTGGTATGCAGATCTAGTGGACATGTCATCCTGTCCGCCTTGGTCTCTACCTCTAAGACAGGACCTTCTGATTCAGGGTCCATTCAAACATCAAAGTCTAACTTCTCTGAAGCTGACTGCTTGGAAATTGAACGCTTGATTTTATCAAAACGTGGTTTTTCTGAGTCGGTTATTGATACCCTGATACAGGCTAGGAAGCCTGTTACCAGAAAGATTTACCATAAAATATGGCGTAAATACCTATACTGGTGTGAATCCAAAGATTACTCCTGGAGTAAGGTTAGGATTCCTAGGATATTGTCTTTTCTACAAGAAGGTTTAGAAAAGGGTTTATCGGCTAGCTCATTAAAGGGACAGATTTCAGCTCTGTCCATCTTGTTTCACAGGCGTCTGTCAGAAAATTCAGACACCCAAGCCTTTTGTCAGGCTTTAACTAGGATCAAGCCTGTGTTTAAAACTGTTGCTCCGCCATGGAGTTTAAACTTAGTTCTTAACGTTTTACAGGGTGTTCCGTTTGAACCCCTTCATTCCATTGATATAAAATTGTTATCTTGGAAAGTTCTATTTTTAATGGCTATTTCCTCGGCTCGAAGAGTCTCTGAGTTATCAGCCCTACATTGTGATTCTCCTTATCTGATCTTTCACTCAGACAAGGTAGTTCTGCGTACTAAACCTGGGTTCTTACCTAAGGTTGTCACTAACAGGAATATCAATCAAGAGATTGTTGTTCCATCCTTGTGTCCAAATCCTTCTTCAAAGAAGGAACGTCTTCTACACAATCTGGATGTAGTTCGTGCCCTCAAGTTCTACTTGCAGGCAACTAAAGATTTTCGCCAAACTTCTTCCCTGTTTGTCGTTTATTCTGGACAGAGGAGAGGTCAAAAAGCTTCTGCTACCTCTCTCTCCTTTTGGCTTCGTAGCTTAATACGTTTAGCCTATGAGACTGCTGGACAGCAGCCTCCTGAAAGAATTACAGCTCATTCCACTAGAGCTGTGGCTTCCACTTGGGCCTTTAAGAATGAGGCCTCTGTTGAACAGATTTGCAAGGCTGCAACTTGGTCTTCGCTTCATACTTTTTCCAAATTTTACAAATTTGACACTTTTGCTTCTTCGGAGGCTATTTTTGGGAGAAAGGTTCTTCAGGCAGTGGTTCCTTCTGTATAATGAGCCTGCCTATCCCTCCCGTCATCCGTGTACTTTTGCTTTGGTATTGGTATCCCAGAAGTAATGATGACCCGTGGACTGATCACACATAACAGAAGAAAACATAATTTATGCTTACCTGATAAATTCCTTTCTTCTGTTGTGTGATCAGTCCACGGCCCGCCCTGTTTTTAAGGCAGGTGCATATTTTTTAAATTATAATTCAGTCACCACTACACCCTTGGTTTCTCCTTTCTCGTTGGTCTTTGGTCGAATGACTGGAGGTGACGTAGAGGGGAGGAGCTATATAGCAACTCTGCTGGGTGAATCCTCTTGCACTTCCTGTAGGGGAGCAGATAATATCCCAGAAGTAATGATGACCCGTGGACTGATCACACAACAGAAGAAAGGAATTTATCAGGTAAGCATAAATTATGTTTTTCAGATGGCTAAAGACACGTGGACACTCTGATTTAAAGGGACAGTCAACACCAGAATTTTTGTTCTTTAAAAAGAAAGATAATCTCTTTATTACCCATTCCCCAGTTTTGCATAACCAACACAGTTATAATAATACACGTTTTACCTCTGTAATTATCTTGTATCTAAGATTCTGCTGACTGCCCCCTTATTTCAGTTCTTTTGACAGACATGCAGTTTAGCCAATCAGTGCTCACTCCTAGGTCACTTTACGTGCATGAGCTCAATGTTATCTATATGAAGCAGTCTTCAAGGTCTAAGAAATTAGCATATGAACCTCCTAGGTTTAGCTTTCAACTAAGAATACCAAGAGAACAAAGCAAAATTGGTGATAAAAGTAAATTGGGAACTTGTTTAAAATTCCATGCCCTATTTAAATCATGAAAGTTTTTTTTTTGGACTTGACTGTCCCTTTAAGCAAATTTGATGATAGAAATAAATTGAAAAGTTTGTTTAAAATGCCATGCTCTATCCAATACATTTGTTTAATTTTAACTTTACTGGCCCTTTAATGTATGTGAGTGATGTTAAGTTGAGTTTCATTCTTATTTAATGCTTAAAGAGACAGTAAACACCTTGTAATTGTATAAAATATTAAGGTATTCATTGTCCCTTTTACAGGGACATTAAACACAAATTGTAAGCTGCCTTATACCTTGATATCTGAAAAAATATTTCTATGAATAATACAGCTTTATTTTGTCAAATAAGAATATTGTTTTATACCCCCCCCCCCCCCCCACACACACACACACACTGATTTCCCTGTCCTCAATGACCTTTGCTAACTAATCACAAACTAATACTCAAACTATATGGGCAAAAGTTTGTGGCCATTCATACTAATTATATAGTTCAGTTATTTCAGCTACACTCATTGCTAACTGGTGTATACAATTCAACATAGACACACATTTGCAGTATAGTGAGTGATTCCAAGGAGCCAGTTGTGTATTTAGGTTTTGTGCTGCCCTAGGCACTAAAAATGATGCTGCCCCTTCATTATTTTAGGCCTATTTTAACCATATATTTTTTCTCAGAATTTAAAATGACTTTTTTTCTTTCTTTTTTATTTCATAGCATTTATATATATATATATATATATATATATATATATATATATATATATATATATATATATATCAGTATAAATATATGTGTGTGTATTGCAGTATACTATATATATATATATATATATATATATATATATATATATATACAGTTGTATGCAAAAGTTTAGACACCCCTGACAATTTCCATGATTTTCATTTATAAATAATTGGGTGTTTGGATCAGCAATTTCCTTTTGATCTATAAAATAACTGAAGGACACAATAATATTTCAGTAGTGAAATGAGGTTTATTGGATTAACAGAAAATGTGCAATATGCATCAAAATGAAATGACAGGTGCATACATTTGGGCACCCCAACAGATATAAACAATATTTAGTAGAGCCTCCTTTAGCAGAAATAACAGCCTCTATATGCTTCCTATAGCCTGTAATGAGTGTCTGGTTTCTGGATGTGAAGGTATTTTGGACCATTCCTCCTTGCAAAACATCTCTAGTTCAGTTAGGTTTGATGGTTGCCGAGCATGGACAGCCCGCTTGAAATCACTCCACAGATTTTCAATGATATTCAGGTCTGGGACTGGGATGGCCATTCCAGAACATTGTACTTGTTCCTCTGCATAAATGCAGAGTATATTTTGAGCAGTGTTTTGGGTCGTTGTCTTGTTGAAATATCCAGCTCCGGCGTAACTTCAACTTTCTGACTGATTCCTCAACATTATTCTCAAGTATCTGCTGATATTGAGTGGAATCCATGCGACCCTCAAATTTAACAAGATTCCCAGTACCAGTACTGGCCACACAGCCCCACGGCATGATGGAACATCCACCAAATTTTACTGTGGCTAGCAATTGTTTGTCTTGGAACGCTGTGTTATTTTGCCGCCATGCATAACGCCCCTTGTTATGACTAAATAACTCAAACTTTGTTTCATCAGTCCACAGCGCCTTCTTCCAAAATGAAGCTGGCTTGTCTAAATGTGCGTTTGCATACCTCAAGCGACTGTTTGTGGAGTGTGTGCAAAAAAGGTTTCTTCTGCATCACTCTCCCATACGCTGAATTGTTGAACGATGCACAGTGACACCATCTGCAGCAAGATGATGTTGTAGGTCTTTGGAGGTGGTCTGTGGGCTGTTTTTGACTGTTCTCACCATCCTTTGCCTCTCCGATATTTTACTTCTGGCCTTAACAAGAACTGTGCCTGTGGTCTTCCATTTCCTCACTATGTTCCTCACAATGTAAGTCTTCACAAAGTTGTCACACACTGTTGCTGGTATGTTGGCCCATTCCTGCATGCAGATCTCCTCTAGAGCAGTGATGTTTTGGGGCTGTCGCTGGGTAACACGCACTTTCAACTCCCTCCAAAGGTTTTCTATGGGGTTGAGATCTGGAGACTGGCTAGGCCACTCCAGGACCTTGAAATGCTTCTTACGAAGCCACTCCTTTGTTGCCCAGGCGGTGTGTTTGGGATCATTGTTATGCTGAAAGACCCAGCCATGTTTCATCTTCAAAGCCCTTGCTGATGGAAGGAGGTTTGCACTCAAAATCTCACGATACATGGCCCCATTCATTCTTTCATGTACATGGATCAGTCGTTCTGTTCCCTTTGCAGAGAAACAGCCCCAAAGCATGATTTTGCCACCCCCATGCTTCACAGTAGGTATGGTGTTCTTTGGTTGCAACTCAGCATTCTCTCTCCTCCAAACACAATGAGTTGTGTTTCTACCAAACAGTTCTACTTTGATTTCATCTGACCATATGACATTCTCCCAATCCGCTTTTGGATCATCCAAATGCTCTATAGCATACTTCAGATGGGCTCGGACATGTACTGGCTTTAGCAAGGGGGACACGTCTGACACTGCAAGATCTGAGTCCCTGGCGGCGTAGTGTGTTACTGATGGTAGCCTTTGTTATGTTGGTCCCAGCTCTCTGCAGGTCATTCACTAGGTCCCCCCGTGTGGTTCTGGGATGTTTGCTCACCGTTCTTGTGATCATTTTGACCCCACGGGGTGAGATCTTGCGTGGAGCCCCAGATAAAGGGAGATTATCAGTGGTCTTGTATGTCTTCCATTTTCTAATTATTGCTCCCACAGTTGATTTCTTCACACCAAGCTGCTTGCCTATTGCAGATTCAGTCTTCCCAGCCTGGTGCAGGTCTACAATTTTGTTTCTGGTGTCCTTCAACAGCTCTTTGGTCTTCACCATAGTGGAGTTTGGAGTGGGACTGTTTGAGGTTGTGGACAGGTGTCTTTTATATTGATAACAAGTTCAAACAGGTGCCATTAATACAGGTAATGAGTGGAGAACAGAGGAGCCTCTTAAAGAAGATACAGGTCTGTGAGAGCCAGAAATGTTGCTTGTTTGTAGGTGACCAAATACTTATTTTCCACCATAATATGCAAATAAATTCTTTCCAAATCAGACAATGTGATTGTCTGGATTTGTTTCCACATTTTGTCTCTAATAGTTAAGGTATCGTTTTGATGAAAATTACAGGCCTCTCTCATCTTCTTAAGTGGGACAACTTGCACAATGTGTGGCTGACTAAATACTTTTTTGCCCCACTGTATATACTGCAATACATATATAAATATTTATATAGTATACTGCAATACATACATACACACACACACACACAAAATATATATATATATATATATATATATATATATATATATATATATATATATATATATTATATGTTGCAATACAAATGTATATTATGCTCCAAGCTTTTGCTCTTTTTAATGCACAAATCTATTTACAAAGTGCATCTCCAACATTTGATCCCATAAGCTTCTGTGTAACAGGCAACTCCTCAGAACAATGTAACAGCTCATTTCCATGCCCTGCTTCCACTCATGACATGTCACTGAGACCTCTCTGCATGGTGCCGCTGCCTGTAAATGGTGTGAGCCCCCTTGAATGTGGTGCTGCTCCTCTACACGGCCTCAGCTCAAAGTACATCAGTAGAGGTGTCCAGTGCTGCGAAAATGCTGCCCGCCAACACAATGTTATGACAGCTTGGCAGTTCACACTCGAGGGGGCAAGTTACATTGATGAGGTGGCTCACACTTAAAGGCAGTGGCTGCGTGTGTAGAGGTCTCAGTGAGATGTGTGGAAGCAGGATGGAAACAAGTAGTTACTTGGAACAGAGATATGCCTGTCACATATGGGAAATGTATTTCCATTAAGAGGCTGGTCGCCTGCTATTTGCAATCTCTTGCACATTTAAATGTGCGGCTGTAGCAGTTCATCAATGCAATTAAGAGGGGTTCATCAACGTGAGGGGTTTTGATATATATAAAGTATATATATTACCTGTTTTGTTGTGCATTACTAAGTCCCTGCAAACTTCTGCTCTCGGGAGTCCCAGGAGATCAAGAAGAAACGGGGAAAAGAAAATTGCTCCATATATTAAGCACAGTATTTTTAACCACAGTGTGATGTGGTTTGTGAGGTCAAAAAGTGCCTCCCCCATAAATTTGCCACCCTAGGCACTGACCTTGCAAGGAGCTCAATTACTTTAAATGTAACACTGTTGAAGATTCCACCTTTGCCACAAGTCAATTTGTTAAATTTCTGCCCTAATAGATCTGCCCCAGTCAAGTGTAAGTGCTATTATTGTGAAGTAGAAATGTCTAGGAGCAACAACAGTCCATCCACAAAGTGGTTGCTGAAGCATGTAGAGCATAAAATGGCCTTTCATCTGTTGCATCATTCACTATAGAGTTCCAAACTGCCTCTGGAAGCAATATCAGCACAAGAACTGTGCATCAGGAACTTTATGAAATGGGTTTCCATGGCAGCTGTACACAAGCATGTGCAATGCCAAGTATCTGGAGTTGTGTAAAGAACTCCACCACTGGACTCTTGAGGAAACATTTTCTCTAGAGTGATGGATCACACTTCACTATTTGTGGGTGTGGCAGATTCAGGGAGAACACTACCTACTCGAATGTACAATGCCTAGTGTAAAGTTTAGTGGAGGAATAATGCTCTGGGACTGTTTTTCTTCATCTTGGCTAGGCCCTTTAGTTCCAGGAAAGAATCATCTTAATGATACAGGATACACATACATTTTAGATAAAATGGGTGCTTCCAACATTGTGGCAACAGTTTGGGGGAAAGCCCTTTCCTGTTCAAGCAGGACACAAGATCCATGAAGACTAAGTTTCATGTGGTGGAACCCCAGTGACCTGCACAGAGCCCTAACCTCAACCCCATTGAACACCTTTGGGATTAATTTGAATACCGATTGTGATCCAGACCGTCTTGTCTAATGTCAGAGCCTGACCTCACAAATGCTCTTTTGGCTGAATTGGGACAAATATCAAAAGAGACACTCCAAAATGTTTGTATAAAGCCTTCCCAGAATGGTGACGGCTGTTATAACAGCAAAGTGTGTGTGTGTGGGGGGGGGGGGGGGGGGCAACTCCATATTAATGCCCATGGTTTTGGAATGGGATGACCATCAAACTAATATAGATGTGATGCTCAGGTATCAACATACTTTTGGACATAGTGTAGGATTTGAGCATGATTTTGCAAAAGTACAGTTAAACCATAGTAATATACAGTAAGCCGATACATGTTATAGATGAATGCATAGACTTTGGTGAGAATAGGTAAGCTACATATAGAGAGAAGTGCTCAACCAGGAACAAACGGACCAGTAGCTTGTTAATAGCTGTTCACCACCTGGGAGCAGCCTCTTTTAGCCCAATCGTGTATTTCACAGAGGAGAACTTTACTGAAATGTATCTATCTGATCCCTCCTAAAAAGGATGGTGCTGCAACTCAAAATACCAGGCAGTCCTCCTCTGAATGAAGAAAATGGCAGCCCCATACAATCGTTTCAGCCTTCTGTGGGCATAATCAGTGAAGTTCATGAAGACAAGGTTTGACGAGTTTGGAATGGGGGATATCTACTGGACTGCAGAGAGCCCTGACCTCAACCCCACTGAGCAACTTTTTAATCAATTGGAAGTCTGATTGTGAGCCATACTTTATTGTCCAAGATCAGGGCCTGACCTCATGAATCCTTTTTTGGCTAAATTGGCATTAATTCCCACAGATACACTCCAAGGTCTGGTGGATAGGCTTTCTAGAAGAGTAGTGGCTGTTCTAGCTGCAAAAGTGTGGCAATGCAATGCCTATGTCAATGGTTTTGGAATGGGATGTCCCACAAACTCATATAGGTGTCAGGTGTCCCCATACTTTTGGCCTTATAGTGTCAGATTTCAGCATGAATTGTTTGCAGCAAAATCATAATATATATCAAGCAGGTATATATTTTAGATGTTTTTTACCAGTCCCCAGGCCTTCCTAACAGGCCAGGTTTTCAGGATTACCTTGGTTGAGAGCAAGTTAATCTTTTAACGACCGACAGAGAACTGGAGTTGAAAAACCCTGTATGGTAGAGAATAGATAAACTTCTTAGTAGGTAGGGTGATGGATAGTTAGGTGGATGGATAGTACAAAATAAACATTGTACACAAATTGTATGTCTTGCTTTAAAGTAATGTGTGCCGCCTGTATTTCTGTTACCCAATCTGTTCTGCTGATGACAGGGACAAATAAAGTGTGCACATAATATAGCAAGGTAACTAATTCAAAGGGTTTAAAATCCCTTTTATATTGCTATATTACATACAGTAATTGCATACTTTGGTCCACATGTTATAATGTCCATGCAAACAAGGGTCTAAACTTCACACAAATGGGCAGTGTGTTTTGCCACCCGAGAGAAGGGCCTGTCATTCACCTCATATGCCACCCTGCCACGCAAGGACTCAAAAGCAGCTTAGTACATGAAGCCCTTTATCTCTCCCATATTGTTTTCAGCACCATAGACTAGATAAGGGAAGCCCACATTCTATTATGGCAACACCCATTACTTTATAGTAACTCCAGCAAATTGGAGAGCCCACATTTTAAAAATTTAAATGATAGGATAAAGGGGACAAAATGCATAATGAAAGTATGTTAGCAATGATATTTTTTTACTACGTATAATTAAACATTATATTATAATGTCTGGGTTTAAATTCTGTCTAACAGTTTTTTCTCTGCATTTCATATTTTCTGTTTCTTTAAACAAACCACATGAATGACCTCCCAGCATTTATGTCCTTGCTGTGGTTATGAGAATAGGTCCTAGTGCCTGAATGTCTGCATTGAACAGCAATGTGTATACATTTCTTAACACCATAACCACATGATACCACATTTCAAAATGAAAAAAAATGGTAGTGTTTTTTTTAACGGCAATATCTATACTATGCTGTTGACAAGACAATTTCAGTTTTTAGGAAGCTGTATGTATAATTTTTTTAATGATTTCACCGCTGTCTCTTTCTAATGGCTCCAATAGTCTGAAAGTTGTACAAAGCAGAGATTGCATTACTTTACAAATCAATATATGAATGTCTGAAATGCCATCCTTTTTTGTAAGTTGGTACAGTGACAAATGGTTTTTCCCTGCAAATTCTGTCACATTTTATTCTGAATGTGTTTATATTTCATCCAAAGCGGGTGAGGCCGGCTCTCATTTGTACTGTGCAAACCTCAGCAGTGACTTGCAATTTCACCTGATTGTCCTGTCTCTTTCCTTCACCTCTGCTGAGGTTGTTATTGAAGCAGAGTATTTTTTTTCTACTCATTGCTTTTTTGTGTACCATAGTTGTATGCCCAATTAGCATTGATTGCATGTTATAGGGATTAAACACTGCCATTGCTCTTCTGATCTCATGTTCTCCATTAGAGAAAATTGAAGCAAAAATTTTCGCTAGTAAGTACATCCAGACGTCTGTTTTGCTTTACTAGAGCACACAATATCTTTGCAGGATTTGTAATGGTCATATCAACTGCAACATCAATATAAATTACTACCATTGTTTACTCTTGTTTGTATGTTGTCCTTAAGGATTTCAAAACAGTGATATATGATTTTAAAGTTTTTACTGTAAAGGCACATTCTGGGGAAAATGTTTAAATGAACGGCATCAGCTATGGGTAATAACAGCGAAATAGTCAATAGGTCTCTTAGGATCTATTTGTATGTTTTGTTTAAATAACAAAAACATTTATTTCAACACATTTCTTTTCTGAAATGTAAAATCATTTTGAATTTCTAAAGTATTAGATAAACATAGATACATGGATAATTGATTCACAATATTTTCGGGCCGTTAATATTTTATACGTTTGAGATCTATACTTCAGCCTGCACCCACAAAAAGGAGCATGAGAAAGTAAATCAATTTAATCTAAAATACATTTTAAATGTGTAGGATATTAGCAAACATTTCTATTTAAAGGGACAGTCTACACCCGTTTTAACCTTCGCTTATCATTTTTATTTACTGCTGATAGTTGTAGTTCACCCACTCTACGCTTCATATGTTGATTCCCAAACCGACATCTACAAAATAAAAAGTTTCTTACCAAGCGTTATAAATGGCCGCAAAACTCCGCCCATTCACTTCTCCTTTCAAATTTTTCTCCCCTTCTCTATCGAACGCATACTCGTGCACGGTCAGTCACCTACGTCACACGCGTGTAAATACGCATGCGCGAATATATAGAAGTGACGTGTATTCAACAGCCCGTCTGTCCTGCACGTTTAAGAATCCTCATATTGATTTTTAGTTCCAACGCTACACGCGTCCTTGATTTTTCGTTCCGGTTTTTAAGTTCCGACATGAGTGCGCATGCGCGAATGACGAAAGCGCGATCATGTTTTTCCATCTGGGATCTAGTTTGTATTGGACGGTTTCAACAGAGAGGCTTGATGAGGTAATAGTAGGAGGAGTGTGGCGGCTATTTCTAACGGAGATCAAGTGAGTTTAGTATATCAATATCTCCGTTGGTGAATCACTATTGTGACTGAAGTGGGGTGAGTTAGAACTATCAGCACTAGATAGAAAGGATAAGCAACGGTTATTACGGGTGTAGACTGTCCCTTTAAAACTGAGTGTGTAATAATCTAGTATTTGGTTTTCATAAAATATTATGAATTATTTTTTACTTTTTAAATATAAATTATTGAATTTGTGCCTGAGTTTACTGCTTTTACTGTCTATGCCCAACATCATGCTGTATACATATGTGTTTATATGTGTGTGTATTTATAAACCAGATAAGTGTTTGTGATTCTGTGCTACAATGAGAAGGGAGGGTGTGAGTGGAAAATGCTCTCTGCTCCTTGGTGTTAAAACTATAATTTCATTGTGAGTTTGTCTACATTGATCTTATTCTGTTGAGGGCATTTTATTTCTGCCCCTTCCCACTTTCTGTTGAGTATGTGAAAATTAGGACACCTTTTCATGAACTGTAGTAAAATATCTATCTATCTATCTATCTATCTATCTATCTATCTATCTATCTATCTATCTATATATATATATATATAGTTCAGGAACAAAAGATGCACTCTCATGAATTTCACTCAAAAAAAAAAGTTTCATCAGATCAAAGTGAATAAAATACAAGAACAATTACAATATAGTGTGCAAAACAGTGCTAATCAAACACATACCCTCCTCTCAGAATTTGTGCCATATATATATATATAGAGTTGAGTTTCAGAGTTCAGCGCACATAGAATGGAGAAAAACAAAAACAAAAACAAATTATGGTGCAGTATGTCAGTACTAGGCAATCAAAAACTAAGACTGAGGAAGGGGATACTCTGTCTCCGAAACGTTACAATAAATGTGTGTTTCTGAAGGAAAGACCAGTGAGTGCAAGTTCTTGTTACTGTTATCTATTATTCACTAGCACCCTGGCAGCTGGATTTGGAAGTGAGAGTGCTCATCTATGGGATTGTGTGTGTGTATATGTGTATATAAATATATATATATATATATATATATATATATATATATATATATATATATATATATATATATATATATATATATATATATATATATATATATATATATATATATATATATATGTGTGTGTGTGTGTGTGTGTATAGTTGATATACTTTTATTGGTATTTTTAACTGTATCTGTATGTATGTATGTATAATGTGTGTGTGTATATATATATATATATATATATATATATATTTCTTCTGTTATGTGTGATCAGTCCACGGGTCATCATTACTTCTGGGATATAACTCCTCCCCAACAGGAAATGCAAGAGGATTCACCCAGCAGAGCTGATATAGCTCCTCCCCTCTACGTCAGTCCCAGTCATTCTCTTGCACCCAACGACTAGATAGGATGTGTGAGAGGACTTTGGTGATTATACTTAGTTTTTATGACTTCAATCAAAAGTTTGTTATTTTATAATAGCACCGGAGCGTGTTATTACTTCTCTGGCAGACTTTGAGGAAGAATCTACCAGAGTTTCTACTATGATTTTAACCGGAGTAGTTAAGATCATATTGCTGTTCTCGGCCATCTGAGGGAGGTAAAAGCTTCAGATCAGGGGACAGGGGCAGATGAATCTGCATTGAGGTATGTAGCAGTTTTTTATTTTCTGAATGGAATTGATGAGAAAATCCTGCTATACCGCTAAAATGACATGTATGTATACACTTCAGTATTCTGGGAATGGTACTTCACCGGAACTACTTTGTTAAAGGTCACTAATCTTTTTAATAAGTTTTATATCATGTTAAACGTTTTTGCTGGAATGTAGAATCGTTTACACTGTTGAGGTACTGAGTAAATAAATGTTTGGGCTTTATTTTCCACTTGGCAGTAGTTTATTTTGAATTGTGACAGTTTCATTTCTCTTCACTGCTGTGTGTGAGAGGGAGGGGCCGTTTTTGGCGCTCTTTGCTACGCATCAACAATTTCCAGTCAGCTATTATTTTTCCTGCATGATCCGGTTCATCTCTGACAGATCTCAGGGGTCTTCAAACTTCTTGAAGGGAGGTACATTCTCTCAGCAGAGCTGTGAGAATTTTTTATATTGACTGTGGATAAGGACGTTACTCAATAATTTTTGTGTCAAATTTAGTTATGTTATCTTACTAATGGGAACAAAACCCTTGCTAAAAGTTGTGTTGTTTTAAAATTGATGCTATAACTGTTCTCAGTGTATTATCTCAAACTGTCATTTAATCATTTAATCGTTTAAGTACCTCTTTGAGGCACAGTACGTTTTTGATAAAAAAGATTATAACCAGGTTGCAAGTTATTGCTAGTGTGTTAAACATGTCTGACTCAGAGGATATCTGTGTCATTTGTTCCAATGCCAAGGTGGAGCCCAATAGAAATTTATGTACTAACTGTATTGATGCTACTTTAAATAAAAGTCAATCTGTACAATGTGAACAAATTTCACCAATCTGCGAGGGGAGAGTTATGCCGACTAACTCGCCTCACGCGGCAGTACCTGCATCTCCCGCCCGGGAGGTGCGTGATATTATGGCGCCTAGTACATCTGGGCGGCCATTACAGATAACATTACAAGATATGGCTACTGTTATGACTGAAGTTTTGTCTAAATTACCTGAGCTAAGAGGCAAGCGTGATCACTCTGGGGTGAGAACAGAGTGCGCTGACAATACTAGGGCCATGTCTGATACTGCGTCACAGCTTGCAGAGCATGAGGACGGAGAGCTTCATTCTGTGGGTGACGGTTCTGATCCAAACAGATTGGATTCAGATATTTCAAATTTTAAATTTAAATTGGAGAACCTCCGTGTATTACTAGGGGAGGTCTTAGCAGCTCTCAATGATTGTAACACCGTTGCAATACCAGAGAAACTATGTAGGTTGGATAAATACTTTGCGGTACCGGCGAGTACTGACGTTTTTCCTATACCTAAGAGATTAACTGAAATTGTTACTAAGGAGTGGGATAGACCCGGTGTGCCGTTCTCACCCCCTCCAATATTTAGAAAGATGTTTCCAATAGACGCCACCACTCGGGACTTATGGCAAACGGTCCCTAAGGTGGAGGGAGCAGTTTCTACTCTAGCTAAGCGTACCACTATTCCGGTGGAGGATAGCTGTGCCTTTTCAGATCCAATGGATAAAAAATTGGAGGGTTACCTTAAGAAAATGTTTGTTCAACAAGGTTTTATTTTGCAACCCCTTGCATGTATCGCGCCGATTACGGCTGCGGCAGCATTTTGGATTGAGTCTCTGGAAGAGAACCTTAGTTCATATACGCTAGACGACATTATGGACAGGCTTAGAGTCCTTAAACTAGCTAATTCATTCATTTCGGAGGCCGTAGTACATTTAATCAAACTTACGGCTAAGAACTCAGGATTCGCCATACAGGCACGTAGGGCGCTGTGGCTAAAATCCTGGTCAGCTGATGTTACTTCTAAGTCCAAATTACTTAATATTCCTTTCAAGGGGCAGTCCTTATTTGGGCCCGGTTTGAAAGAGATTATCGCTGACATTACAGGAGGTAAGGGCCACGCCCTACCTCAAGACAAAGCCAAAGCTAAGGCTAGACAGTCTAATTTTCGTCCCTTTCGGAATTTCAAAACAGGAGCAGCATCAACCTCCACTGCACCAAAACAGGAAGGAGCTGTTGCTCGTTACAGGCAAGGCTGGAAGCCCAACCAGTCCTGGAACAAGGGCAAACAGGCCAGGAAACCTGCTGCTGCCCCAAAGACAGCATGAATCGAGAGCCCCCGATCCGGGACCGGATCTAGTGGGGGGCAGACTTTCTCTCTTCGCCCAGGCCTGGGCAAGAGATGTTCAAGATCCCTGGGCGCTAGAGATCATATCTCAGGGATACCTTCTAGACTTCAAATTATCTCCCCCAAGAGGGAGATTTCATCTGTCAAGATTGTCAACAAACCAGATAAAGAAAGAAGCGTTTCTACGCTGTGTACAAGATCTGTTATTAATGGGAGTGATCCATCCGGTTCCGCGGTCGGAACAAGGACAAGGGTTCTACTCAAACCTGTTTGTGGTTCCCAAAAAAGAGGGAACCTTCAGACCAATCCTAGATTTAAAGATTCTAAACAAATTCCTAAGAGTTCCATCGTTCAAAATGGAAACTATTCGGACAATCTTGCCCATGATCCAAAAGGGTCAGTACATGACCACAGTGGATTTAAAAGATGCTTACCTTCACATACCGATCCACAAAGATCATCATCGGTATCTACGGTTTGCCTTCCTAGACAGGCACTACCAGTTTGTAGCTCTTCCATTCGGATTGGCTACGGCCCCAAGAATCTTCACAAAGATTCTAGGTGCCCTCCTGGCGGTACTAAGACCGCGAGGGATTTCGGTAGCTCCGTATCTAGACGACATTCTAATACAGGCTTCAAGCTTTCAAACTGCCAAGTCTCATACAGAGTTAGTTCTGGCATTTCTAAGGTCGCATGGATGGAAAGTGAACGAAAAGAAGAGTTCTCTTTTTCCTCTCACAAGAGTTCCATTCTTGGGGACTCTTATAGATTCTGTAGAAATGAAGATTTACCTGACAGAGGACAGGTTAACAAAACTTCAAGATGCATGCCGTGTCCTTCATTCCATTCAACACCCGTCAGTAGCGCAATGCATGGAGGTGATCGGCTTAATGGTAGCGGCAATGGACATAGTACCTTTTGCACGCCTACACCTCAGACCGCTGCAATTATGCATGCTAAGTCAGTGGAATGGGGATTACTCAGATTTGTCCCCTACTCTGAATCTGAATCAAGAGACCAGAAATTCTCTTCTATGGTGGCTTCATCGGCCACACCTGTCCAGGGGGATGCCATTCAGCAGGCCAGACTGGACAATTGTAACAACAGACGCCAGCCTACTAGGTTGGGGCGCTGTCTGGAATTCTCTGAAGGCTCAGGGATTATGGAATCAGGAGGAGAGTCTCCTTCCAATAAACATTCTGGAATTGAGAGCAGTTCTCAATGCCCTTCTGGCTTGGCCCCAATTAACAACTCGGGGGTTCATCAGGTTTCAGTCGGACAATATCACGACTGTAGCTTACATCAACCATCAGGGAGGGACAAGAAGCTCCCTAGCGATGATAGAAGTATCAAAGATAATTCGCTGGGCAGAGTCTCACTCTTGCCACCTGTCAGCAATCCACATCCCGGGAGTGGAGAACTGGGAGGCGGATTTCTTGAGTCGCCAGACTCTTCATCCGGGGGAGTGGGAACTTCATCCGGAGGTCTTTGCCCAAATACTTCGACGTTGGGGCAAACCAGAGATAGATCTCATGGCGTCTCGCCAGAACGCCAAACTTCCTCACTACGGGTCCAGATCCAGGGATCCGGGAGCGGTTCTGATAGATGCTTTGACAGCACCTTGGAACTTCGGGATGGCTTATGTGTTTCCACCCTTCCCGCTGCTTCCTCGATTGATTGCCAAAATCAAACAGGAGAGAGCATCAGTGATTCTAATAGCACCTGCATGGCCACGCAGGACTTGGTATGCAGATCTAGTGGACATGTCATCCTGTCCACCTTGGTCTCTACCTCTAAGACAGGACCTTCTGATACAGGGTCCGTTCAAACATCAAAATCTAACTTCTCTGAAACTGACTGCTTGGAAATTGAACGCTTGATTTTATCAAAACGTGGTTTTTCTGAGTCGGTTATTGATACCCTGATACAGGCTAGGAAGCCTGTTACCAGAAAGATTTACCATAAAATATGGCGTAAATACCTATACTGGTGTGAATCCAAACGTTACTCCTGGAGTAAGGTTAGGATCTCTAGGATCTTGTCCTTTCTACAAGAGGGCTTAGAAAAGGGTTTATCGGCTAGTTCATTAAAGGGACAGATTTCAGCTCTGTCCATCTTGTTACACAGGCGTCTGTCAGAAAATCCAGACGTCCAGGCCTTTTGTCAGGCTTTAGCTAGGATCAAGCCTGTGTTTAAAGCTGTTGCTCCACCATGGAGTTTAAACTTAGTTCTTAACGTTTTACAGGGTGTTCCGTTTGAACCCCTTCATTCCATTGATATAAAATTGTTATCTTGGAAAGTTCTGTTTTTAATGGCTATTTCCTCGGCTCGAAGAGTCTCTGAGTTATCAGCATTACATTGTGATTCTCCTTATCTGATTTTTCACTCAGACAAGGTAGTTCTGCGTACTAAACCTGGGTTCTTACCTAAGGTAGTTACTAACAGGAATATCAATCAAGAGATTGTTGTTCCATCCTTGTGTCCAAATCCTTCTTCAAAGAAGGAACGTCTTCTACACAATCTGGATGTAGTTCGTGCCCTCAAGTTCTACTTGCAGGCAACTAAAGAGTTTCGTCAAACTTCTTCCCTGTTTGTCGTTTATTCTGGACAGAGGAGAGGTCAAAAAGCTTCTGCTACCTCTCTCTCGTTTTGGCTTCGTAACATAATACGTTTAGCCTATGAGACTGCTGGACAGCAGCCTCCTGAAAGAATTACAGCTCATTCCACTAGAGCTGTGGCTTCCACTTGGGCCTTTAAGAATGAGGCCTCTGTTGAACAGATTTGCAAGGCTGCAACTTGGTCTTCGCTTCATACTTTTTCCAAATTTTACAAATTTGACACTTTTGCTTCTTCGGAGGCTATTTTTGGGAGAAAGGTTCTTCAGGCAGTGGTTCCTTCTGTATAATGAGCCTGCCTATCCCTCCCGTCATCCGTGTACTTTTGCTTTGGTATTGGTATCCCAGAAGTAATGATGACCCGTGGACTGATCACACATAACAGAAGAAAACATAATTTATGCTTACCTGATAAATTCCTTTCTTCTGTTGTGTGATCAGTCCACGGCCCGCCCTGTTTTTAAGGCAGGTAAATATCTTTTAAATTATACTCCAGTCACCACTTCACCCTTGGTTACTCCTTTCTCGTTGATTCTTGGTCGAATGACTGGGACTGACGTAGAGGGGAGGAGCTATATCAGCTCTGCTGGGTGAATCCTCTTGCATTTCCTGTTGGGGAGGAGTTATATCCCAGAAGTAATGATGACCCGTGGACTGATCACACAACAGAAGAAAGGAATTTATCAGGTAAGCATAAATTATGTTATATATTTAACATTCCAGTAAAATTATATCAACTTTATACTAAACTTAGTAACTTGCAAGTTTATGAAGCATTTTCATGCTATTATGACTCCATAAATTAGTGTTGCATGTAATTAGTGAGATAACAAGGAAATGTGACCGCACACTCAGAGTATAATTTGTTACATGATGTGGGTATAGGGACTCTTTATTTTTCCCATCACAGAACATCACTCTAGCATACTGGGGAGGGGTTATTATCATATTACAACAATTACCTTATCCAAAGGGGGAGCAAGTGACCCCCTCATTTGAAAAAGAAGCTGCTCTTCTTTGAAATTAGGAGTCACTTCTCCTAGATTTAATTGTAGGCGCATAAGACCCAACATTATTCTATCATGATTAAGACAGAGCATACAATTGTAAAATATTTCAAATTAACTTATTTTATCAAATTTACTTCATTCTCTTTGAATCATTTTTTGAAAAGGAATTAGGTAGGCTCAGGAGCCTGTGCATGTTTTGACAATGTGATCAATTACATATCTTGTGAAAACGTGCACACTACCTACCTAGGTATTTTCTTAAACAAAAATGTCATGCAACTTAATAATAGAAGTAAATTGGGAACTTCATTACAATTGTATGCTCTGTCTGAATCGTTAAAGAGAAAACACAATTGGATTTTATATTCATTTAAAACACAATTTTGACTTCTGCTTCAGGTGATCACCAGTTTTACTCTAAATACCTGCATAATTGAGTAAATAACCTCTTTCAAATCATGTCCATCTTATTGGTTCCTGAACCCTTAAAGGGACAGTCAAGTCCAAAAAAAACTTTCATGTTTTAAATAGGGCATGCAATTTTAAACAACTTTCCAATTTACTTTTATCACCAATTTTGCTTTGTTCTCTTGGTATTCTTAGTTGAAAGCTAAAACTAGGAGGTTTATATGCTAATTTCTTAGACCTTGAAGACTGCCTCTAATCTGAATACATTTTGACCACTAGAGGGCATTAGTTCACATGTTTCTTTCATGAAATTAGCAAGAGTCCATGAGCTAGTGACATATGGGATATACATTCCTACCAGGAGGGGCAAAGTTTCCCAAACCTCAAAATGCCTATAAATACACCCCTCACCACACCCACAAATCAGTTTTACAAACTTTGCCTCCCATGGAGGTGGTGAAGTAAGTTTGTGCTAGATTCTTCGTTGATATCCGCTTCGCAGCAGGCTGGAGCCCGGTTTTCCTCTCAGTGTGCAGTGAATGTCAGAGGGATGTGAAGAGAGTATTGCCCATTTGAATTCAATGATCTCCTTCTACGGGGTCTATTTCATAGGTTCTCTGTTATCGGTCGTAGAGATTCATCTCTTACCTCCCTTTTCAGATCGACGATATACTCTTATATATACCGTTACCTCTACTGATTCTCTTTTCAGTACTGGTTTGGCTTTCTACTACATGTAGATGAGTGTCCTGGGGTAAGTAAGTCTTATTTTTGTGACACTCTAAGCTATGGTTGGGCACTTTTATATAAAGTTCTAAATATATGTGTTTAAACATTTATTTGCCTTGATTCAGGATGTTCAACATTCCTTATTTCAGACAGTCAGTTTCATTATTTGGGATAATGCATATGAATAATCAATTTTTCTTACCTTAAAATTTGACTTTTTTCCTGTGGGCTGTTAGGCTCGCGGGGGCTGAAAATGCTTTTTTTTATTGCGTCATTTTTGGCGCAGACTTTTTTGGCGCAAAAATTTTCTTGTCATTTCCGGCGTCATAGATGTCGCCGGAAGTTGCATCATTTTTTTGACGTTTTTTGCATCAAAAATGTCGGTGTCACCGGATGTGGCGTCATTTTTGGCGCTTTAAGCATTTAGGCGCCAAATAATGTGGGCGTCTTTTTTGGCGCCAAAAAATATGGGCGTCATTATTGTCTCCACATTATTTAAGTCTCATTGTTTATTTGCTTCTGGTTGCTAAAAGCTTGTTCATTGGCATTTTTTCCCATTCCTGAAACTGTCATTTAAGGAATTTGATCAATTTTGCTTTATATGTTGTTTTTTCTATTACATATTGCAAGATGTCTCAGATTGACCCTGAATCAGAAGATACTTCTGGAAAATTGCTGTCTGATGCTGGATCTACCAAAGTTAAGTGTATTTGTTGTAAACTTGTGGTAACTGTTCCTCAGGCTGTTGTTTGTAATGAATGTCATGACAAACTTGTTAATGCAGATAATATTTCCTTTAGTAATGTTCCATTACCTGTTGCTGTTCCATCAACATCTAATATTCAGGGTGTTCCTGTTAACATAAGAGATTTTGTTTCTAAATCTATTAAGAAGGCTATGTCTGTTATTCCTCCTTCCAGTAAACGTAAAAGGTCTTTTAAAACTTCTCATTTTTCAGATGACTTTTTAAATGAACATCATCATTCTGATTCTGTTTCTGATAATGATTTTTTCTGGTTCAGAGGATTCTGTTTCAGAAGTTGATACTGATAAATCTTCATATTTATTTAAAATGGAATTTATTCGTTCTTTACTTAAAGAAGTCTTAATTGCATTAGAAATAGAGGAAACTGGTCCTCTTGATACTAAATCTAAACGTTTAAATAAGGTTTTTAAATCTCCTGTAGTTATTCCAGAAGTTTTTCCCGTCCCTGATGCTATTTCTGAAGTAATTTCCAGGGAATGGAATAATTTGGGTAATTCATTTACTCCTCCTAAACGTTTTAAGCAATTATATCCTGTGCCATCTGACAGATTAGAGTTTTGGGACAAATTCCCTAAGGTTGATGGGGCTATCTCTACTCTTGCTAAACGTACTACTATTCCTACGGCAGATAGTACTTCCTTTAAGGATCCTTTAGATAGGAAAATTGAATCCTTTCTAAGAAAAGCTTACTTGTGTTCAGGTATTCTTCTTAGACCTGCTATATCTTTGGCGGATGTTGCTGCAGCCTCAACTTTCTGGTTGGAAGCTTTAGCACAACAAGTAACAGATCATAATACTCATAGCATTGTTAATCTTCTTCAACATGCTAATAATTTTATTTGTGATACCATCTTTGATATTGGAAACCATCTCCAGTCTGGAATAAATCCAAGCCTTTTAGAAAGCCAAAGCCAGCTCCCAAGTCCACATGAAGGTGCGGCCCTCATTCCAGTCCAGCTGGTAGGGGGCAGATTATGTTTTTTCAGAGAAATTTGGATCAATTCGATTCACAATCTTTGGATCCAGAACAGTTTCACAAGGGTACAGAATAGGCTTCAAGATAAGGCCTCCTGCAGAAGATTTTTTCTTTCCCGTGTCCCAATAAATCCAGTGAAGGCTCAAGCATTTCTGAAATGTGTTTCAGATCTAGAGTTGGCTGGAGTAATTATGCCAGTTCCAATTCTGGAACAGGGGCTGGGGTTTTACTCAAATCTCTTCATTGTACCAAAGAAGAAGAATTCCTTCAGGCCAGTTCTGGATTTAAAAATATTGAATCGTTATGTAAGGATACCATCATTCAAAATGGTAACTATAAGGACTATTCTGCCTTTTGTTCAGCAAGGGCATTATATGTCCACAATAGATTTACAAGATGCATATCTGCATATTCCGATTCATCCAGATCACTATCAGTTTCTGAGATTCTCTTTCCTAGACAAGCATTACCAGTTTGTGGCTCTGCCGTTTGGCCTAGCAACAGCTCCAAGGATTTTTACAAAGGTTCTCGGTGCCCTTCTATCTGTAATCAGAGAACAGGGTATTGTGGTATTTCCTTTTCTTTCATGTAATTAGCAAGAGTCCATGAGCTAGTGACGTATGGGATATACATTTCTACCAGGAGGGGCAAAGTTTCCCAAACCTCAAAATGCCTATAAATACACCCCTCACCACACCCACAAATCAGTTTTACAAACTTTGCCTCCTGTGGAGGTGGTGAAGTAAGTTTGTGCTAGATTCTACGTTGATATGCGCTCCGCAGCAGGTTGGAGCCCGGTTTTCCTCTCAGCGTGCAGTGAATGTCAGAGGGATGTGAAGAGAGTATTGCCTATTTTGAATTCAATGATCTCCTTCTACGGGGTCTATTTCATAGGTTCTCTGTTATCGGTCGTAGAGATTCATCTCTTACCTCCCTTTTCAGATTGACGATATACTCTTATATATACCATTACCTCTACTGATTCTCGTTTCAGTACTGGTTTGGCTTTCTACTACATGTAGATGAGTGCCCTGGGGTAAGTAAGTCTTATTTTTGTGACACTCTAAGCTATGGTTGGGCACTTTTATATAAAGTTCTAAATATATGTGTTTAAACATTTATTTGCCTTGATTCAGGATGTTCAACATTCCTTATTTCAGACAGTCAGTTTCATTATTTGGGATAATGCATATGAATAATCAATTTTTCTTACCTTAAAATTTGACTTTTTTCCTGTGGGCTGTTAGGCTCGCGGGGGCTGAAAATGCTTTTTTTTATTGCGTCATTTTTGGCGCAGACTTTTTTGGCGCAAAAATTTTCTTGTCATTTCCGGCGTCATAGATGTCGCCGGAAGTTGCATCATTTTTTTGACGTTTTTTGCATCAAAAATGTCGGTGTCACCGGATGTGGCGTCATTTTTGGCGCTTTAAGCATTTAGGCGCCAAATAATGTGGGCGTCTTTTTTGGCGCCAAAAAATATGGGCGTCATTATTGTCTCCACATTATTTAAGTCTCATTGTTTATTTGCTTCTGGTTGCTAAAAGCTTGTTCATTGGCATTTTTTCCCATTCCTGAAACTGTCATTTAAGGAATTTGATCAATTTTGCTTTATATGTTGTTTTTTCTATTACATATTGCAAGATGTCTCAGATTGACCCTGAATCAGAAGATACTTCTGGAAAATTGCTGTCTGATGCTGGATCTACCAAAGTTAAGTGTATTTGTTGTAAACTTGTGGTAACTGTTCCTCAGGCTGTTGTTTGTAATGAATGTCATGACAAACTTGTTAATGCAGATAATATTTCCTTTAGTAATGTTCCATTACCTGTTGCTGTTCCATCAACATCTAATATTCAGGGTGTTCCTGTTAACATAAGAGATTTTGTTTCTAAATCTATTAAGAAGGCTATGTCTGTTATTCCTCCTTCCAGTAAACGTAAAAGGTCTTTTAAAACTTCTCATTTTTCAGATGACTTTTTAAATGAACATCATCATTCTGATTCTGTTTCTGATAATGATTTTTCTGGTTCAGAGGATTCTGTTTCAGAAGTTGATACTGATAAATCTTCATATTTATTTAAAATGGAATTTATTCGTTCTTTACTTAAAGAAGTCTTAATTGCATTAGAAATAGAGGAATCTGGTCCTCTTGATACTAAATCTAAACGTTTAAATAAGGTTTTTAAATCTCCTGTAGTTATTCCAGAAGTTTTTCCCGTCCCTGATGCTATTTCTGAAGTAATTTCCAGGGAATGGAATAATTTGGGTAATTCATTTACTCCTCCTAAACGTTTTAAGCAATTATATCCTGTGCCATCTGACAGATTAGAGTTTTGGGACAAAATCCCTAAGGTTGATGGGGCTATCTCTACTCTTGCTAAACGTACTACTATTCCTACGGCAGATAGTACTTCCTTTAAGGATCCTTTAGATAGGAAAATTGAATCCTTTCTAAGAAAAGCTTACTTGTGTTCAGGTATTCTTCTTAGACCTGCTATATCTTTGGCGGATGTTGCTGCAGCCTCAACTTTCTGGTTGGAAGCTTTAGCACAACAAGTAACAGATCATAATACTCATAGCATTGTTAATCTTCTTCAACATGCTAATAATTTTATTTGTGATACCATCTTTGATATTGGAAACCATCTCCAGTCTGGAATAAATCCAAGCCTTTTAGAAAGCCAAAGCCAGCTCCCAAGTCCACATGAAGGTGCGGCCCTCATTCCAGTCCAGCTGGTAGGGGGCAGATTATGTTTTTTCAGAGAAATTTGGATCAATTCGATTCACAATCTTTGGATCCAGAACATTGTTTCACAAGGGTACAGAATAGGCTTCAAGATAAGGCCTCCTGCAGAAGATTTTTTCTTTCCCGTGTCCCAATAAATCCAGTGAAGGCTCAAGCATTTCTGAAATGTGTTTCAGATCTAGAGTTGGCTGGAGTAATTATGCCAGTTCCAATTCTGGAACAGGGGCTGGGGTTTTACTCAAATCTCTTCATTGTACCAAAGAAGAAGAATTCCTTCAGGCCAGTTCTGGATTTAAAAATATTGAATCGTTATGTAAGGATACCATCATTCAAAATGGTAACTATAAGGACTATTCTGCCTTTTGTTCAGCAAGGGCATTATATGTCCACAATAGATTTACAAGATGCATATCTGCATATTCCGATTCATCCAGATCACTATCAGTTTCTGAGATTCTCTTTCCTAGACAAGCATTACCAGTTTGTGGCTCTGCCGTTTGGCCTAGCAACAGCTCCAAGGATTTTTACAAAGGTTCTCGGTGCCCTTCTATCTGTAATCAGAGAACAGGGTATTGTGGTATTTCCTTTTCTTTCATGTAATTAGCAAGAGTCCATGAGCTAGTGACGTATGGGATATACATTTCTACCAGGAGGGGCAAAGTTTCCCAAACCTCAAAATGCCTATAAATACACCCCTCACCACACCCACAAATCAGTTTTACAAACTTTGCCTCCTGTGGAGGTGGTGAAGTAAGTTTGTGCTAGATTCTACGTTGATATGCGCTCCGCAGCAGGTTGGAGCCCGGTTTTCCTCTCAGCGTGCAGTGAATGTCAGAGGGATGTGAAGAGAGTATTGCCTATTTTGAATTCAATGATCTCCTTCTACGGGGTCTATTTCATAGGTTCTCTGTTATCGGTCGTAGAGATTCATCTCTTACCTCCCTTTTCAGATCGACGATATACTCTTATATATACCATTACCTCTACTGATTCTCGTTTCAGTACTGGTTTGGCTTTCTACTACATGTAGATGAGTGTCCTGGGGTAAGTAAGTCTTATTTTCTGTGACACTCTAAGCTATGGTTGGGCACTTTTATATAAAGTTCTAAATATATGTGTTTAAACATTTATTTGCCTTGATTCAGGATGTTCAACGTTCCTTATTTTCAGACAGTCAGTTTCATATTTGGGATAATGCATATGAATAATTCAATTTTTTCTTACCTTAAAATTTGACTTTTTTTCCTGTGGGCTGTTAGGCTCGCGGGGGCTGAAAATGCTTCATTTTATTGCGTCATTCTTGGCGCGGACTTTCTTGGCGCAAAAATTTTCTTGTCATTTCCGGCGTCATACGTGTCGCCGGAAGTTGCGTCATTTTTTTGACGTTTTTGCGCCAAAAGCATTTTGTCGCCAAATAATGTGGGCGGCTTTTTTGGCGCTAAAAAATTTGAGCGTCATTGTTGTCTTCACGATATTTAAGTCTCATTATTTATTGCTTCTGGTTGCTAGAAGCTTGTTCATTGGCATTTTTTTCCCCATTCCTGAAACTGTCATTTAAGGAATTTGATCAATTTTGGTTTATATGTTGTTTTTTCTATTACATATTGCAAGATGTCTCAGATGGACTCTGAATCAGAAGCCACTTCTGGAAAAAACGCTTAACTGAGTTTCAGTTCTACCAAAGCTAAGTTCATTTATTTTAAATGTTATAAATGTTTATCTTTAGCTATGGTTTGTAATAAGTTATTATGTTATACTTTTACATGCGGAATCCATTAGTATTTATGCTTTATATATTTTCTTTTCTTACAAGAAATATTTAAAAGACTTATAAGAAATATTTTTCTGATTCTATGTTAAAGGCTTTGTCTGACTTCGTGCCTTCTAATAAAAATTTTTAGGTCTTTTTCACTTCTTTTTTTTTTAATTATTGAAGTTTCAAATGACCAACAACATACTGATTTATCCTTCTCTGATGATGTTTTTTTCTCTTTCAGAAATTTTCTTCATCAGATATTGACACTAACAAATCTACTTTTTTATTATTTTTCTATTATTAAAGTACATTTGTTCTTTGTTGAAAAGGTGTTGATTATTTTGGATATTAAGGTAACTAGTTCTTTAAGACTAGCTGACATTATTTCTGCCTATTTATTTCTTCTGTCTTTTCAGAGGTTTTCTTTCCAATTCCCTATACTAGGGAATGGAATAGGCTGAGAATTTTCTTTTATTCCTTCTTCAAAGGTTTTAAACTATATTCTTTGCCAGCAGTTAAACTCAATTTGGGGGGTTCTCCAATTTATTGGGGCTATCTCTAATTCTACTAATTATGCTATTGTTTCTATAGCAAAATAGTATTTATTTTCCTTTAGATAGTTGTATCTTATTTATGGAAAATTATTTAGTTTCAGGTACTTTTCTTGGTCCTGTGATTTATTTGGATTTTGCAATTGCTTCATTTTCTCTGTTTACTTTAAGATCAAGTATCAGATTATGATTTATTTTAGCATTGTTAAAGGGACAACATTTACTAGACTAGGTGCTATTGCATTTGCCTTGTTGTCTTGCATTTATTAATTATGCAAGTCCACTGTATTGGCTGGTCCTTTAAACTGGACTATCATGCTAATAATTTCATTTGTGTCTTCATTTTGTTGAATATTTTCGCAAATGAGGGTTAATCTATGTCTTTAGCTTTTTTAGCTAGAAGAATTTTGTGATTTTTAAAAAAAAAATAAAAAAAAAATCCATATTTCTTTTGTTCTAAGATGATCAATTATTTGTTTTATAATTGGATTAAATTCTTAACTGTTACTCTGGGCTTCAAGGTTGAGTTCTAAGACTAAAACTTTAAGCTTATACTGGTTTGGTTGTTCTTATTATGGAACGAATTCCTGAGTTCTTTCCCAAGTAACATGTCTATAATTGGAGTTCGAAATCAGCTCCCTAATTTTGCGATGTACGTGCCGTATTCCAGCTTGGCTGGTAAGGGGCAGGTTAAGGCTTCTTTGAAATTTATTTTGTCCAAATTTCTTTGATTTTATTCCAGTAAGGCTAACACTTTCTTTATCTGTGTTTCTGTCCTATATATTTTGGGTACTGTTGAAGCATGGCTGGGCACCCATGGGGTTCAAGCGCTGCTCAGACCTGGAATCTTCTGGGTTATTTCTTCCAGTTCCTTTTGAGGAACCGGGTTTTGGAGTTTTATTCAAACTATTTTGCCTTTTTATGGTCATTGATAGCATTATTTTGTTTTCATTAGATACAATAAATGCATATTTTCATTTTTTCTGTTTATTCAGATTATTTTCTGAGGATGCGGAATCGCATATGATTCACTTACTCTTCAGGACATATTTAGAGGATCTTCTTTTCAAAAGCTCTTGTTTCCTCACACAAGGGTCACCTTTTTTTTAGGTTTCCAGATAGTTTGTGTCACTGTCCTTGTCTCTATCAGACAAGGGATAATGTTATTGGGTTCCGTCTATCGGTACCTTTAGTCTCTATTATTTCCTTCAGTTGCTATATATGCATAGAAGTTTTAGGTCTTATGGCCACAGCATTGGATTCAATTCCATTTGCTCATTTTCACTAGAAAGAACCTTTCCAGTCTTTTATAAGTGTTTTTTCTTCAAGAACATGGTTGGAGGATCAATTTACCAAAAAGTTTGTTTGATTCCTCAGACAAGGGTAACCTTTTTAGGTTTCCTGATAGATTCAGTGTTCTTGATTCTGTCTCTGACGGACAAGAGGCGTCTGAAATTGTTTTCAGCTTATCGAAACCTTCAGTCTCAATCTTTCCCTTCGGTAGCCTTATGCATGGAAATTCTAGGTCTTATGACTGCTGCATTGGACGCGATCCCCTTTGCTCGTTTTCACATGCGACCTCTTCAGCTCTGTATGCTGAACCAGTGGTGCAGGGATTATACAAAGATATCTCAATTAATATCTTTAAAACCGATTGTTCGACACTCTCTGACGTGGTGGACAGATCACCATCGTTTAGTTCAGGGGGCTTCTTTTGTTCTTCCGACCTGGACTGTGATTTCAACAGATGCAAGTCTGACAGGTTGGGGAGCTGTTTGGGGGTCTCTGACAGCACAAGGGGTTTGGGGATCTCAGGAGGTGAGATTACCAATCAATATTTTGGAACTCTGTGCAATTTTCAGAGCTCTTCAGTCATGGCCTCTTCAAAAGAGAGAATCGTTCTTTTGTTTTCAGACAGACAATGTCACAACTGTGGCATTTATCTATCATCAAGGAGGGACTCACAGTCCTCTGGCTATGAAAGAAGTATCTCGAATACTGGTATGGGCGGAATCCAGCTCCTGTCTAATTTCTGCGGTTCATATCCCAGGTATAGACAATTGGGAAGCGGATTATCTCAGTCGCCAAACGTTACATCCGGGCGAATGGTCTCTTCACCCAGAGGTATTTCTTCAGATTGTTCAAATGTGGGGACTTCCAGAAATAGATCTGATGGCTTCTCATCTAAACAAGAAACTTCCCAGGTATCTGTCCAGATCCAGGGATCCTCAGGCGGAAGCAGTGGATGCATTGTCACTTCCTTGGAAGTATCATCCTGTCTATATCTTTCCGCCTCTAGTTCTTCTTCCAAGAGTAATCTCCAAGATTCTGAAGGAATGCTCGTTTGTTCTGCTGGTGGCTCCAGCATGGCCTCACAGGTTTTGGTATGCGGATCTTGTCCGGATGGCCTCTTGCCAACCGTGGACTCTTCCGTTAAGACCAGACCTTCTGTCACAAGGTCCTTTTTTCCATCAGGATCTCAAATCCTTAAATTTGAAGGTATGGAGATTGAACACTTGATTCTTAGTCAAAGAGGTTTCTCTGACTCTGTGATTAATACTATGTTACAGGCTCGTAAATCTGTATCTAGGAAGATATATTATCGAGTCTGGAAGACTTACATTTCTTGGTGTCTTTCTCATCATTTTTCCTGGCATTCTTTTAGAATTCCGAGAATTTTACAGTTTCTTCAGGATGGTTTGGATAAAGGTTTGTCTGCAAGTTCCTTGAAAGGACAACTCTCTGCTCTTTCTGTTCTTTTTCACAGAAAGATTGCTAATTTTCCTGATATTCATTGTTTTGTACAAGCTTTGGTTCGTATAAAACCTGTTATTCAGTCAATTTCTCCTCCTTGGAGTTTGAATTTGGTTCTGGGGGCTCTTCAAGCTCCTCCGTTTGAACCTATGCATTCACTGGACATTAAATTACTTTCTTGGAAAGTTTTGTTTCTTTTGGCCATCTCTTCTGCTAGAAGAGTTTCTGAATAACCTGCTCTTTCTTGTGAGTCTCCTTTTCTGATTTTTTATCAGGATAAGGCGGTGTTGCGAACTTCTTTTAAATTTTTACCTAAGGTTGTGAATTCTAACAACATTAGTAGAGAAATTGTGGTTCCTTCATTGTGTCCTAATCCTAAGAATTCTAAGGAGAGATTTTTGCATTCTTTGGATGTAGTTAGAGCTTTGAAATATTATGTTGAAGCTACTAAGAATTTCCATAAGACTTCTAGTCTATTTGTTATCTTTTCCGGTTCTAGGGAAGGTCAGAAGGCCTCTGCCATTTCTTTGGCATCTTGGTTGAAATCTTTAATTCATCATGCTTATGTCGAGTCGGGTAAAACTCCGCCTCAAAGGATTACAGCTCATTCTACTAGGTCAGTTTCTACTTCCTGGGCGTTTAGGAATGAAGCTTCGGTTGATCAGATTTGCAAAGCAGCAACTTGGTCTTCTTTGCATACTTTTACTAAATTCTACCATTTTGATGTGTTTTCTTCTTCTGAAGCAGTTTTTGGTAGAAAAGTACTTCAGGCAGCTGTTTCAGTTTGATTCTTCTGCTTATAATTTCAGTTTTTTTCATTATAAGATTTAAACTTTGTTTTGGGTGTGGATTATTTTTCAGCGGAGTTGGCTGTCTTTATTTTATCCCTCCCTCTCTAGTGACTCTTACGTGGAAGATCCACATCTTGGGTAGTCATTATCCCATACGTCACTAGCTCATGGACTCTTGCTAATTTCATGAAAGAAAACATAATTTATGTAAGAACTTACCTGATAAATTCATTTCTTTCATATTAGCACGAGTCCATGAGGCCCACCCTTTTTTGTGGTGGTTACGATTTTTTTGTATAAAGCACAATTATTCCAATTCCTTATTTTTTATGCTTTCGCACTTTTTTCTTGTCACCCCATTTCTTGGCTATTCGTTAAACTGATTTGTGGGTGTGGTAAGGGGTGTATTTATAGGCATTTTGAGGTTTGGGAAACTTTGCCCCTCCTGGTAGGAATGTATATCCCATACATCACTAGCTCATGGACTCTTGCTAATATGAAAGAAATGAATTTATCAGGTAAGTTCTTACATAAATTATGTTTTCATATAGATAACATTGAGCTCATGCACGTAAAGTGACCTAGGACTGAGCACTGATTGGCTAAACTGCATGTCTGTCAAAAGAAATGAAATAAGGGGGCAGTCAGCAGAAGCTTAGATACAAGGTAATCACAGAGGTAAAAAGTATATTAATATAACTGTGTTGGTTATGCAAAACTGGGGAATGGGTAATAAAGGGATTATCTTTCTTTTTAAACAACAAAAATTCTGGTGTTGACTGTCCCTTTAACAACAAAGCATTTTATATGATACTAAAAATATGCTCTTTCCATATGCATATGTTTGTTTTTTGTTTTGTTTTTTAAATTGAATGTCCATTTAAATTAATTAATTTGGGGGTGTTGCTGGCATGTATAAATTAAATTAGAGGAAATGCATACATTTTAGCTTATGCCATAGGTGTTCCAGACCAGTATTTTTTTATTTTATTTTTTACCCCAGTCCTTAGAACAATGGGCCAGATTTTTATGATATCTAAACTCTAGTACAGCTGAAATAATTTGCTGATAGGTGAGAATAGGTTAGTAACCATGATTACTGATCCGCTGGTTATTTCACCTCTGCTGTAGTTCAGATATAATAAAAATCTGGCTAGTTGATAATGAAAATCTGGCTAGTTGGTGTGCCCTGGACTGGAGTTGGAAAAACACAGTTCTAGAGCAATCATACTTCATTTAAAATAATGCCCTATTTGCACCACTAAAACTACATGGAATAGTGCACTGAAATATTAGCAACAATGTTCCAATATTGATTATATAAATGCAAGATAATAGATCATTTAATTTACGAGAAAAACACATGTCCAGCAATTCTTGAATATCACTAATCCTTGATATTATGGCATAAATTGTTGTGATGTTATTGGGCCTGTTAAACCTATGTAATTTATGTTGTAAACAGCAATGCTTGTGAGGGTGTAGGTTTTATAAGAACATATTTTTACACATTAGTATTTTTGTACGTCAAATTTGCTTACAGTCGGCTAGATTACAAGTGTTGCGGTACTGCTTTTAACCCTGAAAAAATGGCAATTCCAGTGTAATGGCCAGGAACACATATTACGAGTGGTGTCGGTATAGCTGTAACGCAAGCATTTTAGCCTGTAACGCAACATCTATTCCGCAATTAAAAGAAATTATGTTTTTGTGTGGGATTTTCATAGCGCCGGTATTACAGGTTGTGCGGTCCAGCTAAAATGCTTGTGTTACAGCCTATACCGACATGATCCATACCTCCAATTGAGAGCAGTAGTTATGGATTTTGCGAAACAAAAATGTTTCACAAAACTCATAACTAAACTGTTACAAAGTACACTAACGCCCATAAACTAACTATTAACCCTTAAACCACCACCCTCCTGCATCGCAAACACTATAATAAAGCTATTAACCCCTAATCTGCTGCTCCCAGAACATCCCCAACACTATAATAAAGCTATTAACCCCTAAACCTCTGGCCTCCCACATCGTTGCTGCTAAATAAACCTATTAACCCCTAAACCTCCAGCCCCCCACATCGCCACTACTAAATAAAGCTATTAACCCCTAAACCGCCAGCCCCTAACTTAAAATTAAAAGTACAATATAACTTTCTTAAAATAAATAAAAACTTACCTGTGAAATAAAAATAAACCTAACATTAAACTATAAATTAACCTAACATTACTATTCTAATAAAATAAAAAAATACTACCAATAAAAAATTCTAAATTACAAATTTAAAAAAACCTAACACTACGACAAAAATAAAAAATCTAAAATTACGAAAAATAAAAAACACTAAGCTTACAAAAAATAAACTAAACTATCAAAAATAAAAACAATTACACATAATCTAATAGCCCTATAAGAATTTTAAGTTAGGGGGTGTTAGGTTTAGGGGTTAATAGTTTAATTTAGTGCTTTGCGATGTGGGGGAGCTGGCGGTTTAGAGGTAATTGGTTTATTTAGTAATGGCGATGTAGGGGGCCCAGAGGTTTAGAAGTTAATAGGTTTATTTAGTGTGCCGTGAAGTCGGGAAGCAGTGAAATAGGGGTTAATAACTTTATTATAGTGTCAGGGAGCGTCGGAATAGGGGTTAATAACTCTATTTAGGTGTTGGCAGCGGCGGAATAGGGGTTAATAACTTTATTTAGGTGTCGGCGATGTCGGGAGCGGCGGAATAGGGGTTAATAACTTTATTATAGTGTCGCAGAGCTGCAGAATAGGGGTTACATTTTTTTTTATTAGTGTCTGCGATGTTGGGGGTGGAAAATTAGGGGTGTTTAGACTTGGGGTTTATGTTAGGGTGTTAGGTTTAAACGTAACTTTTTTCCCCCTCATAGACATCAATGGGGTTGCATTACAGAGATTTTTAATTCCGCACTTCAGGTCTTAGTTTTTTTTCTAACACGAGCACGTCAAAGCAGCCCTTAGCTTTGGTATGGTATGGAGCTTAATGCCACCATATTGCACGCACAAGGAGGCTTTTCAGTAACTTGTAACGGCAGCGCTATGGCGAGTGAAATAACGCAACTTTTTTTGGCGTTAGTTTCGCACCCTATTTAGTTCAAAACTTGTAATCTAGGTGAGTGGTAATTAGGTGGCCAGCAACAAAGTTGCAGGACAACCTATTGTTATTGTTCGGATTATTATTAGGTGGCCAGCAACAAAGTTGCAGGACAACCTATTGTTATTGTTCGGATTATTAGGTGGCCAGCAACAAAGTTGCAGGACAACCTATTGTTATTGTTCGGATTATTATTAGGTGGCCAGCAACAAAGTTGCAGGACAACCTATTGTTATTGTTCGGATTATTATTAGGTGGCCAGCAACAAAGTTGCAGGACAACCTATTGTTATTGTTCGGATTATTATTATTATTATTATTATTATTATTATTATTATTATTCTTCTTTTTATTCCGCCAAGCTTTGTATTCAATTGCCCATAACTACTTAACTGTTTTTGCAAAGCTCTTAAAATCAGGTATGCTGGTACAGCCTATTGCTGTGCTACATCTCATGCAAAATTGAACTCATAGGTCACATGCTCTGGCAGCCACATTGCTTTTTGCGCCAAATTTCGACAAACGCTTAAAAATCTTTAGCTCTGGAACTGCTTATGTTACAACTTTGAAACTCGCTGTGCTTAGTGCTACTATGACCTAAAATTGCTATTGCTCACGAGAAGTGCCTTGGTCACATGATGTGGCAGCCATCTTGCATTTTGCGAAAATATTCAAATATCTTCTTCTCTTAAACGGCTAAGTGCAATGACGTGCAATTTTGCACATATGCTCTTTGCAAGGTCCTCAACCAAGTTTGTTCAAACTGCGATTTTTCCATAATCAACATGGCTGCTGTGAGACATTAACCTTTTTATCGCCATTTAATTGTGTAATTTTGCACTTTATACATTAGTTTTACAATATTTAACAATATTACAGTGTAATAGACACATGATTACACATAGTCATAACCCTTAAAGACAATATTGCAGTTAAAATTCGCATTGCGCAATCGCCTTCGTGAAATAAAACATTTGTAAATTTTCATGAAACTTCTGCAAATTGTAGAGGTCTATAGTGAGCATTAGTATGTGCAATTTGAAAGCCATACATTGCATAGCTTGGCGGCCATTTTGTTTCGTATGCGCCATTTTAAAAAACTATAAAAATCTTCTTCTCCGAAACCGCTCATGGGACAGACTTGAAATTTTGTTTATAGAGTTATCTTATGACTAACATTCAGATTTGTTCAAGAGAAGTTGATACGTCATGTGGTTTGGCAGCCATTTTGAATTGTTCAAAATTGCTTAACGATATATTTAAATTAATAATAAAACAAAAACCGTTTTACAAAAATGCTTTATTTTTGCCATGTTTAGTGACATCTATAGTGAGCACTATTGTGCGTAATATGGAGGCTGTATATCTTGTAATTCAATACTTCCTCTTTTGAGTCAATTGCTCACAAAACACAAATTACTTATACTAAACTCTTGAAATCAGGTATGCTGGTACAGCCTATTGCAATGCTACATCTCATGCAATATTGAACTTATAGGTCATAAGGTTACGCAGCCATATTGTTTTTTGCAACAAATTTCGAGAACTGCTTAATAATCTTTAGCTCTGGAACTGCTTATGTTGCAACTTTGAAACTTGCTGTGCTTAGTGCTGCTATGACCTAGATTTGCCATTGCTCAACAGAAGTGACTTGGTCACATGATGTAGCAACCATCTTGCATTTTACGAAAATCTTTAAACAACTTCTTCTCTTAAACCGCTTAGTGCAATAAAGCGCAATTTTGCACGTATGCTCCTTGCAAGGTCCTCTACCAAGACTGTTAAAATTGCGATTTTTCCATAATCAACATGGCTGCTGTGAGACATTAACCTTTTAATCGCCATTTAATTGCGTAATTTTGCACTTTATACATTAGTTTTACAATATTTAACAATATTACAGTGTAATAGACACATGATTACACATAGTCATAACACTTAAAGATAATATTGAAGTTAAAATTTGCATTGCACAGTCGCCTTCGTGAAATAAAACATTTGCAAATTTTCATGAAACTTCTGCAAATTGTAGAGGTCTATAGTGAGCATTAGTATGTGCAATTTGAAAGCCATACATTGCATAGCTTGGCGGCCATTTTGTTTTGTATGCGCCATTTTTAAAAACTATAAAAATCTTCTTCTCCGAAACCACTTATGGGACAGACTTGAAATTTTGTTTATAGAGTTATCTTATGACTAATATTCAGATTTGTTCAAGAGAAGTTGATACATGTGGTTTGGCAGACATTTTGAATTGTTCAAAATTGCTTAACAATATATTTAAATTAATATTAAAACAAAAACCATTTTAAAAAAATGCTTTATTTTTGCCATGTTTATTGACATCTATAGTGAGCACTATTGTGCATAATATAGAGGCTGTATATCTTACGATCGGGCAGCCATCTTGGTTTACGTGAAAATTTTGAAAGTCTATTTTCTCTGCAACCGCTTATGTAAGAACTGTGAAAATTGCTGTACAGTCTTATATTGTGGCCTAGAGTCACAGTTGTTCATGTAGAAGGAATTAGTCACAAGCTGTGGCAGCCATATTGGTTTACGCAAAAATTTTGAAACTGTGTTTTCTTTCTAACCGCTTATGTTAAAGCTGTGAAATTTGCTGTATAACCATATATTGTCACCTAGAGTTACATTTGTTCATGTTGAAAGTATAGGTCATTTGGTGTGGCAGCCATTTTAAAAAACGCAAACATTTCGAAAATGTTTTTTTTCCAAATGCCTATGTTAGAACTGTAAACAGTTGTTGTATAGCTTTATTTTGTGACATAACTACTTATATGGCATTGGAAAAATGATGTGCTGGCCACCTCTATTGCTGCTTGCAGCTATATTTATTATTATTATTATTAGGTGGCCAGCAACAAAGTTGCAGGACAACCTATTGTTATTGTTCGGATTATTATTATTATTATTATTATTATTATTATTATTATTATTATTCTTTTTATTCCGCCAAGCTTTGTATTCAATTGCCCATAACTGCTTAACTGTTTTTGCAAAGCTCTTAAAATCAGGTATGCTGGTACAGCCTATTGCTGTGCTACATCTCATGCAAAATTGAACTCATAGGTCACATGCTCTGGCAGCCATATTGCTTTTTGCAACAAATTTCGACAAACGCTTAAAAAGCTTTAGCTCTGGAACTGCTTATGTTACAACTTTGAAACTCCCTGTGCTTAGTGCTACTATGACCTGAAATTGCTATTGCTCAAGAGAAGTGCCTTGGTCACATGATGTGGCAGCCATCTTGCATTTTGCGAAAATATTCAAACATCTTCTTCTCCTAAACCGCTTAGTGAAATGACGCGCAATTTTGCACATATGCTCCTTGCAAGGTCCTCTACCAAGTTTGTTCAAACTGCGATTTTTCCATAATCAACATGGCTGCTGTGAGACATTAACCTTTTTATCGCCATTTAATTGCGTAATTTTGCACTTTATACATTAGTTTTACAATATTTAACAATATTACAGTGTAATAGACACATGATTGCACGTAGTCATAACCCTTAAAGACAATATTGCAGTTAAAATTCGCATTGCGCAATCGCCTTCGTGAAATAAAACATTTGCAAATTTTCATGAAACTTCTGCAAATTGTATAGGTCTATAGTGAGCATTAGTATGTGCAATTTGAAAGCCATACATTGCATAGCTTGGCGGCCATTTTGTTTCGTATGCGCCATTTTTAAAAACTATAAAAATCTTCTTCTCTGAAACCGCTTATGGAACAGACTTGAAATTTTGTTTATAGAGTTATCTTATGACTAACATTCAGATTTGTTCAAGAGAAGTTGATACGTCATGTGGTTTGGCAGCCATTTTGAATTGTTCAAAATTGCTTAACAATATATTTAAATTAATAATAAAACAAAAACTGTTTTACAAAAATGCTTTATTTTTGCCATGTTTATTGACATCTACAGTGAGCACTATTGTGCTTAATATGGAGGCTGTATATCTTACGATTGGGCAGCCATCTTGGTTTACGCGAAAATTTCGAAAGTCTATTTTCTCTGCAACCGCTTATGTAAGAACTGTGACATTTTCTGTACAATCTTATATTGTTACCTAGATTCATAATTGCTCATTAGGAGAGAATCAGTCACATGATACGGCAGCAATATCGGTTTTATGTTTATCGTAATTATTTGTAATTCAATACTTCCTCTTTTGAGTCAATTGCTCACAAAACACAAATTACTTATGCTAAACTCTTGAAATCAGGTATGCTGGTACAGCCTATTGCAATGCTACATCTCATGCAATATTTAACTCATAGGTCATAAGGTTACGCAGCCATATTGTTTTTTGCGACAAATTTTGAGAACTGCTTAATAATCTTTAGCTCTGGAACTGCTTATGTCGCAACTTTGAAACTTGCTGTGCTTAGTGATGCTATGACCTAGATTTTCTATTGCTCAACAGAAGTGACTTGGTCACATGATGTAGCAACCATCTTGCATTTTGCGAAAATCTTTAAACATCTTCTTCTCTTAAACCGCTTAGTGCAATAAAGCGCAATTTTGCACGTATGCTCCTTGCAAGGTCCTCTACCAAGATTGTTAAAATTGCGATTTTTCCATAATCAACATGGCTGCTGTGAGACATTAACCTTGTTATCGCCATTTAATTGCGTAATTTTGCACTTTATACATTAGTTTTACAATATTTAACAATATTACAGTGTAATAGACACATGATTACACATAGTCATAACCCTTAAAGACAATATTGCAGTTAAAATTCGCATTGCGCAATCGCCTTCGTGAAATAAAACATTTGCAAATTTTCATGAAACTTCTGCAAATTGTAGAGGTCTATAGTGAGCATTAGTATGTGCAATTTGAAAGCCATAAATTGCTTAGCTTGGTGGCCATTTTGTTTCGTATGCGCCATTTTTAAAAACTATAAAAATCTTCTTCTCCAAAACTGCTTATGGGACAGACTTGAAATTTTGTTTATAGAGTTATCTTATGACTAATATTCAGATTTGTTCAAGAGAAGTTGATACGTCATGTGGTTTGACAGCCATTTTGAATTGTTCAAAATTGCTTAACAATATATTTAAATTAATAATAAAACAAAAACTGTTTTACAAAAATGCTTTATTTTTGCCATGTTTATTGACATCTATAGTGAGCACTATTGTGCATAATATAGAGGCTGTATATCTTACGATTGGGCAGCCATCTTGGTTTACACGAAAATTTCGAAAGTCTATTTTCTCTGCAACCGCTTAGGTAAGAACTGTGAAAATTGCTGTACAGTCTTATATTGTGACCTAGAGTCACAGTTGTTCATGTTGATGGAATTAGTCACAAGCTGTGGCAGCCATATTGGTTTATGCAAAAATTTTGAAACTGTGTTTTCTTTCCAACCGCTTATGTTAAAGCTGTGAAATTTGCTGTATAACCATATATTGTCACCTAGAGTTACATTTGTTCATGTTGAAAGTATAGGTCATATGGTGTGGCAGCCATTTTAAAAAACACAAACATTTCGAAAATGTGCTTTTTTTCCAAATGCTTATGTTAGAACTGTAAACAGTTGTTGTATAGCTTTATTTTGTGACATAACTACTTATATGGCATTGCAAAAATTATGCGCTGGCCTCTATTGCTGCTTGCAGCTATATTTAGGTGGCCAGCAACAAAGTTGCAGGACAACCTATTGTTATTGTTCGGATTATTATTATTATTATTATTATTATTATTCTTTTTATTCCGCCAAGCTTTGTATTCAATTGCCCATAACTGCTTAACTGTTTTTGCAAAGCTCTTAAAATCAGGTATGCTGGTACAGCCTATTGCTGTGCTACATCTCATGCAAAATTGAACTCATAGGTCACATGCTCTGGCAGCCATGTTGCTTTTTGCGACAAATTTCGACAAACGCTTAAAAATCTTTAGCTCTGGAACTGCTTATGTTACAACTTTGAAACTTGCTGTGCTTAGTGCTACTATGACCTGAAATTGCTATTGCTCAAGAGAAGTGCCTTGGTCACATGATGTGGCAGCCATCTTGCATTTTGCGAAAATATTCAAACATCTTCTTCTCCTAAACCGCTTAGTGCAATGACGCGCAATTTTGCACATATGCTCCTTGCAAGGTCCTCTACCAAGTTTGTTCAAACTGCGATTTTTCCATAATCAACATGGCTGCTGTGAGATATTAACCTTTTTATCGCCATTTAATTGCGTAATTTTGCACTTTATACATTAGTTTTACAATATTTAACAATATTACAGTGTAATAGACTTCTGCAAATTGTAGAGGTCTATAGTGAGCATTAGTATCTGCAATTTGAAAGCCATACATTGCATAGCTTGGCGGCCATTTTGTTTCGTATGCGCCATTTTTAAAAACTATAAAAATCTTCTTCTCCGAAACCGCTTATGGGACAGACTTGAAATTTTGTTTATAGAGTTATCTTATGACTAATATTCAGATTTGTTCAAGAGAAGTTGATACGTCATGTGGTTTGGCAGCCATTTTGAATTGTTCAAAATTGCTCAACGATATATTTAAATTCATAATAAAACAAAAACCATTTTACAAAAATGCTTTATTTCTTCTGTTATGTGTGATCAGTCCACGGGTCATCATTACTTCTGGGATATAACTCCTCCCCAACAGGAAATGCAAGAGGATTCACCCAGCAGAGCTGCATATAGCTCCTCCCCTCTACGTCACTCCCAGTCATTCTCTTGCACCCAACGACTAGATAGGATGTGTGAGAGGACTATGGTGATTATACTTAGTTTTTATAACTTCAATCAAAAGTTTGTTATTTTACAATAGCACCGGAGCGTGTTATTACCTCTCTGGCAGAGTTTGAAGAAGAATCTACCAGAGGTTTTTAGTATGATTTTAACCGGAGTAGTTAAGATCATATTGCTGTTTCTCGGCCATCTGAGGGAGGTAAAAGCTTCAGATCAGGGGACAGCGGGCAGATGAATCTGCATTGAGGTATGTAGCAGTTTTTATTTTCTGAATGGAATTGATGAGAAAATCCTGCCATACCGTTATAATGACATGTATGTATACTCTACACTTCAGTATTCTGGGGATGGTATTTCACTGGAATTACTCTGTTAAAAGTACATTAAACCTTTTAATAGGTATTTATTATGTTAAACGTTTTTGCTGGAATGTAGAATCGTTTGCATGTTCTGAGGTACTGAGTGAATAAATGTTTGGGCATTATTTTTCCACTTGGCAGTTTGCTTGTTTTAATTGTGACAGTTTCGTTTCTCTCTCACTGCTGTGCGTGAGGGGGAGGGGCCGTTTTTGGCGCTCTTTGCTACGCATCAAAAATTTCCAGTCAGTTACTCTTGTATTTCCTGCATTATCCGGTTCATCTCTAACAGAAATCAGGGGTCTTCAAACTTCTTTGGAGGGAGGTAGATTCTCTCAGCAGAGCTGTGAGACTTATATATTGACTGTGATTAAAAGACGTTGCTCTGTAATTTTTATTTAATTATTGTTACTTTACTAATGGCAACAAACCTTTGCTAAAAGTTGTGTTATTTTCAAGGATTGATGCGATAACTGTTTTTTCAGTTCATTATTTCAACTGCCATTTAATCGTTTAGTGCTTCTTTGAGGCACAGTACGTTTTTGTTAAATAAGATTGTAACCAAGTTGCATGTTTATTGCTAGTGTGTTAAACATGTCTGATTCAGAGGAAGATACCTGTGTCATTTGTTCCAATGCCAAGGTGGAGCCCAATAGAAATTTATGTACTAACTGTATTGATGCTACTTTAAATAAAAGCCAATCTGTACAAATTGAACAAATTTCACCAAACAGCGAGGGGAGAGTTATGCCGACTAACTCGCCTCACGTGTCAGTACCTGCATCTCCCGCCCGGGAGGTGCGTGATATTGTGGCGCCTAGTACATCTGGGCGGCCATTACAGATAACATTACAAGATATGGCTACTGTTATGACTGAAGTTTTGGCTAAATTACCAGAACTAAGAGGCAAGCGTGATCACTCTGGGGTGAGAACAGAGTGCGCTGATAATACTAGGGCCATGTCTGATACTGCGTCACAGCTTGCAGAGCATGAGGACGGAGAGCTTCATTCTGTGGGTGACGGTTCTGATCCAAACAGATTGGATTCAGATATTTCAAATTTTAAATTTAAATTGGAGAACCTCCGTGTATTACTAGGGGAGGTTTTAGCGGCTCTTAATGATTGTAACACTGTTGCAATACCAGAGAAATTGTGTAGGTTGGATAAATACTTTGCGGTACCGGCGAGTACTGACGTTTTTCCTATACCTAAGAGACTAACTGAAATTGTTACTAAGGAGTGGGATAGACCCGGTGTGCCGTTCTCACCCCCTCCAATATTTAGAAAGATGTTTCCAATAGACGCCACCACACGGGACTTATGGCAAACGGTCCCTAAGGTGGAGGGAGCAGTTTCTACTTTAGCTAAGCGTACCACTATCCCGGTGGAGGATAGCTGTGCTTTTTCAGATCCAATGGATAAAAAATTAGAGGGTTACCTTAAGAAAATGTTTGTTCAACAAGGTTTTATATTGCAACCCCTTGCATGCATCGCGCCGATTACGGCTGCGGCAGCATTTTGGATTGAGTCTCTGGAAGAGAACCTTAGTTCAGCTACGCTGGACGACATTACGGACAGGCTTAGAGTCCTTAAACTAGCTAATTCATTCATTTCGGAGGCCGTAGTACATTTAACCAAACTTACGGCTAAGAACTCAGGATTCGCCATTCAGGCACGTAGGGCGCTGTGGCTAAAATCCTGGTCAGCTGATGTAACTTCTAAGTCCAAATTACTTAATATACCTTTCAAGGGGCAAACTTTATTTGGGCCCGGTTTGAAAGAAATTATCGCTGACATTACAGGAGGTAAGGGCCACGCCCTGCCTCAAGACAAAGCCAAAGCTAAGGCTAGACAGTCTAATTTCCGTCCCTTTCGGAATTTCAAAGCAGGAGCAGCACCAACTTCCACTGCACCAAAACAGGAAGGAGCTGTTGCTCGTTACAGACAAGGCTGGAAACCTAACCAGTCCTGGAACAAGGGCAAGCAGGCCAGGAAACCTGCTGCTGCCCCAAAGACAGCATGAATCGAGGGCCCCCGATCCGGGACCGGATCTAGTGGGGGGCAGACTCTCTCTCTTCGCCCAGGCTTGGGCAAGAGATGTTCAGGATCCCTGGGCGCTAGAGATCATATCTCAGGGATACCTTCTAGACTTCAAATTCTCTCCCCCAAGAGGGAGATTTCATCTGTCAAGGTTGTCAACAAACCAGATAAAGAAAGAAGCGTTTCTACGCTGTGTACAAGATCTGTTATTAATGGGAGTGATCCATCCGGTTCCGCGGTCGGAACAAGGACAAGGGTTTTACTCAAACCTGTTTGTGGTTCCCAAAAAAGAGGGAACTTTCAGGCCAATCTTGGATTTAAAGATCCTAAACAAATTCCTAAGAGTTCCATCGTTCAAAATGGAAACTATTCGGACAATCTTACCCATGATCCAAAAGGGTCAGTATATGACCACAGTGGATTTAAAGGATGCTTACCTTCACATACCGATTCACAAAGATCATTACCGGTATCTAAGGTTTGCCTTCTTAGACAGGCATTACCAGTTTGTAGCTCTTCCATTCGGATTGGCTACGGCTCCAAGAATCTTCACAAAGGTTCTGGGTGCCCTTCTGGCGGTACTAAGACCGCGAGGAATTTCGGTAGCTCCGTACCTAGACGACATTCTGATACAAGCTTCAAGCTTTCAAACTGCCAAGTCTCATACAGAGTTAGTTCTGGCATTTCTAGGGTCGCATGGATGGAAAGTGAACGAAAAGAAGAGTTCTCTCTTTCCTCTCACAAGAGTTCCATTCTTGGGGACTCTTATAGATTCTGTAGAAATGAAGATTTATCTGACAGAAGACAGATTAACAAAGCTTCTAAATGCATGCCGTGTCCTTCATTCCATTCAACTCCCGTCAGTAGCTCAATGCATGGAGGTGATCGGCTTAATGGTAGCAGCAATGGACATAGTACCCTTTGCACGTCTACATCTCAGACCGCTGCAATTGTGCATGCTGAGTCAGTGGAATGGGGATTACTCAGACTTGTCCCCTACTCTGAATCTGGATCAAGAGACCAGAAACTCTCTTCTATGGTGGCTTTCTCAGCCACATCTGTCCAGGGGGATGCCATTCAGCAGGCCGGACTGGACAATTGTAACAACAGACGCCAGCCTACTAGGTTGGGGCGCTGTCTGGAATTCTCTGAAGGCTCAGGGACAATGGAATCAGGAGGAAAGTCTCCTGCCAATAAACATTCTGGAATTGAGAGCAGTTCTCAATGCCCTTCTGGCTTGGCTCCAGTTAAAAACTCGGGGGTTCATCAGGTTTCAGTCGGACAACATCACGACTGTAGCTTACATCAACCATCAAGGAGGGACAAGAAGCTCCCTAGCAATGATGGAAGTATCAAAGATAATTCGCTGGGCAGAGTCTCACTCTTGCCACCTGTCAGCAATCCACATCCCGGGAGTGGAGAACTGGGAGGCGGATTTCTTGAGTCGCCAGACTTTTCATCCGGGGGAGTGGGAACTTCATCCGGAGGTCTTTGCCCAAATACTTCGAAGTTGGGGCAAACCAGAGATAGATCTCATGGCGTCTCGCCAGAACGCCAAACTTCCTCGCTACGGGTCCAGATCCAGGGATCCGGGAGCGGTTCTGATAGATGCTTTGACAGCACCTTGGAACTTCGGGATGGCTTATGTGTTTCCACCCTTCCCGCTGCTTCCTCGATTGATTGCCAAAATCAAACAGGAGAGAGCATCAGTGATTCTAATAGCGCCTGCATGGCCACGCAGGACTTGGTATGCAGATCTAGTGGACATGTCATCCTGTCCGCCTTGGTCTCTACCTCTAAGACAGGACCTTCTGATACAGGGTCCATTCAAACATCAAAATCTAACTTCTCTGAAGCTGACTGCTTGGAAATTGAACGCTTGATTTTATCAAAACGTGGTTTTTCTGAGTCGGTTATTGATACCCTGATACAGGCTAGGAAGCCTGTTACCAGAAGGATTTACCATAAGATATGGCGTAAATACCTATACTGGTGCGAATCCAAAGGTTACTCCTGGAGTAAGGTTAGGATTCCTAGGATATTGTCCTTTCTACAAGAAGGTTTAGATAAGGGTTTATCGGCTAGTTCATTAAAGGGACAGATCTCAGCTCTGTCCATCTTGTTACACAGGCGTCTGTCAGAAATTCCAGACGTCCAGGCCTTTTGTCAGGCTTTAGCTAGGATCAAGCCTGTGTTTAAAACTGTTGCTCCGCCATGGATTTTAAACCTTGTTCTTAACGTTCTACAAGGAGTTCCGTTTGAACCCCTTCATTCCATTGATATAAAGTTGTTATCTTGGAAAGTGTTATTTTTAATGGCTATTTCTTCGGCTCGGAGAGTCTCTGAGTTATCAGCTTTACATTGTGATTCTCCTTATTTGATTTTTCATTCAGATAAGGTAGTTCTGCGTACAAAACCTGGGTTCTTACCTAAGGTAGTCACTAACAGGAACATCAATCAAGAGATCGTGGTGCCTTCCCTGTGCCCGAATCCTTCTTCAAAGAAGGAACGTCTTCTACACAATCTGGATGTAGTTCGTGCCCTCAAGTTCTACTTGCAGGCAACTAAGGATTTTCGACAAACGTCTTCCCTGTTTGTCGTATACTCTGGTCAGAGGAGAGGTCATAAGGCTTCGGCTACCTCTCTCTCCTTCTGGCTTCGTAGCATAATTCGTTTAGCCTATGAGACTGCTGGACAGCAGCCTCCTGAAAGAATTACAGCTCATTCTACTAGAGCTGTGGCTTCCACTTGGGCCTTTAAGAATGAGGCCTCTGTTGAACAGATTTGCAAGGCTGCAACTTGGTCTTCGCTTCATACTTTTTCCAAATTTTACAAATTTGACACTTTTGCTTCTTCGGAGGCTATTTTTGGGAGAAAGGTTCTTCAGGCAGTGGTTCCTTCTGTATAATGAGCCTGCCTATCCCTCCCGTCATCCGTGTACTTTTGCTTTGGTATTGGTATCCCAGAAGTAATGATGACCCGTGGACTGATCACACATAACAGAAGAAAACATAATTTATGCTTACCTGATAAATTCCTTTCTTCTGTTGTGTGATCAGTCCACGGCCCGCCCTGTTTTTTAAGGCAGGTAAATATCTTTTAAATTATACTCCAGTCACCACTTCACCCTTGGTTTCTCCTTTCTCGTTGATTCTTGGTCGAATGACTGGGAGTGACGTAGAGGGGAGGAGCTATATGCAGCTCTGCTGGGTGAATCCTCTTGCATTTCCTGTTGGGGAGGAGTTATATCCCAGAAGTAATGATGACCCGTGGACTGATCACACAACAGAAGAAAGGAATTTATCAGGTAAGCATAAATTATGTTTTTTGCCATGTTTATTGACATCTATAGTGAGCACTATTGTGCGTAATATGGAGGCTGTATATCTTACGATCAGGCAGCCATCTTGATTTACGCGAAAATTTCGAAAGTCTATTTTCTCTGCAACCGCTTATGTAAGAACTGTGAAATTTGCTGTACAGTCTTATATTGTTACCTAGATTCATAATTGCTCATTAGGAGAGAATCAGTCACATGATGCGGCAGCAATATCGGTTTTATGTTTATCGTAATTATTTGTAATTCAATACTTCCTCTTTTGAGTCAATTGCTCACAAAACACAAATTACTTATGCTAAACTCTTGAAATCAGGTATGCTGGTACAGCCTATTGCTATGCTACATCTCATGCAATATTGAACTCATAGGTCACAAGGTTACGCAGCCATATAGTTTTTTGCGACAAATTTCGAGAACTGCTTAATAATCTTTAGCTCTGGAACTGCTTATGTTGCAACTTTGAAACTTGCTGAGCTTAGTGATGCTATGACCTAGATTTTCCATTGCTCAACAGAAGCGACTTGGTCACATGATGTAGCAACCATCTTGCATTTTGCGAAAATCTTTAAACATCTTCTTCTCTTAAACCGCTTAGTGCAATAAAGCGCAATTTTGCACGTATGCTCCTTGCAAGGTCCTCTACCAAGATTGTTAAAATTGCGATTTTTCCATAATCAACATGGCTGCTGTGAGACATTAACCTTTTTATCGCCATTTAATTGCGTAATTTTGCACTTTATACATTAGTTTTACAATATTTAACAATATTACAGTGTAATAGACACATGATTACACATAGTCATAACCCTTAAAGACAATATTGCAGTTAAAATTCGCATTGCGCAGTCGCCTTCGTGAAATAAAACATTTGCAAATTTTCATGAAACTTCTGCAAATTGTAGAGGTCTATAGTGAGCATTAGTATGTACAATTTGAAAGCCATACATTGCATAGCTTGGCGGCCATTTTGTTTCGTATGCGCCATTTTTAAAAACTATAAAAATCTTCTTCTCCGAAACCGCTTATGGGACAGACTTGAAATTTTGTTTATAGAGTTATCTTATGACTAGCATTCAGATTTGTTCAAGAGAAGTTGATACGTCATGTGGTTTGGCAGCCATTTTGAATTGTTCAAAATTGCTCAACGATATATTTAAATTCATAATAAAACAAAAACCATTTTACAAAAATGCTTTATTTTTGCCATGTTTATTGACATCTATAGTGAGCACTATTGTGCATAATATAGAGGCTGTATATCTTACGATCGGGCAGCCATCTTGGTTTATGCGAAAATCTCAAAAGTCTATTTTCTCTGCAACCACTTAAAGGGCCACTAAACCCAAAATCTTTCTTTCATGATTCAGATAGAGAATAGAAATTTAAACAACATTACAATTTACTTCCATTATTTATTTTGCTTCATTTTTTAAATATCCTTAGTTGAAGAAAAAGCAATGGACATGGTGAGCCAATCACACGAGGCTTCTATGTGCAGCAACCAATCAGCAGCTAGTGAGCATATCTAGATATGCTTTTCATCAAAGAATATCAAGAGAATAAAACAAATTAGATAATATAAGTAAATTAGAAAGATGTTTAAAATTGCATTCTCTTTCTAAATCATAAAAGAAAAAATGTGGGTGGCATGTCCCTTTAAGTAAGATCTGTGAAATTTGCTGTACAGTCTTATATTGTGACCTAGAGTCAAAGTTGTTCATGTTGAAGGAATTAGTCCCAAGCTGTGGCAGCCATATTGGTTTACGCAAAAATTTTGAAACTGTGTTTTCTTTCCAATCGCTTATGTTAAAACTGTGAAATTTGCTGTATAACCATATATTGTCACCTAGAGTTACATTTGTTCATGTTGAAAGTATTGGTCATATGGTGTGGCAGCTATTTTAAAAAATGCAAACATTTCGAAAATGTGTTTTTGTTTCCAAATGCTTATGTTAGAACTGTAAACAGTTGTTATATAGCTTTATTTTCTGACATAACTACTTATATGACATTGCCAAAATAATGCGCTGGCCACCTCTATTGCTGCTTGCAGCTATATTTATTATTATTATTATTATTATTATTCTTTTTATTCCGCCAAGCTTTGTATTCAATTGCCCATAACTGCTAAACTGTTTTTGCAAAGCTCTTAAAATCAGGTATGCTGGTACAGCCTATTGCTGTGCTACATCTCATGCAAAATTGAACTCATAGGTTACATGCTCTGGCAGCCATATTGCTTTTTGCGACAAATTTTGACAAACGCTTAAAAATCTTTAGCTCTGGAACTGCTTATGTTACAACTTTGAAACTCGCTGTGCTTAGTGCTACTATGACCTGAAATTGCTATTGCTCAAGAGAAGTGCCTTGGTCACATGATGTGGCAGCCATCTTGCATTTTGCGAAAATATTCAAACATCTTCTTCTCCTAAACCGCTTAGTGCAATGACGCGCAATTTTGCACATATGCTCCTTGCAAGGTCCTCTACCAAGTTTGTTCAAACTGCGATTTTTCCATAATCAACATGGCTGCTGTGAGACATTAACCTTTTTATCGCCATTTAATTGCGTAATTTTGCACTTTATACATTAGTTTTACAATATTTAACAATATTACAGTGTAATAGACACATGATTACACATAGTCATAACCCTTAAAGACAATATTGCAGTTAAAATTCGCATTGCGCAATCGCCTTCGTGAAATAAAACATTTGCAAATTTTCATGAAACTTCTGCAAATTGTAGAGGTCTATAGTGAGCATTAGTATGTGCAATTTGAAAGCCATACATTGCATAGCTTGGCGGCCATTTTGTTTCGTATGCGCCATTTTTAAAAACTATAAAAATCTTCTTCTCCGAAACCGCTTATGGCACAGACTTTAAATTTTGTTTATAGAGTTATCTTATGACTAACATTCAGATTTGTTCAAGAGAAGTTGATACGTCATGTGGTTTGGCAGCCATTTTGAATTGTTCAAAATTGCTTAACGATATATTTAAATTAATAATAAAACAAAAACCGTTTTACAAAAATGCTTTATTTTTGCCATGTTTATTGACATCTATAGTGAGCACTATTGTGCATAATATGGAGGCTGTATATCTTACGATCGGGCAGCCATCTCGGTTTACACGAAAATTTTGAAAGTCTATTTTCTCTGCAACCACTTATGTAAGAACTGTGAAATTTGCTGTACAGACTTATATTGTTACCTAGATTCATAATTGCTCATTAGGAGAGAATCAGTCACATGATGCGGCAGCAATATCGGTTTTATGTTTATCGTAATTATTTGTAATTCAATACTTCCTCTTTTGAGTCAATTGCTCACAAAACACAAATTACTTATGCTAAACCCTTGAAATCAGGTATGCTGGTACAGCCTATTGCTATGCTACATCTCAAGCAATATTGAACTCATAGGTCATAAGGTTACGCAGCCATATTGTTTTTTGCAACAAATTTTGAGAAACGCTTAATAATCTTTAGCTCTGGAACTGCTTATGTTGCAACTTTGAAACTTGCTGAGCTTAGTGAGGCTATGACCTAGATTTTCCGTTGCTCAACAGAAGTGACTTGGTCACATGATGTAGCAACCATCTTGCATTTTGCGAAAATCTTTAAACATCTTCTTCTCTTAAACCGCTTAGTGCAATAAAGCGCAATTTTGCACATATGCTCCTTGCAAGGTCCTCTACCAAGATTGTTAAACTTGCGATTTTTCCATAATCAACATGGCTGCTGTGAGACATTAACCTTTCTATCGCCATTTAATTGCGTAATTTTGCACTTTATACATTAGTTTTACAATATTTAACAATATTACAGTGTAATAGACACATGATTACACATAGTCATAACCCTTAAAGACAATATTGCAGTTAAAATTCGCATTGCGCAGTTGCCTTCGTGAAATAAAACATTTGCAAATTTTCATGAAACTTCTGCAAATTGTAGAGGTCTATAGTGATCATTAGTATGTGCAATTTGAAAGCCATACATTGCATAGCTTGGCGGCCATTTTGTTTCGTATGCGCCATTTTTAAAAACTATAAAAATCTTCTTCTCCGAAACCGCTTATGGGACAGACTTGAAATTTTGTTTATAGAGTTATCTTATGACTAACATTCAGATTTGTTCAAGAGAAGTTGATTCGTCATGTGGTTTGACAGCCATTTTGAATTGTTCCAAATTGCTTAACGATATATTTAAATTCATAATAAAACAAAAACCGTTTTACAAAAATGCTTTATTTTTGCCATGTTTATTGACATCTATAGTGAGCACTATTGTGCATAATATAGAGGCTGTATATCTTACGATCGGGCAGCCATCTTGGTTTATGCGAAAATTTCGAAAGTCTATTTTCTCTGCAACCGCTTATGTAAGAACTGTGAAATTTGCTGTACAGTCTTATATTGTGACCTAGAGTCACAGTTGTTCATGTTGAAGGAATTAGTCACAAGCTGTGGCAGCCATATTGGTTTACGCAAAAAATTTGAAACTGTGTTTTCTTTCCAACCGCTTATGTTAAAACTGTGAAATTTGCTGTATAACCATATATTGTCACCAAGAGTTAAATTTGTTCATGTCGAAAGTATAGGTCATATGGTGTGGCAGCCATTTTAAAAAACGCAAACATTTCGAAAATGTGTTTTTTTTTCCAAATGCTTATGTTAGAACTGTAAACAGTTGTTATGTAGCTTTATTTTGTGACATAACTACTTATATGGCATTGCAAAAATAATGTGCTGGCCACCTCTATTGCTGCTTGCAGCTATATTTAGGTGGCCATGTAACGATGTTACAGCTGTAAAAGTTGCTGTGTGTACTGCTGTACTGACCTAGAATAAAGTTTGTTCAAGAGAAGTGATTTAGTCACATGACCTAGCTGCCATTTTGAATTGTGCGAAAATCTTTAAACATCTTCTTCTCTGCAACCGCTAAGTGCAATGAAGTGCAATTTTGCACATGTGCTCCTTGCAAGGTCCTCTACCAAGTTTGTTCAAACTGCGAATTTTCCATAATCAACATGGCTGCTATGAGCCATTCACCTTTTTATCGCTGTTTAATTGCGTAAATTTGCACTTTATGCATTATGTTTACACTATTTAACTATATTACAGTGTAGCAGACACATGAGTACACATAGTCATGACCCCTAAAGGCAATATTGCAGTAAAAATTCGCACTGCGCAGTCGCCTTCGTGAAATAAAACATTTGCAAATTTTCATAAAACTTCTGCAAGTTGTAGAGGTCTATAGTGAGCATTAGTATGTGCAATTTGAAAGCCATACAATTCATAGCTTGGCGGCCATTTTGTTTCGTATGCGCTGTTTTTAAAACTATAAAAATCTTCTTCTCCGAAACCGCTTATGGCACAGACTTGAAATTTTGTTTACAGAGTTATCTTATGACTAACGTTCAGATTTGTTCAAGAGAAGTTGATAGGTCATGTGGTTTGACAGCCATTTTGAATTGTTCAAAAACGCTGAACGATATTTTTAAATTAATAATAAAACAAAAACAGTTTTGCAAAAATGCTTTATTTTTGCCATGTTTATTGACATCTATGGTGACAATTACTATGCATAATATGGAGGCTGTATATCATATGATCTGGCAGCCATTTTGTTTTATGCGAATATTTCGAAAATCTATTTTCTCTGCAACTGCTTATGTTAGAACTGTGAAACTTGCTGTATAACCTTATATTGTGACCTAGAGTCACAGTTGTTCATGTTGAAGGAATTGGTCACAAGCTGTGGCAGCCATATTGGTTTACGCGAAAATTTCAAAAACGTGTTTTCTTTCCAACCGCTTATGTTAAAGCTGTGAAATTTGCTGTAAAACAAAATCTTGTGACCTAGAGTTAAATCTAATCATGATGAAAGTATTGGTCATATGGTGGGGCAGCCATCTTGAAAAACGCAAACATTTCGAAAATGTGTTTTCTTTCTAACTGCTAATGTTAGAATTGTAAAAACTTCTATAAAGCTTTATATTGTGACTTAGCTGCTTGTATGACATTGCAATGTCGATGCGCATGGCCACCTCTATCGCTGCTTGCAGCTATATTTAGGTGGCCATGCAACGAAGTTGCAGGACAACCTATTGTTATTGTCAGGATTATTATTATTATTATTTTTTTTTTTTTTATTATTATTATTATTCCGCCACTTTTTCTATTGCCCATAATTTTTGAACTGCTAAAGCAAAGCTCTTGAAATCAGGTATGCTAGTACAGCCTATTGCTCTGCTACATCTCATGCAATATTGAACTCATAGGTCATAAGGTTACACAGCCATATTGCTTTGTGCGACAAATTTCGATAAACGCTTAATAATCTTTATCTCCGGAACTGCTAATGTTACAACTTTGAAACTTGCTGTGCTCAGTGCTGCTATGAACTAGATTTGCCATTGCTCAACAGAAGTGCCTTGGTCACATGATGTAGCAGCCATCTTGCATTTTGCGAAAATCTTTAAACATCTTCTTCTCTTAAACCGCTTAGTGCAATGAAGTGCAATTTTGCACGTATGCTCCTTGCAAGGTCCTCTACCAAGTTTGTTAAAATTGCGATTTTTCCATAATCAACATGGCTGCTGTGAGACATTAACCTTTTTATCGCCATTTAATTGCGTAATTTTGCACTTTATACATTAGTTTTACAATGTTTAACAATATTACAGTGTAATAGACACATGATTACACATAGTCATAACCCTTAAAGACAATATTGCAGTTAAAATTCGCATTGCGCAATCGCCTTCGTGAAATAAAACATTTGCAAATTTTCATGAAACTTCTGCAAATTGTAGAGGTCTATAGTGAGCATTAGTATGTGCAATTTGAAAGCCATACATTGCATAGCTTGGCGGCCATTTTGTTTCGTATGCGCCATTTTTAAAAACTATAAAAATCTTCTTCTCCGAAACCGCTTATAGGAGAGACTTGAAATTTTGTTTATAGAGTTATCTTATGACTAACATTCAGATTTGTTCAAGAGAAGTTGATAGGTCATGTGGTTTGGCAGCCATTTTGAATTGTTAAAAAACGCTTAACGATATTTTTAAATTATTAATAAAACAACAACCGTTTTACAAAAATGCTTTATTTTTGCCATGTGTATTGACATCTATATTGAGAACTATTGTGCATAATATGGAGGCTTTATATTATATGATCTGGCAGCCATTTTGTTTTACGCGAAAATTTCGAAAATCTATTTTCTCTGCAACCACTTATGTTAGAACTGTGAAACTTGCTGTATAACCTTATATTGTGACCTAGATACACAGTTGTTCATGTTGATGGAATTAGTTACAAGCTGTGGCAGCCATATTGATTTACGCGAAAATTTTGAAAATGTGATTTCTTTGCAACCGCTTATTTTAAATCTTTGAAATTTGCTGTATAGCTATATATTGGGACTTATCAGCTTGTATGCCATTGCAAAGTCGATGCGCATGGCCACCTCTATCGCTGCTTGCAGCTATATTATTATTTGTTTTTGCTTGTATTATTAAAATTATTTTTCCGCCGTTTTTTTCAAATGCTTATAATAACCACAGCATAACTCAAAAACTCATGAAACTTGGCACAGTGCTAGTGATCTATGCTGTGCATAATCCCATGCAACATAAATCTCATAGGTCATGTGATCTAGCAGCCATGTTGCTTTTTGCGTCCAATTTTGACAAACGCTTGAAAATCTTCTTCTCCGGAACCGCTTATGTTACAGTTGTGAAACTTGCTGTGTGTACTACTGTACTGACCTAGAATAAAGTTTGTTCAAGAGAAGTAATTTAGTTACATAATCTAGCTGCCATTTTGAAATATACGAAAATCTTTAAACATCTTCTTCTCTGAAACCGCTAAGTTCAATGAAGCACAATTTTGCACATGTGCTCTTTGCAAGGTCCTCTACCAAGATTGTTAAAACTGCGAATTTTTCATAATCAACATGGCTGCTATGAGCGATTCGCCTTTTTAGCGTTGTTTAATTGCGTAAATTTGTAATGTATGCATTATATTTACACTATTTAACTATATTACAGTGCAGCAGACACATGATTACACACAGTTATGACCCCTAAAGGCAATATTGCAGTCAAAATTCGCACTGCGCAGTCGCCTTCGTGAAATAAAACATTTGCAAATTTTCATGAAACTTCTGCAAATTGTAGAGGTCTCTAGTGAGCATTAGTATGTGCAATTTGAAAGCCATACATTGCATCGCTTGGCGGCCATTTTGTTTCGAATGCGCTGTTTTAAAAACTACAAAAATCTTCTTCTCCGAAACCGCTTATGGCACAGATTTGAAATTTTGTTTATAGAGTTATCTTATGACTAACATTCAGATTTGTTCAAGAGAAATTGATACGTCATGTGGTTTGGCAGCCATTTTGAATTGTTCAAAAACGCTTAACGTTATTTTTAAATTAATAATAAAACAAAAACTGTTTTACCAAAATACTTTATTTTTGCCATGCTTATTGAAATCTATGGTGACAACTATTGTGCATAATATGGAGACTGTATATCATATATTCTGGCAGCCATTTTGTTTTTTGCGAAAATTTAGAAAATCTATTTTCTCTGCAACCACTTATGTTAGAACTGTGAAACTTTATGTATAACCTTATATTGTGACATACAGTTACATCTGTTCATGTTGAAAGTATTGGTCACATGGTATGGCTGCCATCTTGAATAACGCAAAAACTTCGAAAATGTGTTTTCTTTGCAACCGCTTATATTAAAGCTTTGAAATTTGCTGTATAACCATATAATGTGACCTAGAGTTACATCTGTTCATGCTGAAAGTATTGGTCATATAGTGTGGCAGCCATCTTTAAAAAGGCAATAATTTCAAAAATGTGTTTTCTTTCCAACTGTTTATCTTAGAACTGCAAAAACGTGCTTTATAGCTATTTTTGTGACTTAACTGCTTGTATGCCATTGCATAGGCAATGCGCTTGGCCACCTCTATTGCTGCTTGCAGCTATATTTTTTTTTATTATTAGGTGGCCAGCAACAAAGTTGCAGGACAACCTATTGTTATTGTTAAGATTATTATTATTATTATTCTTTTTATTCCGCCAAGCTTTTTATTCAATTGCCCATAACTGCTTAACTGCTTGTGCAAAGCTCTTGAAATCAGGTATGCTGGTACATCCTATTGCTCTGCTACATCTCATGCAAAATTTAACTCATAGGTCACATGCTCTGGCAGCCATATTGCTTTTTGCGACAAATTTCGACAAACGTTTAAAAATCTTTAGCTCTGGAACTGCTTATGTTACAACTTTGAAACTCGCTGTGCTTAGAGCTACTATGACCTGAAATTGCTATTGCTCAAGAGAAGTGCCTTGGTCACATGATGTGGCAACCATCTTGCATTTTGCGAAAATATTCAAACATCTTCTTCTCCTAAACCGCTTAGTGCAATGACGCGCAATTTTGTACATATGCTCCTTGCAAGGTCCTCTACCAAGTTTGTTCAAACTGTGATATTTTCATAATCAACATGGCTGCTGTGAGACATTAACCTTTTTATCGCCATTTAATTGCGTAATTTTGCCCTTTATACATTAGTTTTACAATATTTAACAATATTACAGTGTAATAGACACATGATTACACATAGTCATAACCCTTAAAGACAATATTGCAGTTAAAATTCGCATTGCGCAATCGCCTTCGTGAAATAAAACATTTGAAAATTTTCATGAAACTTCTGCAAATTGTAGAGGTCTATAGTGAGCATTAGTATGTGCAATTTGAAAGCCATACATTGCATAGCTTGGCGGCCATTTTGTTTCGTATGCGCCATTTTTAAAAACTATAAAAATCTTCTTCTCCGAAACCGCTTATGGGACAGACTTGAAATTTTGTTTATAGAGTTATCTTATGACTAACATTCAGATTTGTTCAAGAGAAGTTGATACGTCATGTGGTTTGGCAGCCATTTTGAATTGTTCAAAATTGCTTAACGATATATTTAAATTAATAATAAAACAAAAACCGTTTTACAAAAATGCTTTATTTTTGCCATGTTTATTGACAACTATAGTGAGCACTATTGTGCGTAATATGGAGGCTGTATATCTTACGATCGGGCAGCCATCTTGGTTTACGCGAAAATTTCGAAAGTCTATTTTCTCTGCAACCGCTTATGTAAGAAATGTGAAATTTGCTGTACAGTCTTATATTGTTACCTAGATTCATAATTGCTCATTAGGAGAGAATCAGTCACATGATGCGGCAGCAATATCGTTTTTTTGTTTATCGTAATTATTTGTAATTCAATACTTCCTCTTTTGAGTCAATTGCTCACAAAACACAAATTACTTATGCTAAACTCTTGAAATCAGGTATGCTGGTACAGCCTATTGCAATGCTACATCTCATGCAATATTGAACTCATAGGTCATAAGGTTACGCAGCCATATTGTTTTTTGCGACAAATTTCGAGAGCTGCTTAATAATCTTTAGCTCTGGAACTGCTTATGTTGCAACTTTGAAACTTGCTATGCTTAGTGATGCTATGACCTAGATTTTCCATTGCTACACAGAAGTGACTTGGTCACATGATGTAGCAACCATCTTGCATTTTGCGAAAATCTTTAAACATCTTCTTCTCTTAAACCACTTAGTGCAAAAAAGCGCAATTTTGCACGTATGCTCCTTGCAAGGTCCTCTACCAAGTTTGTTAAAATTGCGATTTTTCCATAATCAACATGGCTGCTGTGAGACATTAACCTTTTTATCGCCATTTATTTGCATAATTTGGCACTTTATACATTAGTTTTACAATATTTAACAATATTACAGTGTAATAGATACATGATTACACATAGTCATAACCCTTAAAGACAATATTGCAGTTAAAATTCGCATTGCGCAGTCGCCTTCGTGAAATAAAACATTTGCACATTTTCATGAAACTTCTGCAAATTGTAGAGGTCTATAGTGAGCATTAGTATGTGCAATTTGAAAGCCATACATTGCATAGCTTGGCGGCCATTTTGTTTCGTATGCGCCATTTTTAAAAACTATAAAAATCTTCTTCTCCGAAACCGCTTATGGGACAGACTTGAAATTTTGTTTATAGAGTTATCTTATGACTAACATTCAGATTTGTTCAAGAGAAGTTGATACGTCATGTGGTTTGGCAGCCATTTTGAATTGTTCAAAATTTCTTAACGATATATTTAAATTCCTAATAAAACAAAAACCGTTTTACAAAAATGCTTTATTTTTGCCATGTTTATTGACATCTATAGTAAGCACTATTGTGCATAATATAGAGGCTGTATATCTTACGATCGGGCAGCCATCTTGGTTTACACGAAAATTTTGAAAGTCTATTTTCTCTACAACCGCTAATGTAAGAACTGTGAAATTTGTTGTACAGTCTTATATTGTGACCTAGAATCAAAGTTGTTCATGTTAAAGGAATTAGTCACAAGCTGTGGCAGCCATATTGGTTTACGCAAAAAATTTGAAACTGTGTTTTCTTTCCAACCGTTTATGTTAAAACTGTGAAATTTGCTGTATAACCATATATTGTCACCTAGAGTTACATTTGTTCATGTTGAAAGTATAGGTCATATGGTGTGGCAGCCATTTTAAAAAATGGCATATGTTAGAACTGTAAACAGTTGTTATATAGCTTTATTTTGTGACATAACTACTTATATGGCATTGCAAAAATAATGCGCTGGCCACCTCTATTGCTGCTTGCAGCTATATTTATTATTATTATTATTCCGCCACATATTCAAATGCTTATAAAAACAACAGCATAACTCAAAAACTCATGAAACTTGGCACAATGCTAGAGATCTATGCTGTGCATAATCCTGTGCAACATAAATCTCATAGGTCATGTGATCTAGCAGCCATATTGCTTTTTGCGACAAATTTCGACAACCGCTTGAAAATCTTCTTCTCCAGAACCGCTTATGTTACAGCTGTGAAACTTGCTGTGTGTACTGCTGTACTGACCTAGAATAAAGTTTGTTCAAGAGAAGTGATTTAGTCACATGACCTAGCTGCCATTTTGAATTGTGCGAAAATCTTTAAACATCTTTTTCTCTGCAACCGCTAAGTACAATGAAGCGCAATTTTGCACATGTGCTCCTTGCAAGGTCCTCTACCAAGTTTGTTCAAACTGCGAATTTTCCATAATCAACATGGCTGCTATGAGCCATTCGCCTTTTTATCGCTGTTTAATTGCGTACATTTGCACTTTATGCATTATGTTTACACTATTTAACTATATTACAGTGTAGCAGACACATGAGTACACATAGTCATGACCCCTAAAGGCAATATTGCAGTAAAAATTTGCACTGCGCAGTCGCCTTCGTGAAATAAAACATTTGCAAATTTTCATAAAACTTCTGCAAATTGTAGAGGTCTATAGTGAGCATTAGTATGTGCAATTTGAAAGCCATACAATGCATAGCTTGGCGGCAATTTTGTTTCGTATGCGCTTTTTTAAAAAACTACAAAAATCTTCTTCTCCGAAACCACTTATGGCACGGACTTGAAATTTTATTTACAGAGTTATCTTATGACTAACATTCAGATTTCTTCAAGAGAAGTTGATATGTCATGTGGTTTGGCAGCCATTTTGAATTTTTCAAAAACGCTTAACGATATTTTTAAATTAATAATAAAACAAAAACTGTTTTACAAAAATGCTTTATTTTTGCCATGTTTATTGAGATCTATGGTGACAATTATTGTGCATAATATGGAGGCTGTATATCATATGATCTGGCAGCCATTTTGTTTTATGCGAATATTTCGAAAATCTATTTTCTCTGCAACTGCTTATGTTAGAACTGTGAAACTTGCTATATAACCTTATATTGTGACCTAGAGTCACAGTTGTTCATGTTGAACGAATTGGTCACAAGCTGTGGCAGCCATATTGGTTTACGAGAAAATTTCGAAAATGTGTTTTCTTTCCAACCGCTTATGTTAAAGCTGTGAAATTTGCTGTATAACCATATATTGTCACCTAGAGTTACATCTGATCGTGATGAAAGTATTAATCATATGGTGGGGCAGCCATCTTGAAAAATGCAAAAATTTCGAAAACGTGTTTTCTTTCCAACTGCTAATGTTAGAATTGTAAAAACTTCTATAAAGCTTTATATTGTGACTTACCTGCTTGTATGTCATTGCAATGTCGATGCGCATGGCCACCTCTATCGCTGCTTGCAGCTATATTATTATTTGTTATTGCTTGTACTATTATTATTATTATTCCGCCACTTTTTCAAGTGCTTATAAAAACAACAGCATAACTCAAAAACTAATGAAACTTTGCACAATGCTAGAGATCTCTGCTGTGCATAATCCTGTGCAAAATAAATCTTATAGGTCATGTGATCTAGCAGCCATATTGATTTTTGCAACAAATTTCGACAATCGCTTGAAAATCTTCTTCTCCAGAACCGCTTATGTTACAGCTGTGAAACTTGCTGTATGTACTGCTGTACTGACCTAAAATAAAGTTTGTTCAAGAGAAGTGATTTAGTCACATGATCTAGCTGCCATTTTGAAATGTGCGAAAATATTTAAACATCTACTTCTCTGCAACCGCTAAGTGCAATGAAGAGCAATTTTGCACATGTGCTCCTTGCAAGGTCCTCTATCAAGTTTGTTCAAACTGTGAATTTTCCATAATCAACATGGCTGCTATGAGCCATTCGCCTTTTTATCGCTGTTTAATTGCGTAATTTGCACTTTATGCATTATGTTTACACTATTTAACTATATTACAGTGTAGCAGACACATGAGTACACATAGTCATGACACCTAAAGGCAATATTGCAGTCAAAATTCGCACTGCGCAGTCGCCTTCATGAAATAAAACATTTGCAAATTTTCATAAAACTTCTGCAAATTGTAGAGGTTTATAGTGAGCATTAGTATGTGTAATTTGAAAGCCATACATTGCATAGCTTGGCGGCCATTTAGTTTCGTATGCACTGTTTTTAAAAGCTACAAAAATCTTCTTCTCCAAAACCGCTTAAAGGACAGACTTGAAATTTTGTTCACAGAGTTATCTTATGACTAACATTCAGATTTGTTCAAGAGAAGTTGATAGGTCATGTGGTTTAGCAGCCATTTTGAATTGTTCAAAAACGCTTAACGATATTTTTAAATTAATAATAAAACAAAAACCGTTTTACAAAAATGCTTTATTTTTGCCATGTTTATTGACATCTATGGTGACAATTATTGTGGATAATATGGAGGCTTTATATCATATGATCTGGCAGCCATATTGTTTTATGCGAATATTTCGAAAATCTTTTGTCTCTGCAACTGCTTATGTTAGAACTGTGAAACTTGCTGTATAACCTTATATTGTGACCTAGAGTCACAGTTGTTCATGTTGAAGGAATTGGTCGCAAGCTGTGGCAGCCATATTGGTTTATGCGAAAATTTCATAAACGTGTTTTCTTTCCAACCGCTTATGTTAAAGCTGTGAAATTTGCTGTAAAACAAAATCTTGTGACCTAGAGTAACATCTGATCGTGATGAAAGTATTGGTCATATGGTGGGGCAGCCATCTTGAAAAACGCAAAAATTTCAAAAACATGTTTTCTTTCCAACTGCTAATGTTAGCATTGTAAAAACTTCTATTAAGCTTTATATTGTGACTTAGCTGCTTGTATGTCATTGCAATGTCGATGCGCATGGCCACCTCTATCGCTGCTTGCAGCTATATTATTATTTGTTATTGCTTGTATTATTAAAATTATTTTTCCGCCGTTTTTTTCAAATGCTGATAATAACAACAGCATAACTCAAAAACTCATGAAACTTGACACAATGCTAGAGATCTATGCTGTGCATAATCCTGTGCAACATAAATCTTATAGGTCATGTGATCTAGCAGCCATATTGCTTTTTGCGACATATTTCGACAACCGCTTGAAAATCTTCTTCTCCAAAACCGCTTATGTTACAGCTGTGAAACTTGCTGGGTGTACTGCTGTACTGACCTAGAATAAAGTTTGTTCAAGAGAAGTGATTTAGTCACATGATCTAGCTGCCATTTTGAAATGTGCGAAAATATTTAAACATCTTCTTCTCTGCAACCGCTAAGTGCAATGAAGTGCAATTTTGCACATGTGCTCCTTGCAACGTCCTCTACCAAGTTTGTTCAAACTGTGAATTTTCCATAATCACCATGGCTGTTATGAGGTATTCGCCTTTTTATCGCTGTTTAATTGCGTAAATTTGCACTTTATGCATTATGTTTACACTATTTAACTATAGTACAGTGTAGCAGACACATGAGTACACATAGTCATGACTCCTAAAGACAATATTGCAGTAAAAATTCACACTGCGCATTCGCCTTCGTGAAATAAAACATTTGCAAATTTTCATAAAACTTCTGCAAATTGTAGAGGTCTATAGTGAGCATTAGTATGTGCAATTTCATAGCCATACAATGCATAGCTTGGCGGCCATTTTGTTTCGTATGCGCTGTTTTTAAAAACTATAAAAATCTTCTTCTCCGAAACCGCTTATGGAACAGACTTGAAATTTTGTTTACAGAGTTATCTTATGACTAACATTCAGATTTGTTCAAGAGAAGTTGATAGGTCATGTGGTTTGGCAGCCATTTTGAATTGTTCAAAAATGCTTAACGATATTTTTAAATTAATAATAAAACAAAAACCGTTTTACAAAAATGCTTTATTTTTGCCATGTTTATTGACATCTATGTTAAGAACTATTGTGCATAATATGGAGGATGTATATCATATGATTAGGCAGCCATTTTGTTTTGCGCAAAAATTTTGAAAATCTATTTTCTCTGCAACCGCTTATGTTAGAACTGTGAAACTAGCTAAGTAACCTTATATTGTGACCTAGAATCACAGTTGTTCATGTTAAAGGAATTGGTCACAAGCTGTGGCAGCCATATGGGTTTACGCAAATATTTCAAAAATGTGTTTTCTTTGCAACCGCTTATGTTAAAGCTGTGAAATTTGCTGTAAAACAATATCTTGTGACCTAGAGTTACATCTGATCGTGATAAATGTATTGGTCATATGGCAGGGCAGCCATCTTGAAAAATGCAAAATTTTCGAAAATGTGTTTTTTTTTCCAACTGCTAATGTAAGAATTTTAAAAATTTCTATAAAGCTTTATATTGTGACTTAGCTGCTTGTATGCGAGTGCAAAGTCGATGCGCATGGCCACCTCTATCGCTGCTTGCAGCTATATTTATTAGGTGGCCAGCAACAAAGTTGCAGGACAACCTATTGTTATTGTTCGGATTATTATTATTATTATTATTATTATTATTATTCTTTTTATTCCGCCAAGCTTTGTATTCAATTGCCCATAAGTGCTTAACTGTTTTTGCAAAGCTCTTAAAATCAGGTATGCTGGTACAGCCTATTGCTGTGCTACATCTCATGCAAAATTGAACTCATAGGTCACATGCTCTGGCAGCCATATTGTTTTTTGCGACAAATTTCGACAAACGCTTAAAAATCTTTAGCTCTGGAACTGCTTATGTTACAACTTTGAAACTCGCTGTGCTTAGTGCTACTATGACCTGAAATTGCTATTGCTCAAGAGAAGTGCCTAGGTCACATGATGTGGCAGCCATCTTGCATTTTGCAAAAATATTCAAACATCTTCTTCTCCTAAACCGCTTAGTGCAATGACGCGCAATTTTGCACGTATGCTCTTTGCAAGGTCCTCTACCAAGTTTGTTCAAACTGCAATTTTTCCATAATCAACATGGCTGCTGCAAGACATTAACCTTTTTATCGCCATTTAATTGCATAAATTTGCACTTTATACAATAGTTTTACAATATTTAACAATATTACAGTGTAATAGACACATGATTACACATAGTCATAACCCTTAAAGACAATATTGCAGTTAGACTATATCGAGCATTAGTATGTGCAATTTGAAAGCCATACATTGCATAGCTTGGCGGCCATTTTGTTTCGTATGCGCCATTTTTAAAAACTATAAAAATCTTCTTCTCCGAAACCGCTTATGGGAATGACTTGAAATTTTGTTTATAGAGTTATCTTATGACTAACATTCAGATTTGTTCAAGAGAAGTTGATACGTCATGTGGTTTGGCAGCCATTTTGAATTGTTCAAAATTGCTTAACGATATATTTAAATCAATAATAAAACAAAAAACGTTTTACAAAAATGCTTTATTTTTGCCATGTTTATTGACATCTATAGTGAGCACTAATGTGCGTAATATGGAGGCTGTATATCTTACGATCGGGCAGCCATCTTGGTTTACGCAAAAATTTCGAAAGTCTATTTTCTCTGCAACCGCTTATGTAAGAACTTTGAAATTTCCTGTATAAACTTATATGGTGACCTAGATTCACAATTGCTCATTAGGAGAGAATCAGTCACATGATGCAGCAGCAATATCGGTTTTATGTTTATCGTAATTATTTGTAATTCAAAACTGCCTCTTTTGAGTCAATTGCTCACAGAACACAAATTACTTATGCTAAACTCTTGAAATCAGGTACCTTGATACAGCCTATTGCAATGCTACATCTCATGCAACATTGAACTCATAGGTCATAAGGTTAAGCAGCCATATTGTTTTTTGCGACAAATTTCGAGAACTGCTTAATAATCTTTAGCTCTGGAACTGCTTATGTTGCAACTTTGAAACTTGCTGTGCTTATTGCTGCTATGACCTAGATTTGCCATTGCTCAACAGAAGTGCCTTGGTCACATGATGTAGCAGCCATCTTGCAATTTGTGAAAATCTTTAAACATCTTCTTCTCTTAAACCGCTTAGTGCAATGAAGCACAATTTTTCAAATATGCTCCTTGCAAGGTCCTCTACCAAGTTTGTTAAAATTGCGATTTTTCCATAATCAACATGGCTGCTGTGAGACATTAACCTTTTTATCGCCATTTAATTGCGTAATTTTGCACTTTATATATTAGTTTTATAATATTTAACAATATTACAGTGTAATAGACACATGATTACACATAGTCATAACCCTTAAAGACAATATTGCAGTTAAAATTCGCATTGCGCAGTCGCCTTCGTGAAATAAAACATTTGCAAATTTTCATATAACTTATGAAAATTGTAGAGGTCTATAGTGAGCATTAGTATGTGCAATTTGAAAGCCATACATTGCATAGCTTGGCGGCCATTTTGTTTCGTATGCACTGTTTTTAAAAGCTACAAAAATCTTCTTCTCCAAAACCGCTTATGGGACAGACTTGAAATTTTGTTTACAGAGTTATCGTTTGACTAACATTCAGATTTGTTCAAGAGAAGTTGATAGGTCATGTGGTTTGGCAGCCATTTTGAATTGTTCAAAAACGCTTAACGATATTTTTAAATTAATATTAAAACAACAACCGTTTTACAAAAATGCTTTCTTTTTGCCATGTTTATTGACATCTATGATGAGACTTATTGTGCATAATATGGAAGCTGTATATCATATGATCTGGCAGCCATTTTGTTTTATGCGAACATTTAGAAAATCTATTTTCTCTGCAACTGCTTATTTTAGAACTGTGAAACTTGCTGTATAACCGTTATATTGTGACATAGAGTCACATTTGTTCATGTTGAAGGAATTGGTCACAAGCTATGGCAGCCATATTGGTTTACACGAAAATTTTGAAAATGTGATTTCTTTGCAACCGCTTATGTTAAATCTTTGAAATTTGCTGCATAGCTATATATTGTGACTTAACAGCTTGTATGCCATTGCAAAGGTGATGCGCATGGCCACCTCTATTGCTGCTTGCAGCTATATTTAGGTGGCCAGCAACAAAGTTGCAGGACAACCTATTGTTATTGTTCGGATTATTATTATTATTATTATTATTATTATTATTATTATTATTATTATTAGGTGGCCATGCAACGAAGTTGCAGGACAACCTATTGTTATTGTCAGGATTATTATTATTATTATTATTATTATTTTTTTATTATTTTTTTTTATTATTATTATTCCGCCACTTTTTCTATTGCCCATAACTTTTGAACTGCTAAAGCAAAGCTCTTGAAATCAGGTATGCTAGTACAGCCTATTGCTCTGCTACATCTCATGCAATATTGAACTCATAGGTCATAAGGTTACGCAGCCATATTGCTTTTTGCGACAAATTTCGATAAACGCTTAATAATCTTTATCTCCGGAACTGCTAATGTTACAACTTTGAAACTTGCTGTGCTCAGTGCTGCTATGAACTAGATTTGCCATTGCTCAACAGAAGTGCCTTGGTCACATGATGTAGCAGCCATCTTGCATTTTGCGAAAATCTTTAAACATCTTCTTCTCTTAAACCGCTTAGTGCAATAAAGCGCAATTTTGCACATATGCTCCTTGCAAGGTCCTCTACCAAGTTTGTTAAAATTGCGATTTTTCCATAATCAACATGGCTGCTGTGAGACATTAACCTTTTTATCACCATTTAATTGCGTAATTTTGCACTTTATACACTAGTTTTACAATATTTAACAATATTACAGTGTAATAGACACATGATTACACATAGTCATAACCCTTAAAGACAATATTGCAGTTAAAATTCGCATTGCGCAATCGCCTTCGTGAAATAAAACATTTGCAAATTTTCATGAAACTTGTGCAAATTGTAGAGGTCTATAGTGAGCATTAGTATGTGCAATTTGAAAGCCATACATTGCATAGCTTGGCGGCCATTTTGTTTCGTATGCGCCATTTTTACAAACCGCTTATAGGAGAGACTTGAAATTTTGTTTATAGAGTTATCTTATGACTAACATTCAGATTTGTTCAAGAGAAGTTGATATGTCATGTGGTTTGGCAGCCATTTTGAATTGTTCAAAAACGCTTAACGATATTTTTAAATTATTAATAAAACAACAACGTTTTACAAAAATGATTTATTTTTGCCATGTGTATTGACATCTATATTGAGAACTATTGTGCATAATATGGAGGCTTTATATTATATGATCTGGCAGCCATTTTGTTTTACGCGAAAATTTCAAAAATCTATTTTCTCTGCAACCACTTATGTTAGAACTGTGAAACTTGCTGTATAACCTTATATTGTGACCTAGATACACAGTTGTTCATGTTGATGGAATTAGTTACAAGCTGTGGCAGCCATATTGATTTACGCGAAAATTTTGAAAATGTGATTTCTTTGCAACCGCTTATTTTAAATCTTTGAAATTTGCTGTATAGCTATATATTGTGTCTTAGCAGCTTGTATGCCATTGCAAAGTCGATGCGCATGGCCACCTCTATCGCTGCTTGCAGCTATATTTATTCTTTTTATTCCGCCAAGCTTTGTATTCAATTGCCCATAACTGCTTAACTGTTTTTGCAAAGCTCTTAAAATCAGGTATGCTGGTACAGCCTATTGCTGTGCTACATCTCATGCAAAATTTAACTCGTAGGTCACATGCTCTGGCAGCCATATTGCTTTTTGCGACAAATTTCGACAAACGCTTAAAAATCTTTAGCTCTGGAACTGCTTATGTTACAACTTTGAAACTCGCTGTGCTTAGTGCTACTATGACCTGAAATTGCTATTGCTCAAGAGAAGTGCCTTGGTCAGATGATGTGGCAGCCATCTTGCATTTTGCGAAAATATTCAAACATCTTCTTCTCCTAAATGACTTAGTGCAATGACGCGCAATTTTGCACATATGCTCCTTGCAAGGTCCTCTACCAAGTTTGTTCAAACTGCGATTTTTCCATAATCAACATGGCTGCTGTGAGACATTAACCTTTTTATCGCCATTTAATTGCGTAATTTTGCACTTTATACATTGGTTTTACAATATTTAACAATATTACAGTGTAATAGACACATGATTACACATAGTCATAACCCTTAAAGACAATATTGCAGTTAAAATTCGCATTGCGCAATCGCCTTCGTGAAATAAAACATTTGCAAATTTTCATAAAACTTCTGCAAATTGTAGAGGTCTATAGTGAGCATTAGTATGTGCAATTTGAAAGCCATACATTGCATAGCTTGGCGGCCATTTTGTTTCGTATGCGCCATTTTTAAAAACTATAAAAATCTTCTTCTCCGAAACCGCTTATGGGACAGACTTGAAATTTTGTTTATAGAGTTATCTTATGACTAACATTCAGATTTGTTCAAGAGAAGTTGATACGTCATGTGGTTTGGCAGCCATTTTGAATTGTTCAAAATTGCTTAACGATATATTTAAATTAATAATAAAACAAAAACCGTTTTACAAAAATGCTTTATTTTTGCCATGTTTATTGACATCTATAGTGAGCACTATTGTGCGTAATATGGAGGCTGTATATCTTACGATTGGGCAGCCATCTTGGTTTACGCGAAAATTTCGAAAGTCTATTTTCTCTGCAACCGCTTATGTAAGAACTGTGAAATTTGCTATACCGTCTTATATTGTTACCTAGATTCATAATTGCTCATTAGGAGAGAATCAGTCACATGATGCGGCAGCAATATCGGTTTTATGTTTATCGTAATTATTCGTAATTCAATACTTCCTCTTTTGAGTCAATTGCTCACAAAACACAAATTACTTATGCTAAACTCTTGAAATCAGGTATGCGGGTACAGACTATTGCAATGCTACATCTCATACAATATTGAACTTATAGGTCATAAGGTTACGCAGCCATATTGTTTTTTGCGACAAATTTCGAGAACTGCTTAATAATCTTTAGCTCTGGAACTGCTTATGTTGCAACTTTGAAACTTGCTGTGCTTAGTGATGCTGTGACCTAGATTTTCCATTGCTCAACAGAAGTGACTTGGTCACATGATGTAGCAACCATCTTGCATTTTGCGAAAATCTTTAAACATCTACTTCTCTTAAACCACTTAGTGCAATAAAGCACAATTTTGCACGTATGCTCCTTGCAAGGTCCTCTACCAATATTGGTAAAATTGCGATTTTTCCATAATCAACATGGCTGCTGTGAGACATTAACCTTTTTATCGCCATTTAATTGCGTAATTTTGCACTTTATACATTAGTTTTACAATATTTAACAATATTACAGTGTAATAGACACATGATTGCACATAGTCATAACCCTTAAAGACAATATTGCAGTTAAAATTCGCATTGCGCAGTCGCCTTCGTGAAATAAAACATTTGCAAATTTTCATGAAACTTCTGCAAATTGTAGAGGTCTATAGTGAGCATTAGTATGTGCAATTTGAAAGCCATACAATGCATAGCTTGGTGGCCATTTTGTTTCGTATGCGTCATTTTTAAAAACTATAAAAATCTTCTTCTCCGAAACCGCTTATGGGACAGACTTGAAATTTTGTTTATAGAGTTATCTTATGACTAACATTCAGATTTGTTCAAGAGAAGTTGATACGTCATGTGGTTTGGCAGCCATTTTGAATTGTTCAAAATTGCTTAACGATATATTTAAATTAATAATAAGACAAAAAAACGTTTTACAAAAATGCTTTATTTTTGCCATGTTTATTGACATCTATAGTGAGCACTATTGTGCATAATATAGAGGCTGTATATCTTACGATCCGGCAGCCATCTTGGTTTACGCGAAAATTTTGAAAGTCTATTTTCTCTGCAACCGCTTATGTAAGAACTGTGAAACTTGCTGTATAACCTTATATTGTGACACAGTTGTTCATGTTGAAGGAATTAGTCACAAGCTGTGGCAGCCATATTGGTTTACGCAAAAATTTTGAAACTGTGTTTTCTTTCCAACCGCTTATGTTAAAGCTGTGAAATATGCTGTATAACCATATATTGTCACCTAGAGTTACATTTGTTCATGTTGAAAGTGTAGGTCATATGGTGTGGCAGCCATTTTAAAAAAACACAAACATTTTGAAAATGTGTTTTTTTTTCCAAATGATTATGTTAGAACTGTAAACAGGTGTTATATAACTTTATTTTGTGACATTACTACTTATATGGCATTGCAAAAATAAAGTGCTGGCCACCTCTATTGCTGCTTGCAGCTATATTTATTATTATTATTATTATTATTATTATTATTATTATTATTATTCTTTTTATTCCGCCAAGCTTTGTATTCAATTGCCCATAACTGCTTAACTGTTTTTACAAAGCTCTTAAAATCAGGTATGCTGGTACAGCCTATTGCTGTGCTACATCTCATGCAAAATTGAACTCATAGGTCACATGCTCTGGCAGCCATATTGCTTTTTGCGACAAATTTCGACAAACGCTTAAAAATCTTTAGCTCTGGAACTGCTTATGTTACAACTTTGAAACTCGCTCTGCTTAGTGCTACTATGACCTGAAATTGCTGTTGCTCAAGAGAAGTGCCTAGGTCACATGATGTGGCAGCCATCTTGCATTTTGCGAAAATATTCAAACATCTTCTTCTCCTAAACCGCTTAGTGCAATGACGCGCAATTTTGCACATATGCTCCTAGCAAGTTCCTCTACCAAGTTTGTTCAAACTGCGATTTTTCCATAATCAACATAGCTGCTGTGAGACATTAACCTTTTTATCGCCATTTAATTGCGTAATTTTGCACTTTATACATTAGTTTTACAATATTTAACAATATTACAGTGTAATAGACACATGATTACACATAGCCATAACCCTTAAAGACAATATTGCAGTTAAAATTCGCATTGCGCAGTCGCCTTCGTGAAATAAAACATTTGCAAATTTTCATGAAACTTCTGCAAATTGTAGAGGTCTATAGTGAGCATTAGTATGTGCAATTTGAAAGCCATACATTGCATAGCTTGGTGGCCATTTTGTTTCGTATGCGCCATTTTTAAAAAACTATAAAAATCTTCTTCTCCGAAACCGCTTATGGGACAGACTTGAAATTTTGTTTATAGAGTTATCTTATGACTAACATTCAGATTTGTTCAAGAGAAGTTGATACGTCATGTGGTTTGGCAGCCATTTTGAATTGTTCAAAATTGCTTAACGATATATTTAAATTCATAATAAAACAAAAAACGTTTTACAAAAATGCTTTATTTTTGCCATGTTTATTGACATCTATAGTGAGCACTATTGTGCGTAATATGGAGGCTGTATATCTTACGATCGGGCAGCCATCTTGATTTATGCGAAAATTTCGAAAGTCTATTTTCTCTGCAACTGCTTATGTAAGAACTGTGAAATTTGCTGTACAGTCTTATATTGTTACCTAGATTCACAATGGCTCATTAGGAGAGAATCAGTCACATGATGCGGCAGCAATATCGGTTTTATGTTTATCGTAATTATTTGTAATTCAATACTTCCTCTTTTGAGTCAATTGCTCACAAAACACAAATTACTTATGCTAAACTCTTGAAATCAGGTATGCTGGTACAGACTATTGCAATGCTACATATCATGCAATATTGAACTCATAGGTCATAAGGTTACGCAGCCATTTTGTTTTTTGCGACAAATTTCGAGAACTGCTTAATAATCTTTAGCTCTGGAACTGTTTATGTTGCAACTTTGAAACTTGCTGTGCTTAGTGATGCTATGACCTAGATTTTCCATTGCTCCACAGAAGTGATTTAGTCACATGATGTAGCAACCATCTTGCATTTTGCAAAAATCTTTAAACATCTTCTTCTCTTAAACCGCTTAGTGCAATAAAGCGCAATTTTGCAGGTATGCTCGTTGCAAGGTCCTCTACAAACATTGTTAAACTTGCGATTTTTCCATAATCAACATGACTGCTGTGAGACATTAACCTTTCTATCGCCATTTAATTGCGTAATTTTGCACTTTATACATTAGTTTTACAATATTTAACAATATTACAGTGTAATAGACACATGATTACACATAGCCATAACCCTTAAAGACAATATTGCAGTTAAAATTCGCATTGCGCAGTCGCCTTCGTGAAATAAAACATTTGAGAATTTTCATGAAACTTCTGCAAATTGTAGAGGTCTATAGTGAGCATTAGTATGTGCAATTTGAAAGCCATACATTGCATAGCTTGGTGGCCATTTTGTTTCGTATGCGCCATTTTTAAAAACTATAAAAATCTTCTTCTCCGAAACCGCTTATGGGACAGACTTGAAATTTTGTTTATAGAGTTATCTTATGACTAACATTCAGATTTGTTCAAGAGAAGTTGATACGTCATGTGGTTTGGCAGCCATTTTGAATTGTTCAAAATTGCTTAACGATATATTTAAATTCATAATAAAACAAAAAACGTTTTACAAAAATGCTTTATTTTTGCCATGTTTATTGACATCTATAGTGAGCACTATTGTGCGTAATATGGAGGCTGTATATCTTACGATCGGGCAGCCATCTTGATTTATGCGAAAATTTCGAAAGTCTATTTTCTCTGCAACCGCTTATGTAAGAACTGTGAAATTTGCTGTACAGTCTTATATTGTGACCTAGAGTCGCAGTTGTTCATGTTGAAGGAATTAGTCACAAGCTGTGGCAGCCATATTGGTTTATGCAAAAATTTTGAAACTCTGTTTTCTTTCCAACCGCTTATGTTAAAACTGTGAAATTTGCTGTATAACCATATATTGTCACCTAGAGTTACATTTGTTCATGTTGAAAGTATAGGTCATATGGTGTGGCAGCCATTTTAAAAAACGCAAACATTTCGAAAATGTGTTTTTTTCCCAAATGCTTATGTTAGAACTGTAAACGGTTGTTATACAGCTTTATTTTGTGACATAACTACTTATATGGCATTGCAAAAATAATGCGCTGGCCACCTCTATTGCTGCTTGCAGCTATATTTATTATTATTATTCTTTTTATTCCGCCAAGCTTTGTATTCAATTGCCCATAACTGCTTAACTATTTTTGCAAAGCTCTTAAAATCAGGTATGCTGGTACAGCCTATTGCTGTGCTACATCTCATGCAAAATTCAACTCATAAGTCACATGCTCTTGCAGCCATATTGCTTTTTGCGACAAATTTCGACAAACGCTTAAAAATCTTTAGCTCTGGAACTGCTTATGTTACAACTTTGAAACTCGCTGTGCTTAGTGCTACTATGACCTGAAATTGCAATTGCTCAAGAGAAGTGCCTTGGTCACATGATGTGGCAGCCATCTTGTATTTTGCGAAAATATTCAAACATCTTCTTCTCCAAAACCGCTTAGTGCAATGACGCGCAATTTTGCACATATGCTCCTTGCAAAGTCCTCTACCAAGTTTGTTCAAACTGCGATTTTTCCATAATCAACATGGCTGCTGTGAGACATTAACCTTTTTATCGCCATTTAATTGCGTAATTTTGCACTTTATACATTAGTTTTACAATATTTAACAATATTACAGTGTAATAGACACAAGATTACACATAGTCATAACCCTTAAAGACAATATTGCAGTTAAAATTCGCATTGCGCAATCGCCTTCGTGAAATAAAACATTTGCAAATTTTGATGAAACTTCTGCAAATTGTAGAGGTCTATAGTGAGCATTAGTATGTGCAATTTGAAAGCCATACATTGCATAGCTTGGCGGCCATTTTGTTTCGTATGCACCATTTTTAAAAACTATAAAAATCTTCTCCGAAACCGCTTATGGGACAGACTTGGAATTTTGTTTATAGAGTTATCTTATGACTAACATTCAGATTTGTTCAAGGGAAGTTGATACGTCATGTGGTTTGGCAGCCATTTTGAATTGTTCAAAATTGTTTAACGATATATTTAAATTCATAATAAAACAAAAACCGTTTTACAAAAATGCTTTATTTTTGCCATGTTTATTGACATCTATAGTGAGCACTATTGTGCGTAATATGGAGGCTGTATATCTTACGATCGGGCAGCCATATTTGTTTACATGAAAATTTCGAAAGTCTATTTTCTCTGCAACCGCTTATGTAAGAACTGTGAAATTTGCTGTACAGTCTTATATTGTTACCTAGATTCATAATTGCTCATCAAAAGAGAATCAGTCACATGATGCGGCAGCAATATCGGTTTTATGTTTATCGTAATTATTTGTAATTCAATACTTCCTCTTTTGAGTCAATTGCTCACAAAACACAAATTACTTATGGTAAACTCTTGAAATCAGGTATGCTGGTACAGCCTATTGCTATGCTACATCTCATGCAATATTGAACTCATAGGTCATAAGGTTACGCAGCCATATTGTTTTTTGCGACAAATTTTGAGAACTGCTTAATAATCTTTAGCTCTGGAACTGCTTATGTTGCAACTTTGAAACTTGCTGAGCTTAGTGATGCTATGACCTAGATTTTCCATTGCTCAACAGGTGACTTGGTCACATGATGTAGCAACCATCTTGCATTTTGCGAAAATTTTTAAACATCTTCTTCTCTTAAACCGCTTAGTGCAATAAAGCGCAATTTTGCACGTATGCTCCTTGCAAGGTCCTCTACCAAGATTGTTAAATTTGCGATTTTTCCATAATCAACATGGCTGCTGTGAGACATTAACCTTTTTATCACCATTTAATTGTGTAATTTTGCACTTTATACATTAGTTTTACAATATTTAACAATATTACAGTGTAATAGACACATGATTACACATAGTCATAACCCTTAAAGACAATATTGCAGTTAAAATTCGCATTGCGCAGTGGCCTTCGTGACATAAAACATTTGCAAATTTTCATGAAACTTCTGCAAATTGTAGAGGTCTATAGTGAGCATTAGTATGTGCAATTTGAAAGCCATACATTGCATAGCTTGGTGGCCATTTTGTTTCGTATGCGCCATTTTTAAAAAACTATAAAAATCTTCTTCTCCGAAACCGCTTATGGGACAGACTTGAAATTTTGTTTATAGAGTTATCTTATGACTAACATTCAGATTTGTTCAAGAGAAGTTGATACGTCATGTGGTTTGGCAGCCATTTTGAATTGTTCAAAATTGCTTAACGATATATTTAAATTCATAATAAAACAAAAAACGTTTTACAAAAATGCTTTATTTTTGCCATGTTTATTGACATCTATAGTGAGCACTATTGTGCGTAATATGGAGGCTGTATATCTTACGATCGGGCAGCCATCTTGATTTATGCGAAAATTTCGAAAGTCTATTTTCTCTGCAACTGCTTATGTAAGAACTGTGAAATTTGCTGTACAGTCTTATATTGTTACCTAGATTCACAATGGCTCATTAGGAGAGAATCAGTCACATGATGCGGCAGCAATATCGGTTTTATGTTTATCGTAATTATTTGTAATTCAATACTTCCTCTTTTGAGTCAATTGCTCACAAAACACAAATTACTTATGCTAAACTCTTGAAATCAGGTATGCTGGTACAGACTATTGCAATGCTACATATCATGCAATATTGAACTCATAGGTCATAAGGTTACGCAGCCATTTTGTTTTTTGCGACAAATTTCGAGAACTGCTTAATAATCTTTAGCTCTGGAACTGTTTATGTTGCAACTTTGAAACTTGCTGTGCTTAGTGATGCTATGACCTAGATTTTCCATTGCTCCACAGAAGTGATTTAGTCACATGATGTAGCAACCATCTTGCATTTTGCAAAAATCTTTAAACATCTTCTTCTCTTAAACCGCTTAGTGCAATAAAGCGCAATTTTGCAGGTATGCTCGTTGCAAGGTCCTCTACAAACATTGTTAAACTTGCGATTTTTCCATAATCAACATGACTGCTGTGAGACATTAACCTTTCTATCGCCATTTAATTGCGTAATTTTGCACTTTATACATTAGTTTTACAATATTTAACAATATTACAGTGTAATAGACACATGATTACACATAGCCATAACCCTTAAAGACAATATTGCAGTTAAAATTCGCATTGCGCAGTCGCCTTCGTGAAATAAAACATTTGAGAATTTTCATGAAACTTCTGCAAATTGTAGAGGTCTATAGTGAGCATTAGTATGTGCAATTTGAAAGCCATACATTGCATAGCTTGGTGGCCATTTTGTTTCGTATGCGCCATTTTTAAAAACTATAAAAATCTTCTTCTCCGAAACCGCTTATGGGACAGACTTGAAATTTTGTTTATAGAGTTATCTTATGACTAACATTCAGATTTGTTCAAGAGAAGTTGATACGTCATGTGGTTTGGCAGCCATTTTGAATTGTTCAAAATTGCTTAACGATATATTTAAATTCATAATAAAACAAAAAACGTTTTACAAAAATGCTTTATTTTTGCCATGTTTATTGACATCTATAGTGAGCACTATTGTGCGTAATATGGAGGCTGTATATCTTACGATCGGGCAGCCATCTTGATTTATGCGAAAATTTCGAAAGTCTATTTTCTCTGCAACCGCTTATGTAAGAACTGTGAAATTTGCTGTACAGTCTTATATTGTGACCTAGAGTCGCAGTTGTTCATGTTGAAGGAATTAGTCACAAGCTGTGGCAGCCATATTGGTTTATGCAAAAATTTTGAAACTCTGTTTTCTTTCCAACCGCTTATGTTAAAACTGTGAAATTTGCTGTATAACCATATATTGTCACCTAGAGTTACATTTGTTCATGTTGAAAGTATAGGTCATATGGTGTGGCAGCCATTTTAAAAAACGCAAACATTTCGAAAATGTGTTTTTTTCCCAAATGCTTATGTTAGAACTGTAAACGGTTGTTATACAGCTTTATTTTGTGACATAACTACTTATATGGCATTGCAAAAATAATGCGCTGGCCACCTCTATTGCTGCTTGCAGCTATATTTATTATTATTATTCTTTTTATTCCGCCAAGCTTTGTATTCAATTGCCCATAACTGCTTAACTATTTTTGCAAAGCTCTTAAAATCAGGTATGCTGGTACAGCCTATTGCTGTGCTACATCTCATGCAAAATTCAACTCATAAGTCACATGCTCTTGCAGCCATATTGCTTTTTGCGACAAATTTCGACAAACGCTTAAAAATCTTTAGCTCTGGAACTGCTTATGTTACAACTTTGAAACTCGCTGTGCTTAGTGCTACTATGACCTGAAATTGCAATTGCTCAAGAGAAGTGCCTTGGTCACATGATGTGGCAGCCATCTTGTATTTTGCGAAAATATTCAAACATCTTCTTCTCCAAAACCGCTTAGTGCAATGACGCGCAATTTTGCACATATGCTCCTTGCAAAGTCCTCTACCAAGTTTGTTCAAACTGCGATTTTTCCATAATCAACATGGCTGCTGTGAGACATTAACCTTTTTATCGCCATTTAATTGCGTAATTTTGCACTTTATACATTAGTTTTACAATATTTAACAATATTACAGTGTAATAGACACAAGATTACACATAGTCATAACCCTTAAAGACAATATTGCAGTTAAAATTCGCATTGCGCAATCGCCTTCGTGAAATAAAACATTTGCAAATTTTGATGAAACTTCTGCAAATTGTAGAGGTCTATAGTGAGCATTAGTATGTGCAATTTGAAAGCCATACATTGCATAGCTTGGCGGCCATTTTGTTTCGTATGCGCCATTTTTAAAAACTATAAAAATCTTCTCCGAAACCGCTTATGGGACAGACTTGGAATTTTGTTTATAGAGTTATCTTATGACTAACATTCAGATTTGTTCAAGGGAAGTTGATACGTCATGTGGTTTGGCAGCCATTTTGAATTGTTCAAAATTGTTTAACGATATATTTAAATTCATAATAAAACAAAAACCGTTTTACAAAAATGCTTTATTTTTGCCATGTTTATTGACATCTATAGTGAGCACTATTGTGCGTAATATGGAGGCTGTATATCTTACGATCGGGCAGCCATATTTGTTTACATGAAAATTTCGAAAGTCTATTTTCTCTGCAACCGCTTATGTAAGAACTGTGAAATTTGCTGTACAGTCTTATATTGTTACCTAGATTCATAATTGCTCATCAAAAGAGAATCAGTCACATGATGCGGCAGCAATATCGGTTTTATGTTTATCGTAATTATTTGTAATTCAATACTTCCTCTTTTGAGTCAATTGCTCACAAAACACAAATTACTTATGGTAAACTCTTGAAATCAGGTATGCTGGTACAGCCTATTGCTATGCTACATCTCATGCAATATTGAACTCATAGGTCATAAGGTTACGCAGCCATATTGTTTTTTGCGACAAATTTTGAGAACTGCTTAATAATCTTTAGCTCTGGAACTGCTTATGTTGCAACTTTGAAACTTGCTGAGCTTAGTGATGCTATGACCTAGATTTTCCATTGCTCAACAGGTGACTTGGTCACATGATGTAGCAACCATCTTGCATTTTGCGAAAATTTTTAAACATCTTCTTCTCTTAAACCGCTTAGTGCAATAAAGCGCAATTTTGCACGTATGCTCCTTGCAAGGTCCTCTACCAAGATTGTTAAATTTGCGATTTTTCCATAATCAACATGGCTGCTGTGAGACATTAACCTTTTTATCACCATTTAATTGTGTAATTTTGCACTTTATACATTAGTTTTACAATATTTAACAATATTACAGTGTAATAGACACATGATTACACATAGTCATAACCCTTAAAGACAATATTGCAGTTAAAATTCGCATTGCGCAGTGGCCTTCGTGACATAAAACATTTGCAAATTTTCATGAAACTTCTGCAAATTGTAGAGGTCTATAGTGAGCATTAGTATGTGCAATTTGAAAGCCATACATTGCATAGCTTCACGGCCATTTTGTTTCGTATGCGCCATTTTTAAAAACTATAAAAATCTTCTTCTCCGAAACCGCTTATGGGACAGACTTGAAATTTTGTTTATAGAGTTATCTTATGACTAACATTCAGATTTGTTCAAGAGAAGTTGATACGTCATGTGGTTTGGCAGCCATTTTGAATTGTTCAAAATTGCTTAACGATATATTTAAATTCATAATAAAACAAAAACCGTTTTACAAAAATGCTTTATTTTTTCCATGTTTATTGACATCTATAGTGAGCACTATTGTGCATAATATAGAGGCTGTATATCTTACGATCGGGCAGCCATCTTGGTTTACGCGAAAATTTCAAAAGTCTATTTTCTCTGCAACCGCTTATGTAAGATCTGTGAAAATTGCTGTACAGTCTTATATTGTGACCTAGAGTCACAGTTGTTCATGTTGAAAGAATTAGTCACAAGCTGTGGCAGCCATATTGGTTTACGCAAAAATTTTGAGACTGTGTTATCTTTCCAACCGCTTATGTTAAAACTGTGAAATATGCTGTATAACCATATATTTTCACCTAGAGTTACATTTGTTCATGTTGAAAGTATAGGTCATATGGTGTGGCAGCCATTTTAAAAAATGCAAACATTTCGAAAATGTGTTTTTTTTTCCAAATGCTTATGTTAGAACTGTAAACAGTTGTTATATAGCTTTATTTTGTGACATAACTACTTATATGGCATTGCAAAAATAATGCGCTGGCCACCTCTATTGCTGCTTGCAGCTATATTTACATTTATAACTCAAACATTTTCCTCAGTAGCCTTTCCTTTCTTGTCATGTTTATATTTATTTGTGTATAACGTACAATAAGCTGTGAAAGTAGATAAAGACTGAAAAGTTTAAAGTGAGCAATATTCTAGATGGACTGCACTAAGGTCCATTGTATAATAACATGGCTAAAAAATAGCTCTCCCGAGCAGTGACTCTGAAGGGAAAGCTGGCTATGCAAACAGGCTTTATCTGAATGATTCCCAAGGTAGGTTACTACAATTTTAAAATTTTATTATAATTTTATAACAATAATCATTTGCAATATAAAAAATACAAGTCCAGCAAATATTTGTAATGTTCAGAGTGCTTTTTTAAATGTATAATATACTTTCATATCCCTTGACAGGTGTACTACATTCTGTGGATGCTTTAATATGTTGTCTCTGGGATATTACACATGATAAATCATTCATTCATCTATATTTTTATTGTATAGCATAAAGTCAGCAGGCCAATAGAACAGCAAGTCAGTCAACTACAATTAAATGCATTCATATATCACGACCCCCACCTTAGTTGTATTAGAAGAGGAGATATTGTCACAACTCTGGTGGTCCCTTTAGGCAAGTGTTTGTGAGGCAAATGGATATATAGAAAAGTTGTGTGGTGGGTCTGGTATATAAATATATTCTCATCCTTGTCTCTAAGGAACATTGATGACTGTTCTTAATAAAAGTAAAAAGGTGTGTGTTATATGATGCTCAGAACAATTTTGGAAAACTGCTGTGGAATTTTCTTGTATTGCTTTTATGGTTTAATGTACTATCCAGATGTTTCTCACTCAGCTGCCTGATGGATATTACAGCCTTCATAGAAAGAAGTCTCTGTAGCTGTACTTGGCAGGCAGAATAAGGCACTCCCTTATGGTCTCTGTAGATAGGCAATAGCCTAAATAAGCTATATCAGTGTAAAAAAGTGAGAGCTGAAGTTTATTTTGATGCACATTCCATCTTTTAGAGAATGCACTAGGTTTGATGCATAGTTTTATAATGTGTTTGCTTTTTTTTCTTAACAAATGGTAATAATTAAAAATGACCAAAGTATTTGTACCCCTTAATTCCAACTATATCTGTCTATCTATCTATCCTATCTATCTATCTATCTATCTATCTATCTATCTATCTATCTATCTATCTATCTATCTATCTTTATCTATAATATATATGTATGCATTATGACATATTACATACATTACATATGATATTGTTTTTTTCCATATGGTCCCATCCCCTCTCCAAGCTGCCCCATGTTACATACACAAAAATATTCTGAAACCCAAACTATTCCAAAATCCAAATTTTTTCAGTTCCCCAAGCAGTTTGTATAAAGGGTTTTGTACCTGTACCACACTTTATATGATCATTGAATTTCCGTGTGCACCAGCCAGTGGCAGTAGGTGGGTGCACAATGTGCCAATCTTGACTATTTTTGGATGTCTCTTTAAAAATACACTTTTGGTAGAGGCGCAATTACACCCTATGGGAGTGGGTAGTGCTTGCTGATTGGATCGCTACATTTAGATACCAATCAGCAAGCGCTACCCAGGTGCTGAGCCAAAAATGGACCGGCTTCTAAGTTTATATTCCAACTTTTTAAAATAAAGATACCAAGAGAATGAAGAAAAATTGATAATAGGAGTAAATTAGAAAGTTGCTTTCAATTGCATGCTCTATGTGAATCATGAATGTTTAATTTTGATTTTATTATCCCTTTAAGCTTTTAAGTCAGAAAGCTAACTTGGAGGTGGATCAGTCTCCTAAACAGTTTACTGCCCATTCAATCAGATCAGTTGCCACATCTTGGGCCTTTAAAAATGGGGCCTCTGTGGATGCAAGGAAGCTACTTGGTCTTTTTTGCATACATTTACTAAATCCTACCATTTTTATATTTTTCCCTTTTCTGAAGCAGCCTTTGGTAGGGAAGTCCTCTAGGCTGTTGTTTTCTTCTTAAATGGAAAGAGTCCACAGCTGCATTCATTCAGGGCCGGATTTCCCATTAGGCACAGTAGGCATGTGCCTACAGGCGCCTTGCAGTGAGGGGCGCCTGCCTGTCAATAATAAAAAAAAAAAAAAAAAAAAAATTTTTTTTTTTTTTTTTTTTTTTTTTTATGAGGGCATTTATTTTAGTAAGAATTGTGCTGCCAGGTGCCTACAAAGTCGAGTGTTTCATTGGGAATATGTTACAGCAGTTGAGGGAGCCATGAAGGAGAGAGGGGCAAAGATTAAAACTAAACCCCTCCCATTGAATTTCTAAATTCTAATTTTAAACACATTTGTTGACCCCTGGATTACATATAATCTACAACATTCCATGTTTTCCTTTGAGAGCAACATCATATGATATTTATATTTCAGAACAAAATAAATGTAACATCTGTGTGTGTTTGTACCAAAAATATCAGAGTTTACAAGATTTTTTTCCCTACATTTTATATTTTCTTCCACTGGCTGCACAGGTTGTTGATGGTGATGAGCTTGCATGCTGCTAGTTTTAATATTGCTATTGTTTACACAAAACTGTGTTTGACTCCAACAAAATGTTAAGCACATAGTCAAAGTCATCTCCAGAAAAGCAATACACTAATGGCTTGTCAATAAACATGTCCTATGAGCCCATCTGGGTCTGCACAGATGTGTATTGCTGTCTCAGAACTGACATTGACTATGTGTTTAACTCTTTTGCAAGAGGCTAACACACTTCTCTGCAAGCACTAGTGCAATAATAAAATGCCCAGCAAACTGTCACATTTGATGTCCCTTTAAATAGGGTTTTCTTTAGAATATTTTGCATTAAAAGTTTAACATGATTTGTTTTTGTTATACATAATAGAAATTGTATGGCCATTTGAGTCAAGTGAATATTGATTTTTGGTGTAGCTTCCATTACAACAAATATTGCAATTGGTGTGTGTATTTGTGTATCTCCATAAAAGGGAAAATGTAATTTTACATCTAATATTTATTTTTAGTTGTCCTAAATAATAATAAAAAAAAGTCCTCATTTTTTCCACTTTTTTCTAGGGGGGGTGGGGGGGGTGGGGGGGGCGCTTCAGGTTTTTGTGCCTACAGGCACCTGAGATGTAAATCCGGCCCTGCATTCATTACTTTTGGGAAATAAGAACCTGGCCACCAGGAGCAGGCAAAGACACCCCAGCCAAAGGCTTAAATACTCCTCCCACTTCCCTCATCCACCAGTCATTCTTTACCTTTCGTCCCAGGAGGTTGGCAGAGAAGTGTTAGAAGTTTTTTCTTTTTATTATTTTCTTTTTTCTATATTAATTTTTCTTATGGAGGGTGCTACTCTTCAACAAGAAACGGGAGTTTTAAGTAGTCCTGTCAGTCTCTCATGTGAGGGCTTGGGCGAAAGTGAGAGTCTGGAGATGCAGTGGGAGCTTCCCCTGCGACACCATCCCGACTCGTATACTCGGCTCCCTTGGCGTTGTCGAACTTAACTTCGCTACCTGCTGTCCTCTCTCAAGTCCATGGTGGAGGCGATGCTACTATTCGTCACATGTGACGGGCCGTGTTCCTGTTCCATGGTGTAGATTCCGGTAAGATCGTTTTATTTACCTTCTGGGATTGCACTGTAATGCATTTGTTAAATTTGGTAAAATTTAGGGTCTCAGTGGGACTCCTTTAGTATCTTGGAATCAAGGGTTAATATCTCCTGAGGGGGATTATTGAACAGGTTTTTTTTTTTATAAAAATCATGTTTTTATTATGTGATTTATCCTGCTTATATGTAGTGTTTTTCTGGCTCTTGGCTTGGAACATATAGGCTTTCGAAGTGACGCAACCTTACGGTTGGGCACTTTTCTTTTTTGGACTGAACGGTTCACCTGGTGACCGGGCGTTTTATGTTCATGTCTCCCATTTCCGCATTCCTGTCTGTGTGGCGTCTGAATAATAGTCTGCTGGTGCCGTTTCTATTTTGTTTTTATAGTCCGCTTTTGGGTCTCCAACTATGGAGCATACTGAGATTGATTCGGGTCAGACTTCTCGTTCTGTGATTAGTGTGAATCGGACCCTTGGACACAGGTACATCAGTTATGTTCCTCAGGCCATTCTAGAGCTCCTTGTTCCTCAGGCTCAGGGATTCAAGAGACTGCTCAGCTTTACGCCTTGGGGGGCCCATCCTCTGGGAGGCGAGTTCCCTACCGCTCTCTTCTAATACTACACATGCGGCTAACCCAAGTTATGTCTTTCCCTCCTCGGATGGGAGTCTGTTCCCCCCAGAGGTGGTGGCACGTTTTTGCTTCTACATCCTTTTGATGCTGGCTCGACTGCAGAGTCTGGATGTTTGTTCGCGATTGTGCTCATGCCCGATTATCCTGTGTCTCTCGGCCCTGGGAGGACATATGCAGCTCCCTGAGGGAGAAACAGGCGGGCTCACCTTAGTGTCTTCCTCAGACACGTTTTCGGGTTACTGGGGGATCCTACTCTTATGGGTTATGGGACTCGGTAGCTTTTTTTTTTTGTAATTTTTTTTTTTTTATTCGGTTTAAAGGTTATAAGTAACAATTGGGGACACGCAGGACTCCTAATCTGAAAAATACAAACGTGAGATTAAAGTACATGTCAAAGAATAATGTACATAGATTCAACACAAATAAGTATACCCAAATACAGAATCAAAAATACCCTCTCGTAAGAGGGATTGTGGCGAAAATAGTCAGCCTAGTTTGAACCCTGGTGTGGGCTCTATAACTGGGGGGGGGGGGGGGAGGTGATCTAGTACAGAATAACCAATGTAACTGAACATAAAGTGAGTAGGTATAGCATAGTTTAAGAGTTAAAAATAAGTGTTACTTGTTCTAAATATAATATTCTTTCCTTAGCTTACCTTCAAGCATAACATGACCTAGCGTACTATAGGTGACATAGTGCTGGACATCTTACAGAGTCTAGGACCCATCTACCGTGCTATGGGGACATGCCGTTTAACAACATTAGATTAAATGATCTGAGCTTGCATCTATCTTATTGGAATGGAGTATCCCTTGGGTATTACAACCCTCAACTACAGTAATGACTTCTCATGTTATTGATACCAACTCTCCTACGTAGCCCTTCTCATTGCTGTATATAAGGGTTTATATTAGTTGATCCTAGGATGGCGTGTTCGTGGACTAAACTTACTTTATGTGGTCTCCCTCCAGACCTTGGCCACTGGTCCAGAGGGAGGAACACACATTATGAGTGAAAGGATAATGATACATAACAATACAGTGGCAATGTATACTTGTCCCTATCGAGGGCCCCCTCAAACCCCCAGACTGGACAAACACATATACAGGGTTTATCAGTATCATTAAGGTATTGTGTCAGTAACACACGTACAACACCGTTGTTGTGTAGCTGCTGCGGCATTTGTCACTCTTACACTTGTACAAGCATCCCTCCCGGACCTCCCCACTAACCCGCAGGTGAGGTATAAAGACTAGATGTCCGCAGCTGCTAATATAAAAGCCGTCCACCAACCACATGATAAGAGCAAGTAGCAAGCTAAAGATAATCTTCTCAACAATGTTGGGGGTACTTACTACTATTTTAAACATCTCTCATAGCAGACTCATTGGAACTACAAACATTAAGGTAGTGGCATGACCTAGACTATAAAATTAGAAATGTGGTATGCCTGAATTTGGGTGCTTGATATTGGCATGTCATAACATAGAAAAATGTACGCATTGGCTTATATACATTGTAGACTAATACATAAGAACACTCATTATGGGTATGGAATATACTATACACAGGGTAACAAAAAATAATAGCAGCAGTCTGACAAACAAACAACAAATAATCATATAACTTGGATGACCAAGGGATGTCCACAGCCTTTCACACAATGTCTTTATATCTAAGGTCCCTGGGAGGATAGACGGGTGATGGAAGCTTTCCATTCAGCATAGGAATGTCCTAGCATTGCGAAGTTCAGTTTGCTCTGGGGAAAGTGTGGAAAGTTCCAATAGAATATTAGAACCTTGTAGGGTGCATCATTGAGAAGGAGGTTGATTTGTCTGTTTCAAAAACAGTGTTGAGGTGACAACATCTAGGCCTCAGGGCAACCCCCTACCTCTGTACTAATAAAGCTTAACCCACTCCAGTCCTGGTTCTTATTGCGACCTGTGATCTGTACTTAGGCCTGAGTGGGGAGCATATTACAAGTATAAGCTGTGTGCAAAGGATATAGTGAGGCCACAACTCTTCCGCTGCTTGGTATATATACATCTATATACATCCACATACATCCACATTTACATCCATACATACATATCCACTTACACACACGTATATACACCCATTTATACACATATATAGAGAGTTACCCTTTCTCAATCTGTGCACTGTGTAGGCAGATGCATTGTAATACCTTAAACTAAGTGTGCTATATAAGTAAGGGATAGATAGGTGTATAATAAAATAGAAATATGGGACTAATGCCAGTTATATGTCATTACAGGAACTAGGTTCAATTTCCCCCGCACATCCTTGAAACAGTTTCATTAATCAACTTTGGTATAACAAGTATTTGAACATTTTAGGACTACACAATATAATATAAGTCAAGACCTGTCCCACCTAAATCAGGTGAATATCCCTGGATAGGGTGGGCTTGGGATTATGTGAAATATATAAAAGGCAAAGGATGTAAGTTTAAGGAAATGGTATTAGCAAACAAGTTTGCCTTTGAGGATAAGCAGTATAAAAAGGACATAGTGGAGCTGTAAGCCTTCTGGAAATTGGTATATACAGATAGAGCACCACCCCTATAAGTGTTTGGTTCCCCCCCCCCCCCACCACCCCCCTAAATATTTTAGGCAAAAGTATAAGAACAACTTAGTGATGTAACTGAACTCACCATCTTGGGCATAGTGCACTACATAAATATAGCAGGAACATTAGTAACAGATCTAATAATAAAACTGTTCTTAGATATGCACATTATTAGGCTAGTTCGTCCGGATCACAGGCCCACCATCACAGGACTCCGGATGCATTATAGACAATTAAACTATATTGGGATAAAGGGTAAATTATTAACTTTAGCACTGTCCACACTAGAGACCTGGTTGGGACGTCTTGTTACTTGCTGCTATAGTGTCGCAGGTTTTTAACCTACGCCAGTCCTGTGGAAAGTCTGAGATCCGTACAGAGGAAGATCTAGGAACTGATCCAGGCCTTTGCAAAGAGTCCCGAAATCAGAAGGGTCTAGGAGGGCTGTAAAAAGTCCGCAATCAGCAGTAGTAAGGATCCGGGTGGTCGCCGCCCCCAAAAGAAAATGGATTGCCATCAGGTGAGGGTCCAGAGGACTGATTGGGGGTAATCTTGCCAGAGTTCCTTTAGACATGCCTGGCGCAATTCTACTAGGTACAGGCGCTGTGATGGCAACTGTTAAAGAGCTTGGACTCTCCGCGTCAGCGTTAGTCTCCGGGTCAACTGCAGTAGGTTCCGTGGCGTTAGAGCGTGACAGAGATCCCTTATCTGCGTCTAAGGGAATTCTTATAAGTGCAGGTACTGTGGCTTGATCCACTGGGGAATGTGAGGCCAACGGACTGATTATGACAGAGTTTGTGGTGCAAGAGTTCTCAGTAGCTAGGATGCCCAGCCTCTGATATCCGCTATGTCCTGACATATCCAAACAACTTTTGTGTACACATGTCTCCACCGAGAATAATCTAAGGAGCGATCTCTCCATATTCTCCTTGTGTTCTCTCAGGGCCTGCAGCATCCGGGCCTCCCATCTGTTCAGCGCCTCCTCAATACTAGGAGGGCCGGAGCGGCATTGGGTAGACATTCTTGTCAGATAGAAATAAGCCTTTGTATGAGTTGGGTTGTGATTGCAGAGAAACAGTCCCTTTTCGACTGTATTACCCAGCTGCTAGGCTGGGGGGGTGCCGAGAGCCGCAATGTGTCTGCTGCCCACAAGGCCTCAGTGGTCTAGTTCCGAGAACTACCATCATAAAAATACCAAGTTCGGTATCAAAAAGCTTCTCAGCTCGTACTGCTGATGAATATTGTAAGTTAGTGGCTGGATGGTTCAGTGTTGCAGGGATAATCGGCGGATTATCTGTAGTGTATCAGGAGCCCCTGAAAATGCGACCAGTCATGGCCGCTGCCTAGACACGCCCCGACTCGGTAGCTTTTTAATCGAATGACACAACCTTGTTAGACATTGGGGGGGATGCCATATCTCCTCTAAGTCTTGTTATTGAGAACCTTCCCAGTTTTGTAGAACAGATTTTCCGTTAGGTGGGTCCTGCGGGCCTTCTGTTAATTTTTTGGGCATTAACCATCGGGTTGCCTGTTTTAGTTTATGTCCGGTAGGATGATTTTTTGTTTTCCTTATAATAGTTCCTGTGTGAACTTTTTTTTCTGGGATCGATGCTTGTAGTTTTGCTTCTATTGAAGTTGTTAGGAACACGTTAGTTCCATGTTAATCTGATAAATATTTTGTTACTCTATCTGAGACTAGAATTAGTCTGCTTGGCAGAGGTAACCCTGTTGCAGGCTGCTGTCACGTGACTTTTTCAGACACATGGCGGCTATTGGCCTAGCTGGGCTGGTAAGGGCGCTGATTTCTCACAATATTGTTTGTGTTATTTTGCTTCTAGTTAAGCATTTACCAGGACTCACGGGTCCGAATGGTTCTTGGAAGTGTTTCGTTTTTTTTATAACCATCTCTCGGGGGACCGGTCAGCGAAATTGCTGCGTCTCTCTCCGTTGTTCCCGGTTTTTGGGAGCTGGAGTATTCCTTCCATGTGGGGCGAAGTATAGAGGCCCTAGTGCCTTTTTTGTCCGCCCTTCAGGGTGGTTTTTAGCCTTTTGAAGGTTTTGGAATTTGTCCTTTTAGGACTTGTGCCGTTGAGGGTCTCTGGTTTACTGACCTTCTTGGACTATCTCTGTTCTCCTTAGGGACGGGTCACCTTCGGGGATCTGGTTTCTCTTCGGGAGTTATTTTGTTACTCTTATGGACATCTGACAGTGTAGTCTGACAATCTATAGGTCCTAATTACCTTTCTCAGGTGGTTTAGGGATTGCTGCTTAGGTGACACCCACAACCAGGTATTTCTACCTTATGGTTTATCCTGAGGGGTGTCCTGCAGTGTTCTTTGGGTAACTTGTCCTCACTGTTCCCTTGTTTCTGGGTTTCGTGACTAGCTGGAAGGCTAGATCAGAATGCTATACTCTGAAGGTGCTCGGCATCATGGTAACCTGATAGGTTACAGTTTCGATCCACGGTGAGGTGTGTTCAGCCTTTCCTCCTTCGGGTAGTTTTACGAGGTGTCGCTTGATCCCTGGTAGGGGATTAACCGCGCTGTTCAAGCACATTCATGTTCATGTCGCTTGGTTGACTAATTATTAGAGCGTTTTTATATGTCCTTGAGAGTCCTTGCTACTTTTAGAGCATTGTTTTTCTATGAGGAGGTCTCTTCCCTTTGAATTGGTACTTGCAGAGCTCTTGCTCTTGTTACATGGCTTCGTCCAAATGTTCCCTGGTAGGTCTATTGGTCTCTCGGACCAGGGATTCCTGTTCCTGCTTGATGGTTTAGTTTAACCTTTTTAGGACACAGGGGACTTATCCTGATCTTCCGGTTGTCGAGGAGTTGTTCTCAGCTCCTTCTTTTGGATCCCGCCGTGGGATGTTACCGGATGTAAGATCCTAGGTCGGACCTGGGAGTTTCAATATTCCGGATTCCTCGCCTTTGTCCTTATTCTGACTTTTTCTTTGGGCCAGCTTTTCTAGGAGCCGGGTAGCTGGGGTTCCCTGGGGTCAGCCATCTCTTGTCCCTTGTCAAAGGCAGTTCCGGCTTCACAGGGGGAACGGTTGCATGGGCGAGGTTTTTATTTTTACGCCTGATAGGCGCGCTGACTCTATGGGATTTTCACTGAGGGACTCTTCTGTGATCCAGTGTAGTGACCTTATCTTGTTTTCTCCCGGTTTCTTCCTTGACATTCCTGTTCCTTGGGCAGGTGTCTCTCGATGCTCTCATTTCTGGGGGTTCCCTATATCTTACTCTGCTCTCGTCGTAGGTGTAATTCCTTTGTGGGTGCCCTCCAGGGTTTTTTTCTTCGGTTCAGACAATGGTCTACTTCTGTTGCTCTTTTCTAACCTGGCTATTGGCTGCCATTGAGACTTTAGGTGGTTGGCTCACAAGTTTTCTTTGGATCTCATGCCTTCTTGAGTGTCTCTAGATGGAGTAGCTGTGTCTACCCTTTCACTTTTGTGGGGCGGTCTTCGGTTTCCTTGTTTTCCTGCTCAGATCTGCCGTTGCTTGGGCTGGTCCGGCTGGGGGTGCGATCTGAGATCGGTTGTTTTTTGCAGGTCTTTGGGGGACCAGTGGACTTTGGTTAGTCCGGCACCTTAGTTTGCCTGGTGGATGCCCTCTGTCTGGGAGGGTGGGCAATTTGGTATTTGCCTTGCAGTTTTCCTTGCGGAGGTCTCGGATTTGTACCAAGGACAGTGAGTCTCTGGACTTAGACAATTTTTACTCCGTTTTTTCTGAGTTCCGATGTCGAGGACTTGGTTCTCAGCTGTCATTTTGTGATGCTTCTGTACGATCCTTAGGCTCTTGTGTTCTACAGGAGATTGTTCCTTTAGAGGATCTTTATACCTTTTGGGTATACTGTTGGCTTCCTTTGCCCTTTTCTTTTTGGGGGATTAGGGTATTTGTGCTAGTACAGGGAGTGTGGGACTGCCTATGGGGCGACGGTCCTTTTGGTGGAGTGTTGGTTCAGTGAGTCCATTTGAGATCTCTGGTTGGGCTCTGGACTGGCTATGAGTCTGTGTCCTTGGGGGCCTTTTTCACTCTTAATTTTCTGCGCGGCTCTGAAGATGCGGGGTTTTTGGATGGTTTGTGTTTTTCTGGCTTGGTGCTCTCAAAATGGGCCGCCTAATGTACCCTCCCGTTTTGGCATTCAGTGTCCTCTATAGCTTGGTTATTGTTTTCCCAAAAGTAATGACTGCAGCTGTGGACTCTTTCAATTTAAGAAGAAAAACAGAAATTATGCTTACCTGATAATTTTCTTTTCTTCTGATGGAAAGAATCCACAGGTCCCCACCCGTAATTTTATGGTGGTAGTATTTCTATTTGCACCTATATTTTCCCTGTTCCTTTTTTTGATCTTATTAATTTTCCTTCCTTTCTTGCTTGGCTCTACGTCGGATTATTTTCTTGTAAGGAGGGAGTGGTTTTATAGAGCTCTTGTCGATTATGGACTCTAACCACCTGTATGAAATAAACATAATTTATGCTTACCTAATAAATTATTTTCTTTCACAGTGTTTGAGAGTCAACGATCAATTACTTCTGGGAATTACTCTTCCTGACCACTAGGAGGAGGCAAAGATTACCAAACCCCAAGACCTCTTTAAAACCCATCCCACCTCACTGGTAAATTAATCTTGTCTTTGCATCCACTGGAAAAAGATGAAGAATGAAGATGTGCGTGTAATTCTTCAGTAAGAGGGGTTCTCAGACTGAGTTAAAGTCTATTTCCCCTCAGAGTGCACTGTTTGATAAAGGGATGTATAAGGAGTATGTTTTTTTTTTCCCCACCTCATGGGAAATAGTCACAAGCGTTTCACAGATGTCTCAGGGACCTGTCATTTGCTTCCTCCTGTTAGATCATCGATATACTACTATTCCATATCCTCTGCTATGTTTCAGTAATGGTTTGACTTTCTGCTTATAGGTAGTTTTTATTATTATTAATAAAATAACCAGAAAGGTCTAGCATTGGAAGAGGTGATAATCGAAGATGCAAGGAGCAGGTCATTGTTGGATCTGAGTGGACGGACTGGAGTATATTTGTGATTAGTGAGGTAGTAGGGAGTGCCATTGGTAAGGGATTTGTAGGTCAGGGTGAGAATTTTTAATTTGATTCTGCTGTGAATGGGGAGCCAGTGAAGGGACTCGCAGAGAGGTACAGCAGATACAGAGCGTTGGGAAAAGTGAATTAGCCTGGCAGAGGCATTTAGGATGGATTGAAAGGGGGAGAGGCATGAGAGAGGAAGGCCAGTGAGTAGGTTATTGCAGTAGTCAAGTCGGCAAATTACATGGAAGTGGATTAATTACTTTGTGGTTCCAGCGCTCAGAAATGGGTGAATTCTGGAAATATTTTGCGTAGGTGGTTGCGAAGAGAGCAATTAGATGTAGGGGATAAAGGACAGGTTGGAGTCAAGTGTAACTCCGAGGCAGCAGACTTGGGGTGATGGTGGATGGTTATGCAGTTCACTGTGATAGAGAAGTCAGAAATCGGAGAGGAGATAGGGGGGGGGTTAGAAGGAGCTCAGTCTTGGACATGTTAATCTTTAGGTGATGAGAGGCCACCCAGGAAGAAATGCCAGATAAGCAGTCACTGACGTGAGAAAGGACAGGGGTGGAGAGGTAGATCAGAGTGTCATCAGTGTAGAGGTGATATTTGAAGAAATATAAATGGAGAAGAGGACCCAGGACAGAGCCTCAAGGTACTTAGCACACTAGTACTTAGTTCTTTTGCTATCTTTATTTGAAAAAGCAGTAATGTAAGGTTAGGAGGCCCACTTTTGGTTCAGTACCTTAATAGCACTTGCTGATTGGTGGCTAAATGTAGCCACCAATCAGCAAGCGCTACCCAGGGTTCTGAACCAAAAATTTTCTGTCTCCTATGCTTACATTCCTGCTTTTTCAAATAAAGATAGCAAAACAACTAAGAAAAATTGATAACAGGAGTAAATTAGAAAGTTGCCTAAAATTGCCGGCTCTATTTGAATAATGAAATCATTTTTTTTGGTTTAGTATCCCTTTAAGGGGGGATTTTTGGAGTATGGGAGTGACCTTTGCATGTTTGAAAGAAGATGGGAATGAGCCAGTAGAAAGGGATAGGTTAAAGATGTGAGTAAGAGCAGGAGTGAGGGTAGAAGACAGAGAAGGTATTAGCTGGGAAGGGATAGGGTTGAGAGTGCAGGTAGTGAGGCATGAGTAAGATAGTAAGGAACAAACTTAAAGGGACAGTCTAGTCCAAAATAAACTTTTATGATTCAGATAGGGCATGTCATTTTAAACAATTTTTCAATTTACTTTTATCACCAATTTTGCTTTGTTCTCTTGGTATTCTTAGTTGAAAGCTTAACCTAGGAGGTTCATATGCTAATTTATTAGACCTTGAAGGCCACCTCTTTTCAGAATGCATTTTAATAGTTTTTCACCACTAGAGGGTGTTAGTTCATGTGTTTCATATAGTTAACACTGTGCTCAAACACGTGAAGTTATCTGGGAGCAGGCACTGATTGGCTAAACTGCAAGCCTGTCAAAAGAACTGAAATAAAGGGGCAGTTTGCAGAGGCTTAGATACAAGATAATCACAGAGGTTAAAAGTATATTAATATAACTGTGTTGGCTATGCAAAACTGGGGAATGGGTAATAAAGGGATTATCTATCTTTTAAAACAATAAAAATTCTGGTGTAGACTGTCCCTTTAATTCTCAGTAGCTAGAAAGAAGCTGCAGAGAGGGGTAGATGGGGTGACTGAGAGTGGAGTTGGAAGATTGCAGGTTAGTGTTCGAATGGTGCTTCTGATAGTATATGTTTTGTTTAAAAAGTAGTCTGCCAGGTCTAGAGCACTAAAGACAGACGGAAGGGGTGGTGGAGGTGGGGAGAGGAGAGAGTTGAAAGTAGAGAACAGTCGTTTAGGGTTTGAGGAAAGAGTACATATTAGAGAAGAGAAGTAAGTTTGCTTGGCTAAGTGAAGGGCAGATGTGTATGAACGAAGAATAAACTTATAGTGGAGGTTCAGAGCGAGATTTCCTCCAGACTCGCTCAGAAATGCGGGAGCATTTTTGCAAGTAGCATGTTTGTTTAGAGTGCCAGAACTGTAACGGCTGGTGACAGATTTTGCGCAGTTAGGTAGGAGCAAGATTGTCTAGTGCAGATGAGAGAGTTTTATTATAGTGAGCTGTAGCAAGGTCCGGACAGGTTAAAGTGGAAGTGTAAGGGAGGAGATAATTAATAAGTTCTGTAAATTGAAGTGGATCTACAGCGTTTAGATTTCTACAGGTGCGTGGGCGAGAAGGGGAGTTTTGTTTAACCATATTAAGATTATGAGGCATTTTTTATCAAGCTCTGTACGGAGCTTGATGCCTCGTGTTTCCGGCGATCCTTCTAAAGACTGCTGCTCCATAACCTGTCTGCCTGCTCTGAGGCGGCGGACAGAAATCAACCCAATCGAATACGATCGGGTTGATTGACACCCCCTGCTAGCGGCCGATTGGCTGCGAATCTGCAGGGGGCGCCATTGCACAAGCAGTTCACAAGAACTGCTGGTGCAATGATAAATGCCGACAGCGTATGCTGTCGGCATTTATCGATGTGCAGCGAACATGATATGCTACATCGTATCATGTCCGCTTGCTCTATAATAAATTGACCCCTATAGGTGAGCAGTTGGTGGTCTGAAACAGGAAAGGGGAAGTCAGATATAGAGCAGAAGTAGGAATATACCAGGTCAAGAGAGGTGTCTGTCACGGTCTGTTATTCATTTAGACTTATTATCCTATTGTTAAACTTCTTAGGTTTGTTTTCCTGTCCCTGATACTGGCTCTAAGATAGTTTCAAAGAATGGGCTAAAATAGGTAATCCCTTTAATCCTTCAGTGAGGTTTAAGAAAATGTATTCTTTCCTTGCTTCTATTGAACTTTGGGAAACTGTTGCTAAGTTTGATTTTGCCATTTCTACCAGGCTAAGTGTACTTCTATCCCTTTGGAAGATGGTTCTTTTTTTAAGACCCTTTATATTAGTAGCTAGAATCCTTCCATAGCAAGGTTTTTAAGGATGAAGGTTATATTTTAGGCCAGCAGTTGTTATTGATGGTATGGCTGCTGTTTATTCTATTTGATGTAATAGTCTTTCTAAGCAGTTTTCTGATGATTCTGCTAGTAAAGTTTTTTTGAGAATTTGAAATTTCTCAAATGTTCTAATGCTTTAATTTGTGTTGCTGTTATTGAAATCATTGAGTTTAATTCTAAGAATATGTCTTTGGCAGTACTTTCTAGAAGGACTTTATGATTAAAATCTAATCTGCTGATAAGATTTCTAAATCCTGGTTTTTATCTCTAAATATGCTGTTTGGTTCTGGTTTGGTATATATTATCTGTATTGTGACTGGTGGCTTCTAAATCCAGGTTTTATCTCTTTTTTTATGTCTTTTCTTTTTATGTCTTTTCAGGGACAGATACTCTTTGGTTCTGGTTTGGTTTCTATTATCTGTACTGTGACTGGAGGCTACAAAGCTTTTTTTCCCCAGGGCAAGAATCCAAAGGCTAAACTAGAGCTTCTCATGGTCTTTTGCTTGGATAATAAAACTTCTCAGATATTGTGTGAGGTCTAGCGACCCTTAGGGGAGTTTGTAGATACTCTGGTAGCTTCATGGTCACTTCGCTGGCTTATGTTTTTCCTCTTCTGGTCCTTCCCAGAGGGATTACCAAAATCAGGCTAGAATCTTGATTGCTTCAGTTTGGCCTTTCAGGGTCTGGTATGCAGATCTGGTTCAGAAACCCAGCTGTCCCCCTTGTTTTTTTCCTCCACATCTGGACCTTCTATCTCCATGTCCATTTTTCCATCAGAATCTTGATTCTCTAAGCTTAATGGCATTTAAGCAGTTATTTCTCAGGCAGAGAAGTGTCTCTGATTATTTTGTTGAGACCTTTGTTACAGGCCTGTAAGCCCGTGACTAGAAAGATCTATCGTATGGTCTGGAAGGCCTTTTTTTTTTTTTTTTTTTTTTTATGTATAGTTCATGATTTGTTGATGGTATTATTTTACCATTATTGACACCTTCTATTTACTCACATAGCATTAATAGGGGCAATTATACCACTGATTGTGACATAAGTCAGAAAATGACCAGAGTTATATAAAAGGTTTATTTTGCCTCTATTTGATTTATGTTGTATCCTCTTGAGAACACACCAAGGTTTTTCTGAATACATATACCTCTGGCCCCTGAGAGAAATTTAAGCTTAGGTTTCCATTCATTTACTCTTACACTGTCTGTGATTTTTTAATTTGTACACCCCAATTTTAACATTAACATTAAAAGTTAAGTTTTAAAATCCCCCATTCTTAGGGCTCCATTACCTATGGTACCAGCCCAGAGGCAGAACTTCTCTTCACTTTCTGTGATGAGATTTCTTTTAGTGAAAAATTTTCTGCAGGTTATTTTTTAAATTCAATTCAATTTTAAATTAGACAGTTACACTAAGGCACCAGTTAAATTGCAATGTGTTGATTAACTGAAGAATAAAGCAATTTTTAACGTTTTATAATATAGTGCAGTAGTTGAAAATTGCATTGCAAATTAGCTGCATTCAAAAAAAGAACATTTTAAAATGTCTCTTGAATAAATATGTTTCTTTTTCTCTTGGTCTAACAAAGAAATGTAGTAATAAAAAAGATGCAAAGCTCATACTAACGTCTTACATTCAGAATAAACAGCTTTGCAGACTGGGAAAGAGTAGGGTGCGGGTTTGATTTTTTTTTCTCTGAGAGCCAGTCAACAAGCAATGCGCTGCTGCTTTGCAGCACTACTGCATATTTGACTGCTCACTTCAAAACAGCACTTTGCTCTGGATGCACTGTGCTAAGGAAAACTTACACAGTGCAACCAGAGCACAGCTCTGTTTGAGGAGAACTGTCTAATGTGGAGCAGCACTACAAAGTTCAAGCCCTAACAGTGCCTGCATGTGTCCTGTTCTTTCTGCAGACACGCTGCATTTTCTGCAATGACATCTCAGATCACTGTATGTTTTGCCTTGGGGGGTACCAGTAGTGATTACTTGACCCTGTGCTGTTGAGTGCTATTCAAGTACATTCTTCCAATTGCGCATGCAATTGATATTCTATTATTTTAGAATTCCTTAGGTTTTGCAAATTTAGCAGGATGGTTTAGATAATGTTTTTTTTGCCAGCTGTTTGAAAAGTCAGATTTCTGCTCTTTCAGTTTTGTTCCTCTAGAAGATTGTTAATCTATCTGAAATTTGTGGATTTGTTCAAGTTTTGGCAAGAATTTAATCTGTTCTTAAGCCAAATTCTCTTCCTTGGGAGGTTTTATTTTCTTTTGACTATCTCTTCTGCTAGAAGGGTGATTAATGTTATTCTCCAGTTTGTTTTGTGGACTATATTTGTCTTTTTTCCTAAGGTTGTGTCTTCAGATTATATAAATCAGGAGGCTTCTTCATAACTTGAATGTTGTAAGAGCCTTGAAGTATCAGATGGATTTCAGAAAAACCTCTAGTTTTTTTGTTCACTTTTTTGGTTCTTCCATTTATTTGGCTTTTTGGTTAAAACTTTTTATCAATAAGGCTTACTTGGAGGTGGGACAGCCTCCACTTAGACGGGTTTTGGCCCATTCTACCAGATCAGTTTCTGCTTATTAGACTTTTTAGAATGAGGCTTCTGTTGACCAGTTTTACAAGTTAGCTTCTTGGTAATTTTTGCATGCTTTTTCTATCATTTTGATGTTTGTTTGCTTCTTTTGAGGCTGCCTTTGGTAGGAAGTCCTTCAGGTTGTTGTCTCAGGATAATTTTGATTTTGCCTGTTGGTCATTTTAATTGTATATTAAATGAGAAAATAACAATTACCCTGTTTATTAATTGGGTCCTATTTGGATTGTGGATTTTGTTTAGCTGTGAAAAATGTTCTTTTTATCCTTCCCTTATTTTCCATTACTCATGGACTCCACCACTTGGGTGTTAGTTCCTAGGAGTAATGGATTGTGGACTCTCACCACCTGTATGAAAAAACATAATTTATGCTTACCTAATAAATAATGTCCAAGAGACCCCACCCTGTTTTTTTGGTGTTTATTTATCGTACCAAACATTTGTCCCTGCTCTTATTTTTTTTTTTTTTTTTGCTCTTATTTTTTTTTTTTTTTTTGCTCTTATTTCTTTTCTTACCTCTCTTGCTTGGCTATAGACCAATTTACCAGTAAGGTGTGAGGGGCTTTAAAGAGCTCTTGGAGTTTGGGAATCCGTTCCTCCTCCTAGTGGTAGGGAAGAGTAATGGATCGTGGACTCTAACCACCATGAAAGAAATGAATTTCTTAGGTAAGCATACATTTATGTTTTTTTTTTTATCTTAAGTGAATTGTGATACTACTGAGAAGTGAGTAACAGGTTATAGGCCGTAGAGGAATGTAAAAGGAGAAGAGAGGAAGTTCAGCTTCTTTAGAATTATTGGATTGGATTTGTCAAAGGCCAAGGTTTTGGGATTATAGTGGTTATTACATTTAGCTTGAGTCATTTGGAGTCATTAAGTAATTTTACTGTCAAATTCATTTTCCAGTGCTTTTCATATTTGACTTTCTCTGAAATTCTCTAGCTTGAATATCAACATTTCATCATGCTAGCATGTGGAAGGAAATCATTACTGATGGGAGAGTATATCCATGTTATGAAATGATGAAAAACTCAGCCCATCATTTTACTTTGTCTTTCCCCTCATTCTCTTAATTTGAATCTCGTTTAGGTTGTAAAAGTAAAGATCAATGGAATTTCTTAGTGTATATTGGGAGATTTTCAACTCTCATTTCTTTATACTAGTCCTTGGTGAATATATCAGAATTTATCAGCTGATCAATGATGACCAAAGCATGTTAAACATGAGGATTTCCTGGTACTGCTGCAGTATGGATAGCTTAACCAAAATTATTGACCCACTATTTCACTAGCTTGTGATCACAGTTTTTTGTTATCAGTTAAGGGCTAGAGAAGGCACTAGGCTGTAAAAAGGAAAAGGCCAAGACTCCATAACTTGTTTGATGCTTACCTTCAAAAACTCCAGCTTTTCTATTGTTCTTAAGTTATTATAATTCTAATACATACATAAATATTTGTATCATTACAGTTAAAGGGCAATTTGTTTCATGTAATTGGCAAGAGTCCATGAGCTAGTAACGTATGGGATATACAATCCTACCAGGAGGGGCAAAGTTTCCCAAACCTCAAAATGCCTATAAATACACCTCTCACCACACCCACAATTCAGTTTTACAAACTTTGCCTCCTATGGAGGTTGTGAAGTAAGTTTGTGCTTGATTTTCTTCTGTGATATGCGCTTCTCAGCATTTTGAAGCCCGATTCCTCTCAGAGTACAGTGTTTGTCAGAGGGATGTGAAGGGGTATCACCTATTGACTCTATAGTTTTCCTCACAGGAAATATTTTCAAAGGTTCTCTGTTATCGGTCGTAGAGATTCATCTCCTACCTCCCTTTTCAGATCGATGATATACTCTCATATTCCATTACCTCTACTGATGCTGTTTCAGTACTGGTTTGGCTATCTGCTATATGTGGATGGGTGTCTTTCGGTAAGTATGTTTTCATTACTTAAGACACTCTCAGCTATGGTTTGGCACTTTATGTATTGATATAAAGTTTTAAATATATGTATTGTACTTAAATTTGCCATGAATCAGGTTTATGTATATTTCCTTTTGTAGACTTTCAGTTTCAAAATTGGGAAACATTTTATTGGGAAACATATTTAGGAAGTTATTTTTTCTTACCTGGGGTATAGGCTTTTCTTCAAAATTGCTTTTTCATTAATTTTCACGGGCAAAATTAGGCTTGGGAGGTCGCAAAATGCTGATATTTATTGCATCATTCTTGGTGCGATAATTTTTTTTATGCAAATTCGTAATTTCCGGCACCTTAGTTGACACCATGTTTCCTTGCACAAGGTTGCATCTATCATGACGCGAGTTGCTTCATTTCCGGATTTTGTTAGCGCCAAAAAAATTCATTATGCGTTGTGCATCATACTTGGTGCCAAATAATTTTATTATTTAAACCCCACTTCATATATGCCTCTTGCCTTTTTTTATGCTCAGGGCTATGCGGTTTGCATTTTTTTCCCATTCCTGAAACTGCCATATAAGGAAACTGATAATTATCACTTTATATGTTGTTTTTTTCTCTTACATTTACAAGATGTCTCAATCTGATCCTGTCTCAGAAACCACTGTTGGTACCCTGCTGCCTGATAACAGTTCTCCCAAAGATAAGTGTATCTGTTGTAAGTTAGAGAAGATTTCATCTCCAGCTGTAGTATGTAACAGTTATCATAATAAGTTTTTACATGCAGAGAATGTATCCATCAGTACTAGTACAATGCCTGTTGTGCCTTCAACATTTAATGTACATGATATCCATGTGAATATAAAAGATTTTATTGCCGATGCGATTCAGAAGGCTTTGTCTGCTAATCCGCCTTCTAATAAATGTAAAAGGTCTTTTAAAACTTCTCATAAAGTAGATTAAATTTCAAATGACCAACAACATACTGAATTATCCTCTGATGACGAGGATCTATCTGATTCAGAAGATTCTACCTCAGATATTGACACTGACAAATCTACTTATCTCTTTAAGATGGAGTATATTCCTTCCTTGTTTAAAGAGGTGTTGATTACTTTGGATATTGAGAAAACTAGTCTTCTTGATACTAAAACTAGTAAACGTTTAAATTCTGTTTATAAACCACTTGTGGATACTCCAGAGGTTTTTCCAGTTCCTGATGCTATTTCTGATATGATTTCAAAAGAATTGAATAGGCCTGGTAGTTTTTTTATTCCTTCTTCTGGGTTTAAAAAGTTGTATCCTCTGCCAGCAGCTAGATTGGAGTTTTGGGAAAAAATCCCTAAAGTTGATAGGGCTATTACTACTCTTGCCAAACGTACTACTTATTCCTATGGCAAATAGTACTTCTTTTAAGGACCCTTTAGATAGGAAACTTGAATCTTATCTAAGGAAAGCTTATTTATTTTCTGGCTACATTCTTAGGCCTGCTATATCCATGGCTGATGTTGCAGCTGCATCAACTTTTTGGTTGGAAAGCTTAGCGCTACAGGAAACAGATCCTGATTTGTCTAGCATTGTTCGTTTGCTTCAACATGCTAATCATTTTATCTGTGATGCTATTTTTGATATCATCAAAATTGATGTTAAATCTATGTCTTTAGCTGTTTTAGCTAGAAGAGCTTTGTGGCTCAAATATTGGAATGCTGACATAGTATCTAAGTCTAGATTACTATCTCTTTCTTTCCAAGGTAACAATTTATTTGGTTCTCAGTTGGATTCAATTATTTCAACTGTCACTGGGGGGAAGGGAGTTTTTTTACCTCAGGATAAAAGATCTAAGGGTAAATCTAAAGCTTCTAATCATTTTTGTTCTTTTCGACAGAATAAGGAACAGAAAGCTAATCCTTCCCCCAAAGAATCTGGTTCCATTTGGAAACCTTCTTCAAGTTGGAATAAATCCAAGCCTTTTAATAAACCAAAGAACCCCCCAAGTCTGCATGAAGGTGCGGCCTTCATTCCAGCTCAGCTGGTGGGGGGCAGATTAAAATTTTTGCAGAACATTTGAGCAGATTCTGTCCAAAATCAATGGATTCAGAGTATTGTCTCTCAAGGGTATCGAATAGGATTCAGAGTAAGACCTTCTGTGAGAAGTTTTTTTTCTCTCACGCATCCCAGCAAATCCAGTAAATGCTCAGGCTTTTCTGAAAGGTGTTACAGATCTAGAGCTTTCAGGGGTAATCTTACCAGTTCCGTTTCAGGAACAGGGTCTGGGGTTTTATTCAAATCTATTCATTGTCCCAAAGAAAGAAAATTCATTCAGGCCAGTTCTGGATTTGAAAATTTTGAATCGTTTTGTAAGAGTGCCAACTTTCAAAATGGTGACTATAAGGACTATTCTGCCTTTTGTTCAGCAAGGTCATTATATGTCCACGATAGACTTACAGGATGCATATCTTCATATTCCGATTCATCCAGACCACTATCGGTTTCTGAGATTCTCTTTTCTAGACAAGCATTACCAATTTGTCGCTCTTCCATTTGGCCTAGCGACAGCTCCAAGAATTTTTTCAAAGGTTCTCAGTGCCCTACTCTCTGTAATCAGAGAACAGGGTATTGCAGTGTTTCCTTATTTGGACGATATCTTGGTACTAGCTCAGTCTTTACATTCTGCCGAATCTCACATGAATCAACTAGTGTTGTTTGTTCATGGTTGGAGGATCAATTTACCAAAAAGTTCCTTAATTCCTCAGACAAGGGTCATCTTTTTAGGTTTCCAGATAGATTCAGTGTCCATGACTCTGTCTCTAACAGACAAGAGACACATAAAATTGGTTTCAGCTTGTTGAAACCTTCAGTCTCAATCATTCCCTTCAGTGGCTATGTGCATGGAAGTTCTAGGTCTCATGACTGCAGCATTGGATGCGATCCCCTTTGCTCGTTTTCATATGAGACCTCTTCAGCTTTGTATGCTGAATCAATGGTGCAGGGATTATACAAGGATATAAAAATAGAAAAGGCAGCACCAGCATTAAATTAAAAAAAAAACTCACTTTATTCTCTTACAGGCAAAACAGGTGTGACATGGAAAGAACGTCTGACGCGTTTCACGCCCCCTAGTGGCGTTTCATCAGAGACTACAGGTGTTCATAAACATGGCCCTCTTATACTGGGACATATTAATTGCATATTTAACCCCTTAATGTGAAACAAACAAACATTAAAAGTATATGTGTTTAACAAAAAATATGCTACAGTGTACATTATCCAATATCCATTAAAACTGAATCAAATAGAAAGAACAATTATTGTATTTTATTTTATTTGCAGAGCTATACAAGGATATCACAATTAATATCCTTAAATCCCAATGTTCAACTCTCTCTGACTTGGTGGTTAGATCTCCATCGTATAGTTCAAGGGGCCTCTTTTGTTCGTCCAACCTGGACTGTAATCACAACAGGAGCAAGTCTTTCAGGTTGGGGAGCTGTCTTGGATCTCTGACAGCACAAGAGGTTTGGAAATCTCAAGAGGCGAAGTTACCAATCAATATTTTAGAACTCTGTGCTATTTTCTGGGCTCTTCAGGTTTGGCCTCTGTTGAAGAGAGAACCATTCATTTGTTTTCAGACAGACAATATCACAACTGTGGCATATGTCATTCATCAGGGTGGGAATCACAGTTTCCTAGATATGAAAGAAGTATCTTGGATACTTTCTTGGGCGGAATCCAGCTCTTGTCTTATTTCTGTGGTACATATCCCAGGTGTAGACAACTGGGAAGCGGATTATCTCAGCTGTCAGACTTTACATCCGGGGGAGTGGTCTCTCCATCCAGATGTGGTTTTTCAGATTGTTCAGATGTGGGGTCTTCCAGAAATAGATCTGATGGCTTCCCATCTAAGCAAGAAACTTCCCAGGTACTTTTCCAGGTCCAGGGATCCTCAGGCGGAGTCGGTGGATGCGTTAGCAGTTCCTTGGTTCTACCAACCTGCTTATATCTTCCTGCCTCTAGTTCTTCTTCCAAGAGTGATCTCCAAGATCATCATGGAACAATTCTTTGTGTTTCTAGTAGCACCAGCATGGCCTCACAGGTTCTGGTATGCAGATGTTGTCCGGATGTCCAGTTGCCAACCTTGGCCACTTCCTTTAAGACCAGACCTTCTGTCTCAAGGACCGTTTTTCCATCAGGATCTCAAATCGTTAAATTTGAAGGTTTGGAAATTGAACATTTAGTGCTTAGTCATAGAGGTTTCTCTGACTCAGTGATTAATACCATGTTACATGCTCGTAAATCTGTTTCTAGGAAGATTTATTATCGAGTTTGGAAGACTTATATTTCATGGTGTTTGTAAAATTCAAGGAATTCTAAAAGAATGCCAGGAGAATTTATGAGGTTTCTTCAGGATGGTTTGGATAAAGGTTTATACGCAAGTTCCTTGAAGGGACAAATCTCTGCTCTTTCTGTTTTATTTCACAGAAAGATTGCTAAGCTTCCTGATATTCACTGTTTTGTACAGGCTTTGGTCCGTATCAAGCCTGTCATTAAATCAATCTATCCTCCTTGGAGTTTTAATTTGGTTTTGAAGGCTTTACAGGTTCCTCCTTTTGAGCCGATGCATTCTTTGAATATTAAACTACTTTCTTGGAAAGTGTTGTTCCTTTTGGCTATCTCTTCTGCTAGAAGAGTTTCCGAATTATCTGCTCTTTTTTGCGAGTCTCCTTTATTGATTTTTCATCAGGATAAGGCAGTTTTGCGGTCTTCATTTAAATTCCTACCTAAGTTTGTGAATTCTAACAATATTAATAGGGAAATTGTTGTCCCCTCTTTGTGTCCTAATCCTAAGAATTCTTTGGAGAGATCTTTACATTCTCTGGATGTTGTAAGAGCTTTGAAATATTATGTTGAAGCTGCTAAAGATTTCAGGAAGACTTCTAGTTTATTTGTTGTCTTTTCTAGTTCTAAGAAAGGTAAGAAAGCTTCTGCCATTTTGTTGGCATCTTAGTTAATGCTTTTGATGGGTCAAGCCCTGCCTCAGAGAATCACCGCTCATTCTACTAGATCAGTCCCCACTTTGTGGGCTTTTAAGAATGAAGCTTAAGTTGATCAGATTTGCAAAGCAGAAACTTGGTCTTCTTTGCATACATTTACTAAATTCTACCGTTTTGATGTATTTGCCTCTTCGGAGGCAGTTTTTGGTAGAAAAGTTCTTCAGGCAGCGGTTTCAATTTGATTCCTCTGCTTATGTTTTAAGTTTTTTCTTTTTATTTATGAGAAAAACTTATTTTTTTGGATAAGGATTTAATTTTTTCATAAAAAATTGGCTGTTTTTATTTTTATCCCTCCCTCTCTAGTGACTCTTCTGTGGAGTACCACATCTTGGGTATTACTATCCCATACGTTACTAGCTCATGGACTCTTGCCAACTGCATGAAAGAAAACATAATTTATGTAAGAACTTACCTGATAAATTCATTTCTTTCATATTGGCAAGAGTCCATGAGAACTACCCTTTTTATGGTGGTTATGTTTTTTTTGTATAAAGCACAATTATATTTCCAGTAACTATTTTGATGCTTTTTACTCCTTTTTCTATCACCCCACTACTTGGCTATTCATTAAACTGAATTGTGGGTGTGGTGAGGGGTGTATTTATAGGCATTTTGAGGTTTGGGAAACTTTGCCCCTCCTGGTAGGATTGTATATCCCATACGTCACTAGCTCATGGACTCTTGCCAATATGAAAGAAATTAATTTATCAGGTAAGTTCTTATATAACTTATGTTTTTACTTAATGTTTGAGGATGACAATTCCTACTACAGCTAGAGAGGGGCTCAACCCTGCAAGCCTGTTGAGACCATATAATTTTTTTCAGTAGTAAACACCAGCGATGTATTTTGAAAGCCCTACGTTAGATGAAACAAATCAAAACATTGACTGCCATCTCTCTTCAATATAAAGTAAATAAAACTTATTTGACAAAGTTAATTTGAAGCTTTACATTCTAGTTGTATTTTGTAAGATGCTATAGTTTGGAATCTAATAACAGACAAAAGCTAAACTTTAGCATTTCAGCTTTCTTTCCTAAGATATGGTGAGTCCATGGAATCAATTACTACTGGGAATATCACTCCTGGCCAGCAGGAGGAGGCAAAGAGCACCACAGCAAAGCTGCTATGTATGTTACTTCCCTTAACCATAAACCCCAGTCATTTTCTTTGCCTGCGGTGCAAGGAGGAGGTGAAGTTTTGATGTCTGATCTACAATCAAGATTTATTTTATTGTAAAAGCAGTGTATGTTTGCTCTGATCATTTCCAAAGGGTCTAGCCTTAGTCTATTTCAGTCTCTTCAGTAGGGCAGTAGTGGCTTTTAAGCAATTGGGAACTTGTGGGGTACAATCCTCACTGCGTTTTCCCAAGTTATTTTGCTGCCCTATATAGATAGCCTGAGTAAATTTACTCAGTCTTTCTGTTTTTCACAGGTCCATGTGAGGGACGGCATCCTCTCAAACCAGGTGAGTTGTCCTGCTGCCGGACAGATGAATTTTTAGGTAAGTGCCAATTTTTATTTTTCTATATAATAGGCAAATTTGGCACTTATTTAGCTTAAAAGCTGCTGGGGATCATTTTTTATTTCCTGAGTGTGCAGGTTGTAATGACAGTTTTGCAGGCACTGTTAATATGGGGAGTTTTTTTAATTTTTTTATCTATCTATCTATCTATCTATCTATCTATCTATCTATCTATCTATTGGGTACTTATAGAGCGCAAACTAATCACCCGTGAGGGTCTCAAGGCGCTATGGCTCAGTGTGTTCAATCTGTTTTTAGTAATGGATTAAAGTGCGCTGCTTTCTTTATATTTGTTTAGCCTTTTTAAAGCCTTTGACATGAACGGCAGAGTATTTTTCACGCTTTTTTCCTCACTTACTGTAAAGGTGGAGTGAGGTGCGCATGTTTCAGATGGCTCTGCTGTTTAGGAGGCTTCTTGCTGGATTCGGATTGTAACGGAATAGTTTTTCCTTCAGTCTGTTGCAAGTTGCTGGTCAGGTACTGCACCTCAGTAATTTTGCTGAGTTGTAGACTGTTGCCTGGGGTATGTTTCCTTAATTTATAGGTAATATTTAAGGGAAACAAAATTTTTCTTGCCCTGTTTTTTGTGTTATCCTTTGTTAAAGAATTTTAAAAAAATCAAAAAAGAAAGTTTTTTTATTTAAAAAAAAAAAGTAGTTTTTTCTTTTCTTTGCTTTGTAATTATGGAGGCTGTACCGGATGTTACTTGTAGCTTTTGTTTTGATGCTCAGGTAGAACCCCCAGTACCTTTTTGTTCTTCTTGTATTGAAAGAACTTTAGCTTACAGAAATATACTTTTTGATCCTGAGCCATCATTAACTAAAGCGGATGCGGTTCAGGTGCCTCCTGTTTCAGATGTGCCGTAGCTTTCTCCTCAAGCGTCCCAATCTTTTTCATCTGCTCATGCAGTGCCCTGTGTTTCCTCTCATGCTCCATCTGGATTTATTTTGCAAGACATTGCTGCCCAGGTATCTTCTGCAGTTTCTGAGGCACTGTCTGCTTTTCCTATGCTTCAGGGAAAGCACAAAAGGAAATTTAAAGGATCAGTATATGTAAGGTTTCGGATCCTGAGGTGGCTACTCATAGTATTTCTTCTCAGAAGTCTGAGGATGAAGATTCTTTGGGGGCATCCGAGTGTGAAATCTCAGACTCGGACAATTCCTTCTTCTGATGCTGAAGTTATGTCTTTCAGATTTAAGCTGGAACACCTCCGCTTGTTACTTAAGGAGGTTTTGGCTACCCTGGATGACTCTGGTACTATTATAGTTGTCAACCCTAAGAAATCTAGTAAGTTAAACAAGTATTTTGATATTCCCTCCACGGTGGAGGTTTTTCTTCTTAAACAGGAAGAGTCCACAGCTGCATTCATTACTTTTGGGAATTCAGAACCAGGCCACCAGGAGGACGCAAAGACACCCCAGCCAAAGGCTTCAAATTCCTACCCCACTTGCCTCGTCCCCAGTCATTCTTTGCCTTTTTGCCTTTCCTCACAGGAGGTTGGCAGAGAAGTGTCAGAGGTTTGAGAGGGTAGTACCCTTCGAAATGGAGTTTTAAGTAATCCTGTCAGCCTCTCAGTGAGAGCATGGATGAAGGTTAGATTCCGGAGATGCAGGGAGAGTCTTTCTGCGAAACCATCCCGACTCATACGAACAGCTCCTTGGCAATCAGCATTGATGAGTTTCGCTGCCTGCCTTTATTCACTCAAGTCCATGTCAGAAGCGAGGCTACTATCTGTCACACTTGAAGGGCTGTGTTCCTGTTCCACGGCGCAGATTCCGGTAAGATCATTTCATTTTATTTCATTATGTGAATGTAATGGTACCAAGAGAAAAGGTAGGGTCCCAGTGGGACTCCTTTTATATTAAAATAGGAATCATGGGCTAATATCTCCTGAGGGGGGTTATTGAGCAGGGGGGACTTTAATCATGTTTGTTATGTGGTTCTATCTGCTAATGTGTAGTAATTATTTGGCTCATGGCTTTTCGGAACATAACTGCCTTATCAGTGGTGCAATGTTTGTAGATTTGCGTGCTCTTTTTGTGACTGGCATGGTGCACCTTGTGACCGGGTGCAGTTGCATTGTTTTCCACTTCCGTATGCTGACTGTGTGGCGACAGAGAGAGTCTGCTCGTTGGTTGTCTGGTTCACAGGAGGTGGTGAGTGCCCCAGCCATTGGGTGTGTAAAAAGGGTGCCAGTTAGCGTTTGTCATTTTTGTAATCCCAAGATTATGGTAGATTCTGTTTTTTTAGACACGGATGTCTGCGATGCAGAGAATGCGTCTTGTGATGAATTTGAAATAACCTGGGTTATCCATGCCCATCAGTTATGTTCTGATTGCTGTTCTAGAGTACTCTCTTCTCCTGACTCAGGGACCTTAGAGTGCGTTGAGCCATCTGCCCCAGAGGATTCTATGTCCATTGAGGCGCATGCCCCAGAACATTCCTTTGCTATGCAAGCAGGAGTCCCCATGGCCTTTACTCCTCCGGAAGGTGGCATGTTTCCTCCAGAGGTTACGGCACGGTTCCACATGGCCATATCTATGGTGCTGGCTCACTGTTATCTCCCGAATGAAATATTTTTAAGGTACTGTCCGTGTTCTGTCAACCAGGACTCGGCGGGCGTGGGATCGCCTGATTCAGTTTGGCCGTCTGGGGAAGCGCCGGCCTCTGAGGCTTCTGGGCCCCAACCTCGGGCCGGGGTTGTTTATCAATCAGGCGAGGGATAATTCTGCCTTCCGTTACAGGCTGGCATGTCTTCGTGTTCTACTAAGGCATGTTTTGGCTGTGCTAGAGGATTCCAGTCCTCGTGGGCCGAGGGATCCGAGGCCTTAGATGCCGGATGGCAAGTTGGGTTAGACGTTTAGGGATGAAGCTAATCTCCTTGACGTCTCCATTTTTCTTTCTTTTATGTATCGGTTCCAATTCTGAGCTTGGGTGAATGGGGCCTCTGATCGGCTGCTCCTGTTGGCATACCCATTCACCTTGGGCGTTCACTCGCGGGTGCTGCCTTACTTTTATTTTTATCCGGATAGGATATATTTGATTTGTTTTTAATAAGCTCGAGTCTGATATAGTTTCCGTTTTGGCAATGTTCTTTCTCTGGAACTGATACTTGCGACTTTGTGGTCGCATGGGCTCTTCCTCAGAAGTTGCGCACTTTTGGTTAGGAACAAAGTTATGTTCTAATTCATATTATCGAACCTTTGGTTGATTTTTCTTGGACCTTAGACAGTTTTGGGGTGTCCTTGTACCAAGCAGGTACTGGTTGGGTGTTATCTGCTGTTCCTTGGGTTCATGTCACCCTTGTGGTGCTGATTATCCTGTTGGATTCTGAATGTCACTTTGCCTATTGATATGGACTCCGGGCTCGGATCCTACTACGAAGTATGGAGCCTAGTGCGTAGATCCAACGCTTCTGGGAGAAAGGTTGGAAGTTCCGATATAGGTTGGCCTTTTTATGGGCCTACGGCCACTCCACCCTGAATGTGCCCGATCTTGTCTGATCTCGGAAGCTAAGCAGGGTTGGGCCTGGTTAGTACTTGGATGGAATACCAGGTGCTACACTTTGCTTGAGTTACGTGACAGACTTTTTCAAGATGTCATCGGGGTTCCTCAGGCTCCCTGGGGACTCAGAACTGTAGTTTTCCACTCCTGTAGAGTTTGGAGATGTAAATGACCTCCGAGGGTCTGGTATTCTGGGTGATGGACGATTTTAGTCTTCACTTGCGGTATCTTCCGCATTACTTTTGCGGTGGCAGAGTTTTCTTTCCTTCCTGTTTTGGGTTGGATCATCTGTTCTGGAAGTACGGAGCCTGTCCTCCTTCCTTTTTTCTCAGCGTTTCGTTGCTCCAGTACGTGGAGTGCAGGGGTCACCTTGCCTTTTCTGTCAGGCTCCCATTGTTATTCCTGTTGCAGGGATTTCTGGAGACTGTCGTCTTCTCAATCTAAGAACTGCCCCTTGTCAGACCATGGTCTTTAGACTCTTGGGTGCTATCCTTTGACCTTATGCAGATCTAACCTTTTGGGCTTGAGGGTAGGAGGTCCAAGATCAGTAACATACTTTCGCCTACCGGGATTGTGAAATGACCTTCCTCTTCACCATCGTGTGGATCAGGTCATTCAGCCTGTCTACAGAGGACAGCCTTGCGATCCAAGTGTACTGGTTGCCCATTTCTTCAACTGGTCAGGAGTTTTTTTCAAACTCTTGGGTTTGAGGCTGTTGCTAGGTAATCTACGTCTACGGACTTTAGATGGTGGAGGGCTCTGTCTTGGGTGCTCTCCTACCATGTGAGGCAGCTGATAGATTCCTCAGGAAGATGGATCTTTCGATCAGTTCTGTTTTTTTAGAACTTTGGTTTAGGCCCTCGTCTCTTGCCTGGAATTGGTATGGACTGTTCTGCTTAACTTTTGGGTTTGGTTCCCCTGCGTGTACCTTCGAGGGTGGGGTTCTCTGACTCTCATGGGAGATTACTGTCTGCCTGAGGCTTAAGTTTGAGGTCTCTCTGATGGGTCCCTACTTGTCTTCTGGGACATCTGTGCTTTCTTGTAGACTCCAGGTGTAGTTTCAACTGGGCTGGCGATATGGCCGAAGGGTCTCGCCTATATTGTAGGGTGGTTACCGTTAGTTTGATCCCTTTTCTTCTCACCTAGGGTGGGGGATGGGTTCTTGAATGTTCTCCTTGACTTGGAGGTACCTCAGTATCTGTGAAGGCCCGTGGGTCCTTGGTTTTTTCACCTTTTAGGATTTTTTTCCCTTCCTGGCGTACTCAGAATCACGGAACTGGATTTTGGTATTTGGATCTGGGGGTCAGAGTACTTTCTTCCCTGGGGGAGTGTTCCTTCTTCTGGAAGGCTGCAGTGGAGGGGTTTTCAGACCCAAACACGAAGTTTCCTGTCATGGCTCATGGAACATGACGGTTTTAGTAGCGGTCAGAGTTCTACTCTGGGGTTTTGATTCCTTGTAGATTCATCCTTTTTTCTTCCAATGGTCTGGGACTCTTGTCTTAGGTCTTTAACTAGCCTTTGGGCTGGGACCGTTATACTGGAGGGAAGGTCGGGGATTGGTCTGCTCTGTGCAGTGTCGACCGTTGACTATTATTGAGTTTGTCCTCCCCTGGGGGGGGGGGGGACTCTTGGTGCCCATCTCTCTACTGGTGGCGTCTGCTGCTTGGATGGGACGCTCCTTGGAGCCCAGAAATTCCTGGTCGGGAGCTGTTGTCGAGATCTTTCGCCGCTTCTTGGGGGGATGAGTACCACAATGGCTTAGGGTCAGCTTTGCTGCCTGGAGATTGGTCATCATGAGTTCTTGTTTACAGGTGGCTCTGTTCTCATAGAGAGCTCTTTTTAACTGCTAGGACAATTATCCTGTTTCTGATTGTCTATGCTTGTCTAACCTGACAGGTTTTGACTTGGCTCTGATGCAATAGGGGACTTGCGTTTTTCTGGAACACCATTTGTGCTATGGTGCTGTATCAGGGATCTGAGAGTGGCCTTCTAGTCATCCTAGTGATGTTTTTTTCTGGTCCTTGTCCTTCTATGGAGTTCATCTTTCTGAGCAGTGGTCCTATGGCAACCTTGGGTTGCTCTGTTTGATTTGAGCCCATGTTGGATGGTCCTTTGGATCTCTTATGGGGTCCTCTATTCTCCCTCTTGGGGGTAGATAGTTTTTTTACTTTTAGGGGTACTTTTCGTGGGAGTCGAGAGCCGCTGGGCTGGCTCCTCAGAGGCCTTTGTGCTCAGCAGACTTTGGGTCTGAGTGGTCTCTAACACGGCTTTGCAGGTTATGTAACTGATGAGCAGTTACCTGGGCTTCCAGTTTTTCCCTTTTTTATAGGGTGTCAGGTAGTTTCAGGCTGTGGTGCCTTTTCGAAGGGGCCGACTTTTTATACCCACCCTTTGTTTGCATTCAGTGTCTGGGTATCGTTTTCCCAAAAGTAATAAATGCAGCTGTGGACTCTTCCCGTTTTAAGAAGAAAAACATAAATTATGCTTACCTGATCATTTTCTTTTCTTCTGACGGGAAGAGTTCACAGTTCCTGCCCACGTTTTGTCTATGAGGCAGCAGTAAAAAAATGTATCTTCTGGCACCCTGATATTTCTCCCTTCTGTTCCTTGTTCCCTTGGCAGAAAGGGAATGAGGGAAGTGGGGGAGGTATTTGAAGCCTTTAGCTGGGGTGTCTTTGCCTCCTCCGGGTGGCCAGGTTCCGAATTCCCAAAAGTAATGAATGCAGCTGTGGACGCTTCCAGGTAAGCATAATTTATGTTTTTCCTGTACCAGACCGCGCTTCTGAGATTATTGCCCGGGAGTGGGAGACCTGGTATTCATTTTTCTTCATTTCCTGTTTTTAAGAAGATGTTTCCTATAGCTGATTCCATTAAGGAGTTGTGGCAAATGGTTCCTAAGTTAGAAGGTGCAATTTTCACTTTGGCTAAGAGAACCACTATTCCCATAGAGGATAGTTGTTCTTTTAAGTATCCTATGGATAAGAAATTGGAAGCATTATTAAAGAAAATGTATGTTCACCAGGGTCTTCAATGGCAGCCTGCGGTGTGTATTGCTACTGTCACCAGTGCGGGAACCTATTGGTTTGATGCCTTGTCTGATTCTATTCAGACAGATACTCCTCTTGAGGAGATCCAGGACAGGATTAAGGCTCTTAAATTAGCCAATTCTTTTATTACAGCTTATGCTTTACAAGTCATTAAGCTAGGGGCAAATATTTCTGGTTTAGCAATTCTAGCCTGCAGAGCATTATGGTTAAAATCCTATTCTGCGGATCTTTCTTCTAAGTCTAAGTTGCTAGAAATTCCCTACAAGGGTAAGACATTGTTTGGGCCTGGATTGGCTGAAATAATTTCATATATCTCAGGAGGAAAGGGTTATTTTCTTCCTCGGGATAAGAAGAATAAGCAGAAAGGACGTCAGAGTAATTTTCGTTTCTTTCGTAACTTCAGAGGTAAACCATCCGCTGCTTCTTCCTAACAAGATCATTCCAAGTCTTCCTGGAAGTCTGGTCAGTCTTGGAACAAGTAGAGACAGTCTAAGAAACCCATTGCTGACTCTAAGTCAGCATGAAGGGTCGACCCCCGATCCAGGAGTGGATCCATTAGGGGGCACACTTTCTCAATTTTTTCAAGCCTGGATACAAGATGTCCCAGACTTGTGGGCCGTGGACATCGTATTCCAGGGGTACAGAATAGAATTCAAGACTTTTCCTCCCAGAGGCGGGTTTCTTCTCTCTGGATTATCTGTAGACCAGAGAAAGAGAGAGGCGTTCTTAAATTGTGACAAGGATCTTTCTGCTCTGGGAGTTATAGTTCCAGTTCCCCTGCAGGAACTGGATCTAGGATTTTACTCAAATCTGTTTGTTGTTCCCAAAAAAGAGGGAACTTTCAGACCAATTCTAGATCTAAAGTGTCTAAACAAGTTCCTCGGAGTACCGTCTTTCTAGATGGAGACTATTCGTTCCATTCTTCCTCTAGTACAAGAGGGTCAGTTCATGACAACTATAGATCTAAAGGATGCATACCTTCATGTTACCATTCACAGGGATCATCAAAAGTTTCTGAGGTTCACTTTTTTGGACAATCATTTTCAGTTTGTGGCTCTTCCATTCAGCCTTGCCACAGCTCCCAGAATTTTCTTAAAGGTTCTAGGGGCTCTTTTGGCAGTGATCTGGTCTCAGGGCATTGCAGTAGCGCCTTATCTGGACGACATTCTGGTTCAGGCGCCGTATTTTCAACAAGCAAATTCTGATACTGAGATCTTGTTGTCTTTTCTTTGTTCCCATGGATGGAAGGTGAATCTGGGAAAGAGTTCCTTGATCCCAACTACAAGAGTAGTGTTCTTGGGGACCATAATAGATTCTCTCTTAAAGGCCCAAATGTTTAAACACTTGAAAGTGATGCAGCATAGCTGTAAAAAGCTGACTAGAAAATATCACCTGAACATCTCTATGTAAAAAAGAAAGATATTTTACCTCAAAAGTTCCTCAGTAGCCACCTCCCATTGTAAAGGATTTCTAAGCAGCATTTTAGTGTGTCTGTCCTGGGACAGCTTAGGGGATGAGCCTCGTGAACTCTCATATTATTTCACCAATCGGGTAAAGGAAGCTTACTATGAAATCTCATGAGAGTTAAGTCAAATCTCATGAGATCACAGTAAGAGTTCATGACCTCAGCACTGCTGATGCTGATTGGCTGCAGTTCATTTCTTCATTTATTTTTTATTTTTTTTACCTGCAGCTGGGAGCAGGTGAAGTATAACTTTTTACACAGAACTTACTCTGCTGAGCTGAGGAGATTGTGAGGTAAAATATCTTCCTTTTTTGCATAGAGATGGTCAGGTGATATTTTCCTGTCAGTTATACTGCATCAGTTTCAAGTATTTTAGCATATGAGTATTATGTCCCTTTAATGAAGATTTGTCTGACAGAAGTCAGAAAGTCAAAGATCTTTAACTCTTGCCTTGTCCTCGAGTCCTCTCTTCGGCCGTCAGTGACTCAATGTATGGAAGTAATTGGTCTGATGGTAGCCTCCATGGACATCATCCCTTTTGCTCGATTTCATCTCGGACCTCTGCAGTTATGCATGTTAAGACAATTGGAACGAATGGATTATGGGGATATGTCTCTGCAAATATATCTTTATCAGACAACAAGGGTCTCTCTTCTGTTGTGGTTGTCTCAGTAGCACCTCTCCCAGGGATCTTGCTTCCACAGACCTTCCTGGGTGATCGTGACCACGGATGCCAGCCTTCTGGGTTGGGGAGCAGTTTGGGGGTCCTTGAAGACTCAGGGTCTATGGTCCCGGGAGGAGACAGTTCTCCCTATAAACATCTTAGAACTGTGAGCGATTTTCAATGCTCTGCTGGCCTCAGTTAGCTTTAGCCCGGTTTATCAGGTTCCAGTCGGACAACATAACCTAGGTGGCATATATCAACCAATAGGGGGGAACTCGGAGTTCCTTGGCCATGACAGAGGTGGCTCAAATTATCCAGTGGGCAGAGTCTCACAACTGTTGTCTTTCTGTGATCCACATCCCAGGAGTGGACAATTGGGAAGCAGATTTTGTAAGCCGACAGACTTTTCATCCGGGGGTGTGGGAACTCCACCCAGAGGTGTTTTCCAGTTTAATCCTCAGATGGGGGCAGCCAGAACTGGATCTCATGACTTTACGGCAGAATGCCAAGCTCCCGAGGTACCGCTCGAGGTCAAGGGATCCTCTAGCTTTCTTGATAGATGCTCTGGCGGTCCCTTGGAATTTCAGTCTAGCATACCTTTTCCCTCCTTTCGCTCTCCTGCCAAGAGTCATTGCTCAGATCACCTTCTACTTCAGGGTCCTTTTCTTCATCCAAATCTTATTTCTCTAAAGCTGACTGCTTGGAGATTGAACGCTTAATTTTGTCTAAGTCATTGAGGTGACTGACGGTTATTGAGACTATGATTCAGGCTCGTAAACCTGTGACTAGAAAGATTTACGTAAATATCTGTTTTGGTGTGAATCCAGGGGCTACTCTTGAAATACAATCAGGATTCTTAGGATTTTGTCTTTTCTCCAGGAGGGGCTGAAGAAGGGTTTGTCAGCTAGTACTATGAAGGGTCAGATTTCTGCATTGTCTATTTTATTGCATAAGCGTTTGGCGGATGCACCAGATGTGCAATCTTTTTGTCAGGCCCTAGTCAGAATCAGGCCTGTGTTTAAACCTGTTACTCCTCCATGGAGTTTTAATCTTGTTCTTAATGTTTTGCAGCAGGCTCCATTTGAGCCTATGCATTTGTTAGATATTAAGATGTTATCTTGGAAGGTTTTTTTTCTTGTTGCTATTTCTTCTGCTCTGAGAGTTTCTGAACTTTCGACTTTGCAGTTTGATTCTCCTTATCTTATTTTTCATGCTTATAAAGTGGTCCTACGTACTAAATTAGGTTTCTTACCTAAGGTTGTCTCAAACAGAAATATTAATCAGGAAATTGTGGTTCCTTCTTTGTGTCCTAATCCTTCTTCTCCTAAGGAGCGTTAGTTGCTTTGAAGTTTTATCTTTAGGCAATGGGGACTTTCGTCAGTCTTCTGCTTTGTTTGTTTGTTTTTCTGGGAAGCACAAGGGTCAGAAAGCTATGGCTACTTCTCTTTATTTTTAACTTCAGAGTATTATTCGTTTAGCCTGTGAAACTACTGGGCAGCAGCCTCCTGAAATAATCACTGCTCATTCTATGAGGGCTGTTTCTTCTTCCTGGGCATTCAAAAATGTAGCTTCTGTGGAACAGATTTGCAAAGCTGCATCCTGGTCCTCTTTGCATACTTTTTCAAAATTTTATAAATTTGATACTTTTGCTTCGGCTGAGGCTTCTTTTGGGAGAAAGGTTCTACAAGGGATGGTGCCTTCTGTTTAAGTCTACCTACCTTGTCCCTCCCTTATCTGTGTCCTCTAGCTTGGGTATTGGTTCCCACTAGTAATTGATGATTCCGTGGACTCACCATATCTTAGGAAAGAAAACATAATTTATGCTTACCTGATAAATTTATTTATTTCCGGATATGGTGAGTCCACGGCCCACCCAGTTATTTTTACTGAAACTTCAGGCACCTCTACACCTTTGTTATCTTATTTTTCCTTTGGTCGTATGACTGGGGTTTATGGGTAAGGGAAGTGACATATATAGCAGCTTTGCTGTGGAGCTCTTTGCCTCCTCCTGCTGGCCAGGAGTGATATTCCCACTAATTGATGATTCCGTGGACTCGCCATATCCGGAAATAAATACATTTATCAGGTAAGCATAAATTGTCTATCAAAGGGCACAACAAGAGTTCATGAGACACTTGCTTTTCATATGTGTGTTTTTATATATATATATATATATATATATATATATATATATATATATATATATATATATATATATATATATATATATATATATATATAACAAGGAGAAGAAACAACTTGTCATACCAGGAAACAGTTTATATATGTAATCTTAATTCAATTATGCATAGTTCGTCTCAGAACTTAATAATAGTGTCAGAACAATAATGGTTACAGAGAATCCTATGGTAAATTGTGTACTAAAAATTATCTGTTGTAAAATACAAATGTAAATATGTGCTTTCCATAAATATATATTTTAACTACAATCCATCTATGTGGTCAAAGGAAAACAAATGGAAGGTTTCTTTTTCTTTTTTTCCCCTCATGTGCAAAGTCATGTCATACATTTTCAAATATTTTTGATGCGTGGATGTCTTATGCCATTTGTAATCACGTTTGTACTCTTGAGCCAGGACTATCGAAACTGAACTCTGCTGGTTTGCTGCAGGTCAGCTTTCATGGACAATTAGTGTTCTAACAGCACTTTGGTCACAAGTTGTCTTGAATGTTTATCATAAAGGCATCATCCTGAATCATAGCTGCGCTGATCAGTTAGTCTTCTGTTTTCTGAAGCATTTCATGTTAGCCTTTTTATGTGAGACAGGCGATTTCTCCGTCAGGCCTTGTCCAGTATTTCTTTTTCAGTTATCTGTGAGGAGCCTGAGGCATTTTGAATGCACTGCTTCTCCATGTTATCCTCGTTTACTCATTTTTTTGTGTTGTCTCCTCTCAGTAACTGTCACAGATGGATCAGAGCATAGCCTGACAAGAATGAAAGAGCTATCTTCCTGCTGTTTTGGCTCTATGTCAGTATCGACAACCTGTACGTATCTGACACTGCGTGAGGTGACTGGTTTCAGCAGTATGCAGAAGTAAACCAATAAATCTTTAGTGTCACTCTACTTATTGCTACTTGATTGCTCTCTTCTTCTTTTTTTCACAACACCTCCATCTCATCATGTCACTATAGCAACAAATATTTATACAAGGATAAAATATATGTGTATGTGAGTAACAATAATATATATATATATATATATATATATATTTATTTATTATTATTATTTTTTTAAGGGGACATTGTAATGTAGAGAACATTTTTTTAAACAAAATTCCATATGTTACTATGTGTTTAATAAATTAACCCCTTCACTACCGGGACTTTCAGAGAATAAACTTTTTTGCTATCACTCCATTTAAACAGACATAGAGCCTTGTTTTTTTATTTACCTGTCAAAACTATATATATATATATGCATATGTGCTCATTATGGTTAGTATTTGAATCTTTATCATGCACATAACCACGTTGGTTTAAATATGAATCTCTTTTTTTATATTTGGTTTGTTTTTTCACTCATTGGGTGCTGAGTTTTCACAAACTGTTAACGTACATTTATGTTTTTATTCATTAAAATATTCTGGGCCGAATTATCAAGCTCTGAATGGAGCCTGGTGCCCCTGTTTCCGCACAAGCCTTCAGGCTCGCCGGAAACAACAGTTATGAAGCAGCGTATCATGTCTGCTCGCACTATAATAAATTGTTCCCTTTGTATTTATCTTTATTTGTAAATTAAATAAAGTATAAATGTGTTGTACTATGTTGTTTCACATATACAAATATAAAAAAAGTTAAAACAACGTTCACCTATTTTCCAAAATGCATTTAATTTTGAATATAAAACACAACATATTCTGTACATTATTATATACAGGAGAAATAAATATTCAACTTACTTGGCATCATGCTACATGCCACCTTTTACTTATGTAAATTATAACAAATAGGGGTTTTTCCATTGAAAAATCACAGTAATTGCTTGGTCTGTGCATCATATTTACATATTGTCACCAGCATTCTACTGTAGTAGCTTGCTAAATGAAATCTAATTGCGCACACCCAGCCAAGCAACAGTCTGTATTGCTTTCCTTGACTGCCGAACACCCATCCCCCATTATTTAGTTATAAATAAGTAAGTTGTTAGGCAGAATAATGTATTGGTTGGTACATAATACTTGGTATCTAGGTTTCTTGTAAGATAAGCAGGCAGACATAAGCACTGCTACCTCTTACTCTCTTTATCGTTTAACCAAGGATGTGCCAGGGTAACTCTTGATGGTTTGTTTTGGGCAACTTCCATGAGTTATATAGTTTCATATGACATTGAAAAACAGCTTATTAAACATAGGTATAAAGTGATAAATCTGCGCTTTATTTAGGCGACTTAGCAGCCAATGCTGACATTTCTAGCCATATTTGCACCTGTGCATTTAGGTAAACCCAACTCATTTTTGTCTCCAAGCTTCATAATGATTATACTGAATAGAAAATCATGTGTTTAGTTGATGAGATGATTAATTGTTCTAACCTTTTTTTGTATGTAAAAATTTTATGTGGACATTTTTTAAAAATAAAAACACGCATGTCGGTGTGTGTGTAGTGGGTATTCATATACATACACACACACATGTGTGTGTATATATATATATATATATATATATATATATATATATATATATATATATATATATATACACAGTATCTCAAAAAAGTGAGTACAACCTTTACTTTTTTGTTAATATTTTATTATATCTTTTCATGTGACAAGACTGAAGAAATTACATTTGATACAATGTAAAGTAGTGGGTGTACAGCCTGTATAACAGTGTGAATTTGTTGTCCCCTCAAAATAACTCAAAACACAGCCATTTATGTTTAAACTGTTGGCAACAAAAGTTTAGCCCCAAAATGTCAATATTTTGTGTGGCCACCATTATTTTCCAGCACTGCCTTAACCCTCTTGGGCATAGAGTTCACCAGAGCTTCACAGGTTGCCACTGGAGTCCTCTTCCACTCCTCCATGACGACATCACGGAGCTGGTGGATGACCTTAGCGCTCCCCCTCCTTCAATTTGAGGATGCTACACGGATGCTCAATAGGGTTTAGGTCTGGAGACATGCTTGGCCAGTCCATCACCTTTACCCTCAGCTTCTTTAGCAAGGCAGTGGTCGTTTTGGAGGTGTGTTTGTGGTCGTTATCATGTTGGTATACTGCCCTGCGGCCCAGTCTCCAAAGGTAAGGGATCATGCTCTGCTTCAGTATGTCACAGTACTGTCAGGGTGCCAGGAAGTGCAAAAATAATCACACCTTTATTAATAGCAAAAAATAATAAAAAGTCCACAAGTCAAATAACAAGCCAGGAATCAAAACCAGAGCTGGTAGTCAGACGAGCCGAGTCAGGAGCCAAAGCGAGTAGTCAGACGAGCCGGAATCAGGAACAAGGAGAACAGCAGAGTCAGGAACAAGCCAGGGATCAGGAACCAGGAGGGACATCAGACAGCCAGGTAATACACAGGAGCTCTCACAAACAGGTCTGAGACAATGCAAGGACAAAGCATACTGAACAGAGGCCCTTTAAATAGTAAGTGATGACATCACAATTCCGAGACTGCATCCTGTCTCACACTGATGATGTACACCAGTCTGGCTATAAAAGGAAGTGCAGAAATTGTGCAGCATCACACAGTATGCACCAGAGCCAGCAAGAGAGGTGAGTAAAATGGCTGCCAGCAGCGCATGGCAAACAAGACAGGAAAAAACCCTGACAAGTACATGTTGGCATTCATGGTTCCCTCAATGAACTGTAGCTCCCCAGTGCCGGCAGCACTCATGCAGGCCCAGACCATGAAACTCCCACACCACCATGCTTGACTGTAGGCAAGACACACTTGTCTTTGTACTCCTCACCTGGTTGCCACCACACACGCTTGACACCATCTGAACCAAATAAGTTTATCTTGGTCTCATTGGACCACAGGGCATGGTTCCAGTAATCCATGTCCTTAGTCTGCTTGTCTTGAGCAAACTGTTTGCAGGCTTTTTTTTACATCATCTTTAGCAGAGTCTTCCTTCTGGTATGACAGCCATGCAGACCAATTTGATCCAGCGTGCAGCGTATGGTCTGAGCACTGACAGGCTGACCCCCCACCCCTTTAACCTCTGCAGCAATGCTGGCAGCACTCATATGTCTATTTCCCAAAGACAACTTCTGGATATGACGCTGAGCACGTGCACTCGACTTCTTTGGTAGACCATGGCGAGGCCAGTTCTGAGTGGAAACTGTCCTGTAAAACCGCTGTATGCTCTTGCCCACAGTGCTGCCGCTCAGCTTCAGGGTCTTGGCAATCTTCTTATAGCCTAGGCCATCTTTATGTAGAGCAACAATTCTTTTTTTCAGATCCTCAGAGAGTTCTTTGCCACAAGGTGCCATGTTGGACTTCCAGTGACCAGTATGAGAGAGTGAGAGAGCAGTAACACCAAATTTAACACACCTGCTCCCCATTCACACCTGAGACCTTGTAACACTAAGGAGTCACATGACACCGGGGAGGGAAAATGGCTAATTTGTCTCAATTTGGACATTTCCACTTAAGGGTGTACTCACTTTTGTTGCCAACAGTTTAGACATCAATGGCAAATTTACACTGTTATACAGGCTGTACACTCACTACTTTACATTGTAGCAAAGTGTAATTTCTCCAGTGTTGTCACATGAAAAGATATAATAAAATATTTACAAAATGTGAGGGGTGTACTCACTTTTGTGAGATTCTGTATATCTGTAAAAGGTTGAATGTGTTACTGTATTCCGATTATTATAAATATTGCAAACAGCAGTAATGTGTTTGTCTTTGGTCCTTCAAAATATTATGCAATCATATAATCGATCATTAAAAAAAATGGATATTGAATTGGTGAATGTTATACAAAATAAAATGGAGGACAAATAAAGACATCAGCTGAATTGTAATTTATTCCATTTACCATTTCCTGTTAATACATTTTTTTTTTAATATTAAAGTGCTGTATATAATTTGATATTATTTATCTTATCCAATCTTAAATAGTTTTCTTGTGTTTAAAAGTATGATTTTAACAAACTGTTTATTTTATTTTATCCATATATCCTAAAATCAGGTTTTTATAGTAAAAATCCATTAATTGCCAACATGAACAATTTAGGATTATTAAATAAATAAAAGAAGTTTAGTCAATTGGTCTTCATTGTTGCTTAGCGCATTTAGCAGCGTAAGAATGGATACTTGCTAACTAAGAAAATAATTCATTTCTTTAGTTGGGAACTGTACACTGTGATAAATGATCTTTCTGTGCAAAATTCCCCATCTCTGAGACAGTATTAGTTTTTACTTTAATTACCAGCTCCAGTAATGTTTCCTATCCATAACTGTCTACAAAATAGACTGTTGGTGAGCAGAGGGTATGGCCTGTTTACTCATCCGTTGAAAAGAAAGCCTGGGTTCCACCAACTCGTCTTTTACATGTCCTGTACTGCCTTATGGGAAATGTCCTTCATTTCAATATTTAAATATTAATGCTTCATTTTGCAGGCAGACAAGTTCAATATCATTTTAAGGATACACAACTTTAGAAGATCTTTTCTATGCAGAAAACTTTTTTTTTTTAGTTATTTTTTTTTTTCTAGTAGCTTATCTTCAGGACTTCATTCATTTACGAAAAGTTTGACTTGGCATATCTTTTTCCCTAGTTACAAAACAACAACTAAAATGATACGCTTGTCAAAGGTGGCTTTCTAAAAAACTGCTTGGATGACATTAGCTGCAAATGAGCAGAGCGACACTAACTACTAATTGATTATAGTAATTACGCAGTCTTTGGCTAGTTTGTATTGGCAAACTATATATACTCCTCTCATAAATGTGAACTTGCAGAATGCATAGAAAAGGTCACTCTCATTTGCATGATAGGCTTCATTAGAATATGCTAAGGACAAGACCTAGTGTTTTATGACTTGAGGTGATGAATAGCTACCATATTACTCTGCTAGCTGAAAGCATGTTTCAGTCACCTTAATTTACATGCTTTTTTTAATATTAAGAAGAATCTGCTGGCTCCTAGGGAACTGGCATCCAACAGTGATTTTTTTAAAATCATTTTCCTTTCCATATTAGTTCTCTATCCTTTATTAAAATTCTTTATTTATTCTGTTTTTGAAAATAATTAAATTATGTTCCTTTTAGTGAAACTGTATCAACAAAGAATGGCTTTATATGCACTATGTGAACTACGCTGTCTCTTACCTTTTTAACAGATAAAGAAAAATGTTGACTACTTGCTACTGTAAGGGCCCAACTACCCTTTGCACTTTGCTAGGATCTGGTTAAAAAACGGCAAGTGCTGCTAAGTTATACCCCAAGTGACATTTATGTCCCTCTATATTTAATGGCATATGTGAGTGTAAAACAACTTTTGAGTAGGTGACTGTAGGTCTGGTTTGCTGGGACTGCCATGGTGGAGGATAAGGGGGGGGGGGGGTAAACTGATGTAGGACACAGCAGCACTGTGTTATTTGCTATTTCACTTCTGAGAACCTCAGCAAAAACAATTGCATTTGCATATCCTATTGTATATTTGTATATTTATTGATATATTTTTAGCCTGATGAAACAGCTTGTAATAGCTGAGAAACGCGTCATATTTTAATAAAGATTTTAAATTTATACACTTGCTTTCCTTAATGGAGGTTTTTTTCACAACTTGAATGCTGGTAATCTTTATACTGGGATTATAAGGATATCCTGTCTTTACCTGGAGGTATCAGTCTACTGGGCGACTGTTTGGTTCCAGTTTGCTGTGAGTGCACCTGCAGGTGCTCTAGATCTTGTAAGTAAGATTGCTCATTTTACCTTTTGTCCTGTCTAAACGTTACTGGGCTATGGTGTGTACATTTTGTGTCCATTCAGGAACCTGGTAACAACCATCATCAAGGGTCCTGATCTACAACCTATGTGTACCAGTGAGCTGGACCACTGAGAGGCTCCAGTCTGTCCCAATAGCACCAAAGGGTGTGCCCCCTTTGTGAGTATCCAATTGTTATTTGTGTGGATTGAAGAATTAGTTTTTTGGCTGTACTAGGCCATGTTTGGCGCCTCTGTTTTCTCTCTTTTTCCAGTTACCCACCCATCAGGAAGACCATCCTGCGACTGAGAGCTGCCTATTGTTTTTGGACACATTATACATTAGGACATTATTATTACCACCCACTCTTGGACTGATTTTGGTATATTTTAATGTTCCTTTTAATGTGTAGGAGTATAGTTTAATATTTGTGTTGTGTGATTATATGATCTTGTATTGTGTATGCTATAGGAGGCGCCCCCTAAGGGTGTGATTACACATTGGAGTGTATTACACCCTCATCATTTTTTCATACTTTTGCATTACCCTTGTTTGTCTACTACAGTGCGTGTATGGGCCTTTGCTTCATACTAATTGTTTGAGTGTTTGTAGTGAATGGTTTGCAGTACAGGTATTGTAGATTTTAAAGCTTCCCCTATAGAGTGTTTCATTGCTAATATGCCTTTTTGAGTTAGCTAATATGCGTTTTTGAGTAAGAACTTTTTTAAGGATTTAATGTCTGAAGAAAGGCAGACTAAGTTATTTGTTCCTGGTGTTCTTGCTATTGTTTTCAAGAAATATCTTTATTAGACGGCTTTCCCTAACAAACACGTGTATGTAGTGATGTTCCTTGGAATTCTTCTGTCTTGCAAAAAAAAATGTTGCTCCCCCTAATATAGCTGATGCTCTTCATACTAAAAAAAGAGTTTGGATAAGCTCCTGAGGAAGCTGCAAAATCCTTAAGGCTAATAGGTGCTCATTATTTTGTTTATGCAAACAAACCTGATTGCTACAAAGAAAGATTAGTGATATGACCAGAGTTACCGCTATTCTGCTGTTGCAAAGACCAGACAGAGGTATTACTAAAAAGCATTTGCATGTGGAAGAATGTTTATCTTTCTGTATACATTACTAATAATCCACAAGAAATAGCTAATACTGTTGCTTCATTCTACCAAAAAGTATACAATTTGCCTCAATATGGAGGTAGAGAGTTAAAGTGTTAAATTAGCAGCTTGCAATTTCCCTTCTCTAGACCCTCAAAGCATTTGAGAAGTTGAATGCTCTGATAACTGCTAAAGATATAGGATTTGCTATAAAGAAGCTCAGACCATCTAATGCTCCAGGATGGACAGATACAATGCCTTGCAAAAGTATTCACCCTTCTTGTCCTTGCCACATCTTACCACTGGGATTTTTGCCCATTCCTCCTTGCAAAACTGCTCCAGCTCCTTCAAGTTGGATGGTTTGCGCTTGTAAACAGCAATCTTTAAGTCTGACCACAGATTTTCTATTGGATTGAGGTCTGGGCTTTGACTAGGCCATTTCAACACATTTACATGTTTCCCCTTAAACCACTCAAGTGTTGCTTTAGCAGTGTGTTTGGGGTTATTGTCCTGCTGGAAGGGGAATATCTGTCCTAGCCTCAAATCACGCACAGAGTGGTACCGGTTTTGCTCAAGAATATCCCTGTATTTAGCACCATCTTTCCCTCAACTCTGACCAGTTTCCCAGTCCCGGCTGCTGAAAAACATCCCCACAGCATGATGCTGCCACCACCATGTTTCACTGTGGTGTTCTTTGGGTGATTTGATGTGTTGGGTTTGAGCCAGACATAGCGTTTTCTTTGATGGCCGAAAAGTTCAATTTTAATCTCATCAGACCAGAGCACCTTCCTCCATACATTTTGGGAGTCTCCCACATGCCTTTTCGCAAACTCAAAACGTGCCATTTTGTTTTTTGCTGAAAGTAATGGCTTTCTTCTGGCCACTCTGCCATAATGGACTCTCTATGGAGCGTACGGCTTATTGTGGTCCTATGTGCAGATACTCCAGTCTCTGCTGTGGAACTCTGCAGCTTCTCCAGGGTTAACTTAGGTCTCTGTGCTGCCTCTCTGATTAATGCCCTCCTTGCCTGGTCCATGAGTTTTGGTGGGCGGCCGTCTCTTGGCAGGTTTGCTTTTGTGCCATGTTCTTTCCATTTGGTTATGATAGATTTGATTGTGCTCCTGGGGTTCATCAAAGATTAGGATATTTCTTTATAACCTAACCCTGACTTGTACTTCTCAACAACATTGTCCCTTACTTGTTTGGAGAGTTCCTTGGTCTTCATGGCAGTGTTTGGTTAGTGGTGCCTCTTGCTTAGGTGTTGCAGCCTCTGGGGCCTTTCAAAAAAGATGTGTATATGTAATGACAGACCATGTGACATTGCACACAGGTGGACAGCATTTCACTAATTATGTGACTTCTGAAGGTAATTGGTTGCACCAGAGCTTTTTATGGGCTTCATAACAAAGGGGGTGAATACATACACACATGCCAATTTTCTGTTTTCTATTTCTAAAAAATAGTTTTATGTATATATTTTTCCCATTTTACTTCACCAACTTAGACTATTGTGTTCTGATCCATCACATCAAATTCAGATTAATAAAACATTGAATTTAAGGCTGTAATGTAATAAAATAGATAAAAAGTAATTGTATTTGGGTAGTTTCTATAAAGGTTGTTCCACAGAGTTGATTCCTCAGTTAGTTAGTTCCTTTAATTATATAATGGATGGTGGGGATATCCCTCAAGATCTTTTATCTGCCAGGATCATTGTGGTACCCAAGCCCGGGAAAGATAAATTCCATTAGAAAAATTATAGGCTGATCTCACTCATCAACCAAGTTATAAAACTGTTGACCAAAATTCTAGCCATTTTTGTAAACCCCCAACCTGGGGCTTAGTTTCCATTGAGGTGGTAAATTGTCGAAACTGGTGATAAAATCCATTTATCTCCTTTAAAACATAAGCAACGATCACTGTATCAATGATAAAAACGGAAGAAGGCACCGCAATGGTGCAGATCAAAATGGACAGGAAATCTCTATACAATATGTACAGGGTACTCAGAGTAGTAGGCACTAAAAAGTGCGAGTCACGCCTCCTGAACACTTTCGAGCCGTTTAGATAGCTCACAAAGGCAAAAACTGCTCCGTCCTCCTCCAAGGGTAGGTCTGCGATTCAAGCAGGTAGTCGGTGAACTTCACTGTTCTTGAACCCCTGTAATAAGAGTTTTCCCTTTTAAATAGTTTTTTAGCTATTCTCCCATTAATAAAAAATCTGCCTTCCAAAAATCTAAGACTTTTATTTTAGTCTGGGTGGACAGTTCCTGCACATAAATACTAAACCAAACAGATTGATGATCACTGGATCCTAAGTTTTCACCTACAGACATATCTGAAACTGTATCCCTGTTTGTAAGTATTACATCTAATATAGCTTCCTTACAAGTTGGTTCAAGTGATTCCCCTAGCAGAGATTGGCCTATATACAACCCCTATTCTAAACACATTTTTATCTCCAAATTCCAAAGTCAGCCAAATACTTTCCACCTCATCATTTGTTCCTACAATTTCAGTAACCTTTATATTTTCATTTACATACAGAGCAACTCCTCCACTTTTCTTTCCTACTCTGTTCTTTTTAATTAACCTGTATCCAGGTATGACTATGTCCCAGTCATGCAAATCATTGTACCATTTTTCTGGTATAGCTGGTAAATCCAAGTTGTCCTTAGTCATTATTGAAACGAGTTCAGGTCATTTATTTCCTAAGCTGCGAGCATTTGTGCTCATGGCACGAAGATATTTTCTACTAGGATTTCTAGAATTGTTATTTGGGCTAACAGTTTTAGCATGCTGTGGGGGGCAGGTGGATATATTAATGCTACCCCCCTTCATTAGTTTAAATGATTTCTAATAAAGCATTTGAACTCCTCTCCCAGATACTCTGTTCCTTTAACATCCAAATGCAAGCCATCTCTCCTAAATAACCTAGTATCTTGCCAAACAGAGCTATAATGTCCAATAAAACTAAATCCTTGTTCCCTGCACCACTTATCTAACCAATAATTACATTTTGTTATCCGCTCCATCTTTCCTGCTTCCTGGCTATACACAGGTAAAATAGCAGAAAATTACCTGTTACAGCTTCAGAGGGCACAGAAACAGCAATATCCTCATCACAAGTGTGTTCGGCAAGAGCAGCATAGGAGTTTTGCAATGGCAGAGGTTGTGGGCAATGCTTCTGGTCTACTGTTCTAATTCTTCCAGAGCCTACAGTGATCCATCTGCCTCTCCCTGCTGATCTCTGGGGTAAAGGGTCTTCTTTCTGAGGCAGCTTTGTAGAGGTAACAGGTATGTTACTTACCTTAACTTGAAGGATAGCAATTTCTTCCCTTAAGAGGGAAAACTGCTTACAAACAGGACAGCCTCTAATAAATCTCCAAAAAGTAGCAATATTAAAAAGTGCAAAACACCAATTGCACTGTATCTGAGACATTTTAAACTATGCAACACTTTAACAATAAGTAAAATATAAGTATTATTTAATAATGAATAAACTTGAATAACTCCTGAAATAACTCAAATATCCTTATTTATTTGATCCTTTTTTAGCTTGATCCCTTTGCTAAGAAACAGAGCTAATCTTCATAAAACATATGTGTTTCTTTCCACACCTTTCCTTATCTGTTGTATACTTTGATACAACTATACAACTAGTCTCTGACTATGCTACTTAGAAAGCTTAAAAGAAAGCTTACCTCTAAATTAGTTGTTCATATTAGTTTCTGTGATGTGTAGGCCAATGGTGGCACAATGGTGTTTTTGTTTGTCTTGTCTTGACCTACTTTTTCCGAGTGTTATGTCTACTATGAGAGTAAATAATCTGAATATACTGGCAAGAATTACTTTTACTTTTTTCTTTATGATCCTGTGTTAAACAGATAAACCTAGCAGAGGAATATGGACTAATAATTTAAATCTGAGGTAGATACAAGCTCTATGTGCCTGTATTAATTAACCTGCAGGGTTTCTGATTTAGATAAAGCCATTCTCCTTGCCTCAAAAGGTTAAGTGTTCTTCAAAACACACAAATGCATGGTAATACATATGTAATAGTGTAGCGATTGAAAATTGGAAACATTACCCAGATGCAATATAAAATAAGGTACTTCTATGGAATTATAATAAGCATGTACCCTCAGGATTTAAAGAAAAAAAATAATCAAACAAACAATATAAATCAATGTTAAACTAGTGGTCTTTATCATGGGTCAAAATGTAACTATTACAAACTAGAATGGAGTAACATGTTTGGAAAAAGACTGATCCTAGAATATTTTTTACATAAAATGTAATATTATTTATTTGTATTTGATTCCATCTAAATTTGATTAAAAAAAAATATATAAGAGAGATTTCCCAACAGTGTATAAAAAAAAAGCTGTATTAACCTAGTCCCCAGTGAGATCTTAGTTAATAATAAAATTGTCTTTTTCTTCCAGAACGAATTCTCATTATAATATATACAATGTCTGGCTTTCACAACCACTGTTGAGTAGGGTAGAATCACCTAATTAGTAATGAATAGTGCGTGCTCCAGCAATAGGTTTTTCTTAAGATATGCAACTATGAAAAGGTTTCTTAATTTTTATGATGCTATAGTTAAAAGCTGAGTGTGTCCTAATGCCAATGCACAACGAGCTTGCACAAGCTTTTTAAAATATCATTGCTGCCAGTGAACATGTCTGTAATTTATTTATTTGGGCATGCTGGGAGCATTTTGATTTATTTGTTCTGGAGGAGTTTTGTTAAGCAAGATAATGAGCAAAGCTGGTGTAAATCACATACTTGGATCAAATATAGGGAATTTCTCATATCCTTTAGTACTGCTATGATTTTTGTGAGAATGCTTCAGTAGAATTGTATTAAATATGTAATTTACTTGGCAAGAAATATATTTACTAACCTGGTAAACCAATAATTATAATATTTTATATGCATTATACATACGTTTTGCATAGTATATTAATTTAGCAACACATATAGATCCTTTATACATATTACACAGTATCATCACTGGCCACAATAAACCTTACACACAAAAAATATACATATTTATTTTGTAAGATGAGGAGAATCCGTATGGGTCCATAACTTGTAGGATATATTTCCTGCCACTAGGAGGAGTTCAAGAACCCTCACAAGAACTTTAATCCCTCCCAACTCCTCTCCCCACTCAGTTTGTTCTTGGCCTCTGAGAAAAGAGGTTGAGAGAAGTAAACTGCAAGACAGATTTAATAATTTACTATCTAATTATTTATTGGGAGCTCAGCCATAATTGCCCTCAGGTGCCACGGGGAACCCATATCTTACCCTCCACCTGAGTGGTTGCTGGTATATCCGAAAGTATTCTCTGCAGTATATTTACACTGGATGAGCTCTCTACTAGATCAGCATTCTGTAAGGGAGAGTATGTTATGCAGGAAATAAGTCACATTGATGCATGCATGCCCATCTACTGTTAAAGGGATGTAAAACATTCTTTTCACTTTTGTAATAAAAAAGCACTAAGCAGTGGGTTATACTTAATAGAAATCATTACAATATATATTATTCATAAATTTTGATGGATTTTACCTCTTAATTTTTTTTTTATTCAATTTGTACAGGGTCCATTACTTCCTGTCACAACCCTACAAGGGGGCTGGGGTTTCTACAGGAAGCCAAAGGATCATACAGGAAGCCAAATTATTATATGTTCCTTTGAAGTGTTACTAAGAGATACCATAAAATTGCTGTTGTCAGTTTATTTCCAATGATCAGTAGAGAACTTTTTCTATAGCAATCCTGTGACAATAGAACATATTTTTTAATGGTGGCACACTTATCTAGCTGCAGGCAGGGCTAAACTGAGAATTTCTAAGTGCTCATTTTGCAAGAAAACAAGTACAGTGTTTGCTGTTTTTTAATGCAATCTGTTCCTGTTTGTTAACTTTGATTTAACTTTACTTTTGTGTTTTTACTAAATGAATACTTTCATGTCTCTTTAAGTAGTTATAACCAGCCATATTGCCCAATATTCAAAAGTCAGGGAGCATCCTTATAAGTGGCATGCATCTAAGATTGCCTGAATATGACTGCGAATCTACAAGCTGAGCAACAAAAATATACACACAAATCCTGCATGTAAATGCACATACTACAAATAAATATATACATACATGTAGCCAAGTTTGCATTTTAGAAATATACTTTTCTGGTAGCCAGCATGTGTTGGGGCTGAGTGGGAAAATAACATAAAGTAACTTTGTGCTCCAGTCCAGAGGATACATAAATGAGCAATAATTAATGTTAGATGGCATTATGACACTCAGGATGTTTTGAAGGTGGAATCAGTAAACCAGGGACAAGTCTAAGAGGCACAGGTGCATAGTCAGAGCAGTAAAGGGCATGTGACTTGATATATGAGGTGATCCAATAGTCTGGCAGCTCAGGCACTGGGTGGTATTGGGAGAAATCTTTGTATAAGGCTGAGCAGCTTGTGGGTAGTATCTGGTCATTTTTAGGAGTGGTTTAGCTTAGCCTAGTTGGTGAACCTGGACCTGGTACATGTCTAGTGAAGGGACAGCAGCAGGAGGGACAGTAAACACATAGCTCCAAACTGTGAGAATCCTGCAAAATGCAGTACTGATTGGAGCTCTACATTTTCTTTGTAAGTATTTTCTATCACAACATTTTGGAATCAAAATACCAGACAAATTATTGAATGGCTTTTGAATTATTTATCAATGTATATTTATTGACTTATATTGATCAAAATACTTTATTTTATTGACTCTCTTCTTTGTAAAACACAATGCATAACTAAAAATACTTCTCCTTTGTCTGCCAAGTGTAGTGAGCGAGATGCAGTTTTCTCTGCATCGGTTTTACAGACTTTGTGATTTATGTTCATCTAAAGCAATAGCTAAAAGCTAGTTCAAGCTGTCTTATCATTTCAACTTTAAGTATCAATATTTTGATTCTTGCCATTTTCTGACAGCTTCAAAGTGGAATTTGAGAAACTGTGTCAACCCAGAGGAGAAGGCTGGATTCGCTGGAAGGAAGAAAGATGACATTGTAGAGGAATTATTGTTTTTGTGCTCCCCAAAACATAGAATCTCTTAATTATTTTAGTAAGAATTTAAAAAAAAAAATTAAATTAAATCAAGTTTAATGATGGGTAACATTGCATAAATTTGTCACGCCTGATCAGCTGGGTAGCTAGGCAATGAATATGAAAAACATTCCCTATTTTAAGTTTGCTACGGCCTAAAGGCAGCATGAAATCAAAATGTTATTTGATGACATCTGAATGTTAATGAAATTGTTATTAATAGCATATTTATTACTCTTAATGATGTATGTAAATAAGAGTAAATGTGAATCTGTGTTGACACCAAGAGATTATTTTAATGTTCTGATATTACCTCACGTTTCACTCCAGTGATCAAGCAATGGATACTGTTTGCAAGATATGGAAAGAACTCCTAAAGGGACATGTTAGTGCAAGAATAAAGTGCTCTAATTCATTAGAACATTTTATTAATACACTGGTGTACCTTGGTAAGTTAAGCTCATTCCACTGAGCCAGTCGTGAGCAGGACACGGCCAGAGTATAACAGCCATCTGCATACAATGCTTTTGATTGGCTCATGGCTGTGTTTTGCACAGGAACAACAATGCTTTGTGACTCCTTATCCAGCTTAATTAATTTAACACAGTTAAATGTGAGCATTTGTGCAGAAAATGAATGTTCCAATTAGGTAATTTTATTATTGCATTATGTCCCTTTAAAAATTGGAATGAGCATGGTAGCATTTAAGTCTTAAACAGAAGCATTTTTGCAATGTATTTCCATGAGCAACAACAATGCTTAAAAAATTATGAGGTTTTCAGATGTATTCGTAAATATGCTGTGAGTGCAAACATCACACCTTCTCATAGATTTAGCAGTGGCTTGTATGACACATATTAAGTCTTCACTGATGCAATACACACCAGCACCAGCTTTCTGCGCACGCATTGTGTTTGAATCCTAATCCTATAGTCACATGTAGCATAGGTGCGTATGCATCTGAAAAACCATACATTTTTTTACTAGAATCATTTTTTAAAATCACCTATGCACACACTTCATTTTTCATTTTCATCCCATTAAAGGGACTTTAAACACTTTCAGATGGTAATATAAAATGATACATTTGCAATATTTATAATAATCGGAACACGGTAACAAATTCAACCTTTTACATGCCTAGATTACGAGTGGAATGCAAAATTGTGCTTTCACAAGCTGGTATTGGAGGTTAAGCACAATGCAAATGCGACCTTGAGTTCGCATTGCATGGAAGCTTTGCGCTTGCAAGAGTGCACTTCCATAGGCTCTAATTTGAGCCTTGTTCTCTTGCTGATAGTCACGGCAGAGAACCTAGCGCAGCGAAGGGGTTAAGTTGCTCAGCGATGGGCAGCAAAGTTTTAAAAAAAAATTATACACATATTAACACACAATTATATATGTATATAAGCATATACATATACATTTTCGCGTTTCAACACAGTCCCTATAGACCGCAATGTAAATGCCATTTCTTTCTAAAAACCACATCTGCTCACTTTAACCCCTTATAACTGCTTTGCGCAGTTATATTTAATTTAAAAAAAGATGCTCATATTTTTTTATTTTATAAAGAATATGTACACTTTATTTTGGGGCAATTGGGGGATTTTTTTAAAACTGACCTTTAGTTAATTCACTGAGCGCAAAGTGCTACCACGAGCTTGCGGTATCATTAACCAGCCACTCCTAATGGCTGGTTATTTAACATGCACATTAAATCAACGTTCCACTTGTTATATAGCCCGTAGTGTTTAATGTCCCTTTAAGTATTGAAAAAATATCACTTGACACCCCTGGTTTTATATCATCTTGAGCGGAGCTTGGTTTTATAGTTCATGTCATATTTTTTCAGTGTGCTTATGCAGAGAGAGGGAGAAGAAACATTGGAGTGAGAATGCTTAAAGGGACATGAAACCCAAAAAGTTTCTTTCATGATTCAGACAGTTTTAAAGAACTATCTAGTTCTTTGGTGAATTGGAAAGTAGTTTAAAATGGTCTGATCTGCCTGAATCATGACTTTGTGTTTCATGTTCCTTTTAAGAGCAAGCTTGTGACTGTCAACACAGCTGCTTGGTTAGCTCAGTGGGAAGCCAAATGTGTCATAAGCGCCAAGTAGTAAAATGTTGCTGCAACAATCATTTTATAGTAAGATGCTTTACCTTTAATTATTTATTAATGTGAGTGATATATATTATATTAGATTGCTGTCTTATACAGGGGGTTACTGTCAGGACTAGAGACACTGAATCCAAATTTTTTCTTTCATGATTCAGATAGAGCATGCAATTTTAAGCAACTTTCTAATTTACTCCTATTATCAAATTTTCTTGATTCTCTTGGTATCTTTATTTTAAAAGCAAGAATGTAAGTTTAGATGCCGGCCCATTTTTGGTGAACAACCTGGGTTGTTCTTGCTGATTGGTAAATAAATTCACCCACCAATAAACAAGTTTTGTCCAGTGTTATGAACCAAAAATTGGCTGGCTCCTTAGCTTAGATGCCTTCTTTTTCAAATAAAAATAGCAAGAGAATGAAGAAAATGTAATAATGGGAGTAAATTATAAAGTTGCTTAAAATTGCATGCTCTATCTGAATCATGAAATAAAAAATTTGGGTTCAGTATCCCTTTAAATGTAGATAACACCAGGCCTTATTGTAATTACAGCTAAATGATGAACATTTATCTGTATTTGTTACCTATGACTATAGCATCACCATTGCAAGAGATTACAATTAAAGTAGGGTGTATATGGTGCTAAACATTTGTGGGAGTATATTTATATGATCTTTTAATGAATGTGATGTGAGCTTTATATTTATATTGCAGTTTGTGTGCTTGTCTCCTGCTTCTTATATGCAACTAAAAATGATACTTTGATATCAGAGACTAGGGGGCACTGTTTACCAAGCAATTAACAGGTTGTTTACAGCAATGAATAGGGTAGGGGTTGACCCATTTATTTCAAGTTTAGGAACAAAAAAAACTATTGAGGATCCAGCCTCACACTTTTTTAGAATTCACCACAAGGTGTTTGAATATAGATGTTAGGGTGGGACTGATCCACTCACAGGGTCACTGAACAAAATGACATACCACAGGCCTACTATACCATGCTTTGCCAAGAAATATGTCCCACCAACACTTACATTTTGTATCATAGAATTTGATACGTTTTTTTTCACACCATGGGTCCTGCTGAGACATTGTTTAATCAAAAACATAAATTAAAGGGATATGAAAGCCACATTTTTCTTTTGTGATTCAGACAGAACATACCATTTTTAAATAGTTTCCAGTTTGATTCTCTTATCAAATTAACTCTCCCCCCCCCCCCCCCCCCCCCATAATATTCTGTTTTAAAGAAATACCTAGCTAGGCATCCGGAGCACTAAGTGCTGCCATCTAGGGCTCTTGCAAATGGATAACAATCTTGCAAAACTGCTGCCATATAGTGCTCCAGAAATGGGCTGCCACCTAAGCATACACCTCCTGCTTTTCAACAAAAGATGCCAAGAGAACGAATAAAACATGAAATTAGAAGTAAATTGGAAAGTTGTTTAAAATGAAGACGGACAAATAAAATGAAGGTTTTATTAACCCTCAGTGCAGTAACAGGGGGAACCCACATGTGTTTTATAAAATCATTATTATATTCAGTGCACAGCATGGGATTGCATTTTACTAATAGCATTCAGTAGGGACATAAAACTCTTCAGTCTGATAGCTTCTTGTAGTCTTCAGTCTTATTGGATTTCTACCTAAAATAACTATATTTGTGTTGTCATCTCCCTATGTAAATTTAAGCCCCTTATAAAATATTACTTTGCATTTACCATTTGTTTGTCTGTAGCAAACTATTACTATAGAACACAATGTTATGGATGCCATGTTTTGACATCTACCCGAGAGTAATAATTAATAGGTGAAGTGTGCTGAAAAAACTGAAGCTATTTTTGCAGCTACAAACAGCAGTGATGGTGCCCAGATTACACTATTTTCTAGAAGGCTTTGCAATCCAGAAACATTTGCTGGATTCTCTGCTGATATACCTACAAAAGTTTTCTGTCCTGCTATTGTACCAGGGAACCCCTAACCCCAAAACGCACACATTCTGCAAGTAAGACGACCTCTGCCTGAGTACAGTGTCCATTCTAGTGGGTGTACTTTGTGCCAGTCTTTGTTAGCACCCCTAAGTTGTAAGGTTTAGAATCTCCACTGCCAAAATAATGATCACCGTCACTTGAGTAGCCAACATGGTTTATCATTGTCCTGTTGGGGCTTTCTCTTTGGTTTATTAAATAACTTTTAGTTTACCAGTTTGGCACAGAAAGGATTATTAACTGACCTTTACCACCTTAAAGGGACACTGAACCCAATTTTTTTCTTTCGTGATTCAGATAGAGCATGAAATTTTAAGCAACTTTCTAATTTACTCATATTATCAAATTTTCTTCATTCTCTTGCTATTTTTATTTGAAAAAGAAGGCATCTAAGCTAAGGTGCCAGACAGTTTTTGGTTCATAACACTGGACAGAACTTGTTTATTGGTGGGTGAATTTATTTACCAATCAGCAAGAACAACCCAGGTTGTTCACCAAAAATGGGCCGGTGAACAACCTTGGTTGTCCTTGCTGATTGGTGGATAAATTCATCCAGAGTTCTATCCAGAGTTCTGAACCCAAAAAAAGCTCAGATGCATTCTTTTTCAAATAAAGATAGCAAGAGAACGAAGAAAAAATGATAATAGGTGTTAATTAGAAAGTTGCTTAAAATTGCATACACTATCTGAATCACGAAAGAATAAATTGGGTTCAGTGTCCCTTTAAAGGAACAGTCTACTCCAAAATAGTTTAGTGTGGGTGTCATTAAATGGGAGATTGTACATTTTTCTAAGGTCTGGTACAGACTAGTAAGGGTTTGTTAACCCTTACCCTTACAGCTAGACTGTGAAAAACTAGTTAAATGAACAGTAAAGTAAAATTTTATTTTGTGATTCAGATAGGGAATGCAATTTTAAACAACTTTCCAATTGACTTTTATCATCAAATTTCAATTGTTCTTTTAGTATTCTTTGTTGAAAGATAAACCTAGGTAGGCTCAAATGCTAATTTCTAAGCCCTTGAAGGCAGTGCATTTTGACATTTTTTCAAAGCTACACAGAGCTAGTTCATGCATGCCATATAGATAACATTGTGCTCACTCCTGCGGAGTTACTCATGAGTAAGCACTGATTGGCAAAAATGCAAGTTTGTAAATAGCACTGAGATAAGGGGGCAGTACGCAGAGACTTAGATACCAGATAATCACAGATGTAAAGTGTATTAATATAATAGTGTTGGTTATGCAAAACTGGGGAATGAGTAATTAAGGGATTATCTAGCTTTTTAAACAATAACAATTTAGGGATGCACCGAAATTTTGGCCACCAAAATTTTCGGCCGAAAATGGGCCTATCCCATTCAAGCCGAAAGAGGGGCAAGCCGGCCGAAAATTGCATGCTCTATATGCCCCACACCTACACTTGCTGGCCGCCGCTTACTCCATCCACCAGCACCTAATAAGGCCGGTACAGCTTAGAGGCCTTTAGGCCATTTGGGTTAGCAACTACATTTCTCACAATGCCACTCACGCATTGTCACTGCAGCACAGCCTCTTCCCTCCTTTCCTACCTAGAGCTGTTATTCTTTCTGCAGAATCTGCACTTCCTGAAAGGCTCCAGTGTACTGTTGGTGTGGAAGAAGAGTTGCTCCGGTTCAGCAGTTCAGCTCCATTAGAGACAATGGAGGTTTGATTTACAGCTGTGTAGTGTGGGAAGGTAGAGAGGGGTTGCTCTGTGTTAGGCTGCTGTAAATCAAACCTCCGTTGTAACGGAGCTGAACTGCTGAACCAGAGCAACTCTTCCTCCACAATATTTTTAACTTGAAGCTACAGCTGCATTCGCCGGAAACCACTCCCAGGCTCCGCCTTTTCTGGAGTTTTGTACCGCCCCTTGCTCCCTGCTACTCACTTTCACCTCTGTCGCTGCGCCGCCTCCTGGGACTTGTAGTCCAAATGATCCTCAACCGAGCCTCATATAACAGCCTTAGCAGCGCTGCAAACAGTCTAGGTAAGGTAGGGGATTGGTTCGCAAGTTGTTTTGTGAGTTGTAGTTCTTGTAATAGAGCTCGTATTAAAAACATAAAGGTGTCAAAGGAATCTGTTACTACAACTCCCATCACACACTGCGCGGGTAACTATTACCTCCTGCAATACAGCTGGGGAGAAACACAGAGATCACAGGTAGGGTTGCCACATCAGCCATGTTTTCCTGGACACTTATGAGTTCCACATGCTGCAGGGTGTGCAGGGAGGAACATGTTTTGTGTTTCTGGACAGCACAATTCATATTCCTCCTTGCACACCCTGCAGCATGTGTAACTCATAGGTGTTCTGTATTTTAAGGGACAGGTGCCAACCCTAATTCACAGGTTAGTAACACATAGACAAGTGCAGAACTCAGGGAGTCTGTAAGGGGGTGAACTGGGGTTGAGGAGAAGAGTACAGGGAGAGAGTGGGGGGAGAGACAAGAGTACAGGGAGAGAGTGAGGAGAGACAAGAGTACAGGGAGAGAGTTTTGATTTAATCAGCTTTCATTAATCAGACAGAGCATTGGTAAAGCTTACCAATGAAATGTTATCTATCAAGGGCGCGATCCGATATACGGCGCAAGTTTCGGCGCAAGCGTGGAAACCTGCACCGCCCGTAGTTTCAGCTCGCAACTCGAGCTATCTCATATACGGCGCCGTAAGTCTGACAAACCAGCGATGTCCAGAAATCTGCGTAAGTACAAATTTCTGGAGTCGCCAGTGACTTACGACACTTTAGAAACTGCCGCCGCATAAAAAAACTGACTAAGTTATAAAATCACCCGTTACTGTCTAACACGCCTCCCAAACATAGCCCGACACGTATACCCCTCTATCCGCAATCCCCCCTCTCACTCCTAACAATAAATATATCAACCCCTAAACCGCCGCTCCTGGACCCCGCCGCCAGCTACATTATCTATATTACCCCATAATCTGACCCCCCCTACACTGCCGCTAGCTACATTAAATGTTTTACCCCTTAATGTGAGCCCCCTACCCCGCCGCCACCTACATTAACTATGTTACCCCCTAATATGATCCCCCTACACCGCCGCCACCTATTTAAACTATATTACCCCCTAATATGATCCCCCTACACAGCCGCCACCTATATTATATGTAATACCCCCTAATCTGACCCCCTTACACCGCCGCCACCTATATTAAAATGAACCCCTAATCTAATCCCCCTTTACCGCCGCCACCTATATTAAATTTATTAACCCCTAAAATACTAAAATTTCCCTACCACTAAACCTAAGTCTAACCCTACAAATAGCCCTGAAAAGGCATTGCCCCAAAGTAACCAGCTCTTTTACCAGCCCTTAAAAGGGCTTTTTGCGGGGCATTGTCACAAAGTAATCAGCTCTTTTGCCTGTAATCTAAATCCCCTTACACCGCCGCCACCTATAATAAATGTATTACCCCCTAATCTAATCCCCCTACACCGCCGCCACCTATAATAAATGTATTACCCCCTAATCTAATCCCCCTACACCGCCGCCACCTATATTAAATATATTAACCCCTAATCTAATCCCGCTACACCGCCGCCATCAATATTAAATATATTAACCCTAATTATATTAGGGTTAATATTGTTAATATTGTTATTATATTATATATATTAACTATATTAACCCTATCTAACTCTAACACCCCTAACTTAATTATTATAAAAATAAATCTAAATAATATTAATAATATTAACTAAATTATTCCTATTTAAAACTAAATACTTACCTATAAAATAAACCCTTAGATAGCTACAATATAATTAATAATTACATTGTAGCTATTTTAGGGTTTATATTTATTTTACAGGTAACTTGGTATTTATTTTAACTAGGTACAATAGATATTAAATAGTTAATGACTATTTAATAGCTACCTAGTTAAAATAATTACCAATTTACCTGTAAAATAAATCCTAACCTAAGTTACAAATACACCTACACTATCAATAAATTAATTAAATAAACTCCAAATATCTAAACTAAAATACAATTAAATACACTAAACTAAATTACAAAAAAACCACACACTAAATTACAAAAAATAAAAAAAGATTACAAGATTTTTAAGCTAATTACACCTATTCTAAGCCCCCTTATAAAATAACAAAGCCCCCCAAAATAAAAAAATTTCCCTACCCTAATCTAAATTACAAAAGTTATCAGCTCTATTACCAGCCCTTAAAAGGGCCTTTTGTGGGGCATTGCCCCAAAGTAATCAGCTATTTTACCTGTAAAAAAAAAACAACCACCCCCCATTACAACCCACCACCCACATACCTCTACTCTAACCCACCCAATCCCCCCTTAAAAACCTAAGTCTAACCCCCAAGTGCTCCTTACCTGTCCTGAAGACCGGCGGAGAAGGTCCTGTTCCAGGCGTAGAAGTCTTGTTCCAGGAGGCGACCTCTTCTTCTTCCAGGATCCAGCCAGCGTGGAGCGGAGGAGTTGAAGACCGATGACCGCGGAGCTGAAGACCGTCCATCTGGAACTGAAGACCGGCGACGCTGGAACTGAAGGCTGCTGGAACTGGAGACCGGAGCCGGAGCGTGGAGGATCCTCTTCATACGATCGCCACCGTACACTGAATAGGAATTCAAGGTACGCGATTAAAAATGGTGTCCCTTGAATTCCTATTGGCTGATTTGAGCCTTCAAATTCAAATCAGCCAATCAGATGCGAGCTACTTTAATTCTATTGGCTGATTTGAATAGCCAATAGAATAAGAGCTACTGTAATTCTATTGGCTATTCTAATCAGCCAATAGAATTACAGTAGCTCTTATTCTATTGGCTATTATTCTAAGGGCTGGTAATAGAGCTGATTACTTTTGTAATTTAGATTAGGGTAGGGAATTTTTTTATTTTGGGGGCTTTGTTATTTTATTAGGGGGCTTAGAATAGGTGTAATTAGCTTAAAAATCTTGTAATCTTTTTTTTTATTTTTTGTTATTTAGTTTAGTGTATTTAATTGTAGTTTAGTTTAGATATTTGTAGTTTAATTAATTTATTGATAGTGTAGGTGTATTTGTAACTTAGGTTAGGATTTATTTTACAGATAAATTGGTAATTATTTTAACTAGGTAGGTATTAAATAGTTATTAACTATTTAATAGCTATTGTACCTAGTTAAAATAAATATCAAGTTACCTGTAAAATAAATATAAACCCTAAAATAGCTACAATGTAATTATTAATTATATTGTAGCTATCTAAGGGTTTATTTTATAGGTAAGTATTTAGTTTTAAATAGGAATAATTTAGTTAATATTATTAATATTATTTAGATTTATTTTAATAATAATTAAGTTAGGGGTGTTAGATAGGGTTAATATAGTTAATATATATAATATATTAACTATATTAACCCTAATATAATTAGGGTTAATATAGTTAATATAGGTGGCGGCGGTGTAGGGGGATTAGATTACATTACAGGCAAAAGAGCTGATTACTTTGTGACAATGCCCTGCAAAAAGCCCTTTTAAGGGCTGGTAATAGAGCTGGTTACTTTGGGGCAATGCCACGCAAAAGGCCCTTTTCAGGGCTATTTGTAGGGATAGACTTAGGTTTAGTGGTAGGGAAATTTTAGTATTTTAGGGGTTAATAAATTTAATATAGGTGGCGGCGGTATAGAGGGATTAGATTAGGGGTTAATAATTTTAATATAAGTGGCGGCGGTGTAGGGGGATTAGATTAGGGGGTAATACATTTATTATAGGTTGCGGCGGTGTAGGGGGATTTATATTACAGGCAAAAGAGCTGATTACTTTGTAACAATGCCCCGCAAAAAGCCCTTTGAAGGGCTGGTTAAAGAGCTGATTACTTTGGGGCAATGCCCCACAAAAGGCCCTTTTCAGGGCTATTTTTAATTTAGTTTAGGGTAGGGACATTTTAGTATTTTAAGGGGTAATACATTTATTATAGGTGGCGGCGGTGTAGGGGGATTAGATTAGGGGTTAATATATTTAATATAGGTGGCGGCGGTGTAGGGGGATTAGATTAGGGGTTAATACATTTAATATATTTGGCGGCGGTGTAGGGAGATTAGATTAGGGAATAATATATTTAATATAGGTGGCGGCTGGGTAGGGGGATTAGATTAGGGGGTAATATAGTTATAGCGGCGGGGGATCGCGGTTGACAGGTAGATAGACATTGCGCATGCGTTAGGTGTTAGGTTTTATTTTGCAGTTAGTTTAGGGAGTTACGGGGCTCCAATACACAGCGTAAGGCTTACTACGCCTGCAATTTGTGGCGAGGTGAAAATGGAGTAAGATTTCTCCATTTTTGCCACGTAAGTCCTTACGCTGTATATTGGATACCAAACTGCGCTGGTTTGGTATACCTGTCTATGGGCCAAAAAACTACGGCCAAAGGCAGAAATATACGAGCGTAACTTCTATGTTACGCCGTATATGTGATACCAAACCAGCGCAAAAATTTGGCGTCGCCGGCTTTTGCGGGCGACGATTTATATCGGATCGAGGCCCTAGCCCTTACTGTTTTGCATAGATATAAAAGTTTTCTAGGACTATACTTAATTTGGATAACTGGTAAACAAAAAAAAAATCTCTTAAATCTGATTCTGTTACATAGAACTAAATGAAGAATGAATATTGATATTAAATTAATTTTCAACAATATATTATTCTTCATTCAGTCATATATAACAGAAACAGATCTAACAGATTTTTATTTATATTGCTTTTTAAAGTTATTTTTATGTCCAGTTTCGGTGTGTTACTTTCAATAAAAGCGTGATTAATGGTAATTTATTTTATTGGCTTGTAGTTTTTCATTTCAGATTCATTAAATTTAATAAAAATTTTAAGGCTATAATAAAATTATAGAAACTATTTTAAAATAATTTTGTTTTTTAAAAAAAAGTCAGTTTCGGTTTTCGCCAAGGTCATCCTGAATTTTAATTTCAGTGCATCCCTAATAACAATTTTCAAGTAGACTGCACATTTAACTAGAGCACAGGTGATATAATCAGCTGATCAGTAACCATGATTATTAACCTGCTCTCACCCATCAGTTATTTATCTGTGCTCTAGTTAAGATATTAGGATAATCTGACTTCAGGGTACTTGATGACTGGAGTTTAGAAACACTGAGGGCCAGATTACAAGTGGAGCACTAATTAATGCTCACACTTGAGTGTTAACTGAGACAAACGTAAGCTTTTTGCACGAGTCGGGTAGTGCTCGTATTATGAATTGAAAGAGAACTGATTTTGCTCTTGCGCTAACCTGGCGAGCACAAAAAAGTTGAACTTTGAATATCGCGTGCATATTCACGTATTCCCCCCCCCCCAGAAGTCAAAGGAGAAACAAAAGCCTAACACCCTACAAACCAGATCATAAATATATATATATATATAATGTTTTTTGGTACAACATATATATATATATATATATATATATATATATATATATATATATATATATATATATATATATATATATATATATATATATATATATACAGGGAGTGCAGAATTATTAGGCAAGTTGTATTTTTGAGGATTAATTTTATTATTGAACAACAACCATGTTCTCAATGAACCCAAAAAACTAATTAATATCAAAGCTGAATAGTTTTGGAAGTAGTTTTTAGTTTGTTTTTAGTTATAGCTATTTTAGGGGGATATCTGTGTGTGCAGGTGACTATTACTGTGCATAATTATTAGGCAACTTAACAAAAAACAAATATATACCCATTTCAATTATTTATTTTTACCAGTGAAACCAATATAACATCTCAACATTCACAAATATACATTTCTGACATTAAAAAACAAAACAAAAACAAATCAGTGACCAATATAGCCACCTTTCTTTGCAAGGACACTCAAAAGCCTGCCATCCATGGATTCTGTCAGTGTTTTGATCTGTTCACCATCAACATTGTGTGCAGCAGCAACCACAGCCTCCCAGACACTGTTCAGAGAGGTGTACTGTTTTCCCTCCTTGTAAATCTCACATTTGATGATGGACCACAGGTTCTCAATGGTGTTCAGATCAGGTGAACAAGGAGGCCATGTCATTAGATTTTCTTCTTTTATACCCTTTCTTGCCAGCCACGCTGTGGAGTACTTGGACGCGTGTGATGGAGCATTGTCCTGCATGAAAATCATGTTTTTCTTGAAGGATGCAGACTTCTTCCTGTACCACTGCTTGAAGAAGGTGTCTTCCAGAAACTGGCAGTAGGACTGGGAGTTGAGCTTGACTCCATCCTCAACCCGAAAAGGCCCCACAAGCTCATCTTTGATGATACCAGCCCAAACCAGTACTCCACCTCCACCTTGCTGGCGTCTGAGTCGGACTGGAGCTCTCTGCCCTTTACCAATCCAGCCACGGGCCCATCCATCTGGCCCATCAAGACTCACTCTCATTTCATCAGTCCATAAAACCTTAGAAAAATCAGTCTTGAGATATTTCTTGGCCCAGTCTTGACGTTTCAGCTTGTGTGTCTTGTTCAGTGGTGGTCGTCTTTCAGCCTTTCTTACCTTGGCCATGTCTCTGAGTATTGCACACCTTGTGCTTTTGGGCACTCCAGTGATGTTGCAGCTCTGAAATATGGCCAAACTGGTGGCAAGTGGCATCTTGGCAGCTGCACGCTTGACTTTTCTCAGTTCATGGGCAGTTATTTTGCGCCTTGGTTTTTCCACACGCTTCTTGCGACCCTGTCGACTATTTTGAATGAAACGCTTGATTGTTCGATGATCACGCTTCAGAAGCTTTGCAATTTTAAGAGTGCAGCATCCCTCTGCAAGATATCTCACTATTTTTTACTTTTCTGAGCCTGTCAAGTCCTTCTTTTGACCCATTTTGCCAAAGGAAAGGAAGTTGCCTAATAATTATGCACACCTGATATAGGGTGTTGATGTCATTAGACCACACCCCTTCTCATTACAGAGATGCACATCACCTAATATGCTTAATTGGTAGTAGGCTTTCGTGCCTATACAGCTTGGAGTAAGACAACATGCATAAAGAGGATGATGTGGTCAAAATACTCATTTGCCTAATAATTCTGCACTCCCTGTATATATATATATATATATATATATATATATATATATATATATATATATATATATATATATATATATATATATATATATGTGGCCCTCGTTTTACGATTCAAATTACACCGTTTCAGAATAACAACCTTTTTTTCCAGTCATGTGACTGCTATTGAAAAGCATTGAGAAGCAGTGCATTTATTAAAATAGCCAGTAGGTGGAGCTGTCCGCTTGTGTTGCAGCAAAGCCAAGCAAGCTGAAATTAATCAGTTTAACCAGACCTGAGCAGATTTCAAAGGAACAAGATCTTCCTGTCTATAAATCAGTCCAGATTGGAATGCATAGAAAGAACGGTTTACAGAAAAATGCAAGTGAAATCTGTGTTGTGTGATTATTTCATTAGGTTTATAATGCTGTTTAGCAAATGTTTTTGTTCATTTAACTTAGTTTATTTATATATTCTGTGTTGTGTGATTATTTTATTAGGTTTATAATGCTGTTTAGCATTTACAGTCTTCATTTCAAAGCTTTAAAAATAATGTTTTAGGTGTTACTTATGCCAATTTTGATAGCGGGCTGGAACCTAACTCCCTCACTTCCCATTGACTTACATTATAAACTGGGTTTCAATTTACAACGGTTTCGATTTACAACCATTCCTTCTGGAACCTAACCCCGGCGTAAACTGAGGGCTACCTGTATATATATATACATACATACATACACACACACACATACATATACACATATACACACATACATATATACACACACACACACATACATATACACACACACACACACACACACACACACATACATACATATACACATTTATATACATACAGTATATATGTTGGTTTTTTTGGTACAATATATATATCTATACAAACAATATACATATATATATATATATATATATATATATAGAGAGAGAGAGAGAGAGAGAGAGAGAGAGAGAGAGAGAGAGAAATCTATTTGTAAATCCATAGAACATATATGTGCGAAACATTTGAATGTCAAATATTTACAGTAAGTACATTGCTAAAACCTAACAATTGCATAAATATTTTTTTATTGTTTTCATCTATTTGCCTGCAAAGGGCTCCAATACACTTATATATATATATGTATACAAATGTATTTATGTGTTTATATGTGTGTATGTATGTGTGTGTATGTATCAATGTAAAAGCCCTTTGCCTGTTTTTTTTTACATTTTTATTAGATAGTGTTATTATGAATGTAACTGTACTTTGTAACATATTTTTTATGTGCTCTGAGGACGCGGTAATCATTCTAGTGTAAATTACGATTGCGCTCAAGCGATCACATTTACTTTCAACTTGTAATACAGCGGTAAACCCGACAAGCACAAACACCTGCGATAAACCCCTTACCGCTCGCGCGCAAACATTTGCGCTCCACTTGCCCTGAAATAGGGCGTGCAATCAGAGGCGTAACTAGAAACTACAAGGCCCAGGTGCAAGAATCGAAGAAGGCCCCCCCCACCCCCAAAAAAAGTGAATTTTATACATATCTTTTTTTTTTCTTTTTGTTTACATTTAACATAGAAAAAAAAAGCCTGTGCCCACAGTCTGTGAGATGGTCTGACCCCCTATTACTGTATATAGTGACACTGTTTAACCCACTAGTACTGTATATAGTGAGTTAGTGACACAGTCTGTAATCTGCCGGAGAGATGTCTGGCCTGACCATACCCACCCCGGTGCTTTATAAAAGTGACCACAGTAGTGTGTGACATGGTCCAGCCCCCCCGTACTGTATGTAGTGGTACTGTATAGTGACACTGTTTACCCCCCACCCCACCCTTGCTGTAGTAACAAGGTCTGTAATTTGCTGGTTCCACAAACATACACACACACCACATACATGCATAAATACACGCACACATTTACATACACACACACATACATGCATAAATACACACACATTTACATGCACACACACACATACATGCATAAATACACACACATTTACATACACACGCACATACATGCATGCATAAATACACACACATTTACATACACACATACATGCATAAATACACACACATTTACATACACATACACACACATGCATAAATACACACACAGTCACATACACACACACACACACATACATGCATAAATACACACACAGTCACATGCACACACACACACACACACATACATGCATAAATACACACACAGTCACATGCACACACACACACATACATGCATAAATACACACACATTTACATACACACACACACATACATGCATAAATACACACACACTTACATACACATACACACACATACATGCATAAATACACACACACTTACATACACACACACACACATACATGCATAAATACACACACACACATACACACATAAACACGTACACACACGTAAACACATACACACACACACACATACACACACAAACATTCACACACATAAACATACACACACACACATTTACATACACGCATAAATACACACACACTTACATACACACACACATACACACACATACATGCATAAATACACACACACATACACACACACAAACATACATACACACATACACACAAACATACACACACATAAACAGAAAGACTAACCCCAGTAGTCAGAGACACTAGTAAAGCATCATGTCATACTCACATGATATCAGTGCAGGCAGTGGCAGGTCAACGTTTTTTATTGTAAAATGCAATATTAGGTATATTTCCATATTTCTACTTACAGGTTTTTACTTTTTTTTTCTTTCTGTTGCTACCGTTTGTTGAAAAGTATACAAAGTTAGGCTCAGGAGCATGTTGTATATGAAAGGAACAGAATGCACCTTTTGAATAATTTATTTTATTTTTCGAACATACAGCAGTATTTTTTTTAATCTTCTCACTGATGCTTCCTTCTTCTGTTACATTACCCCATACCCCCAGTACTCCTTTTCATTGTAATTGTTCTTCAGTATAATACTGTTCTTTTTATAAGTAGCCTTTTTTTGTAATTGAGAATAAATAGCTTTTATCTTGTCCATTTACAACACGATTGCCTAAGACGCTGCCCTTGATTTTTCATGCTGCTGCAAAGTTACTGTACACATTGTTCATTTTAAATTATTTTGTTTACTTTACTTTGTACATTATTGATTTCTTTAAAGGGATAAGAACCCAAAAATTTTCCTTTTTTGATTCAGACAGAGCATATGGGGTGCGATCCGATATACGCCGTAGTTTTCAGTGCAAGCGCCCGTAATTTCACCTTGCACATCGGGGTATTACATATACAGTACCGGCATTTCCTAAATGGCATAAGTCTGATAAACTAGCGATGTCCAGAAATAAGCGTAAGTACACATTTCTGGAGTCGCCAATGATTTACGCCACTTTAGAAACTGCCGGCGCCTAAAAAAAGTAAAGAAAATAACAAATCTCCCGTAAAAGTCTAACATGCCTCCCATAAATAAGCCCGACACGTAAAACCCCTATTTATACTTAGTTGATTTTTATTTTTTAAGTAGTGTTAGTTTTATTTACATTTAATAGTAATGTTAGTATTTTGTAAATTAGGTAAGTTTAGTTAATTTAGGGGGTGTTAGGTTAGGGGGTGTTAGGTTAGGGGTTAGCTTTATTGCGTTGTGGGCTATGGCGGTTTAGGGGTTAATAGACTTTATTAGTTATAATTAAGTCAGTGCAAGGGTTGCTGCGCCTGCAATTTGTGGCAAGATGAAAATGGAGTAGATTTTCGGAATTCTGCGCACGTAAGTCCTTACGCTGTATATTGGATACCAAATTGCGCGTCTGTTCTATGTTAGTCTATGGTTAAAAAAAAAAACGGGCGAAGGCTGAAATATACGCGCGTAACTTGTATGCTACGCAGTATATGTAATACCAAAATCGCGTAAAATTTGGCGTCGCCGGCTTTTACGGGCAACGCTGTATATGTAATGGGGCCCATGGTTTTAAAAAGTGTCCAATTTACTTCATTTGCTTTGTTCCCATGATATTCTTTGTTGAAGAGATGCTTATGTAGGTATCTGGAGCACTACATGGCAGGAAATAATGCTGCCATCTAGTGCTCTTGCAAATGGATAAATAAAACTGCTGCCATTTAGTGCTCCAGAAATAGACGGGCTCCTGAGACTATTCCCCTGCTTTTTCCCACTTGCTTTTCTGGCATCGTTTTATCCTTTCTAAAGTCACTACATTTGTGCTATATCTAAACACACCCCGGGAACTCAAACTTCATCATTTCAAGGATTAATCACGGTTTTCGTCTGAAGTTAACCAAGAACACCTTATTTTGCAATTTTATTATTAAGACCTTGTATTCTGGGAAAGTTTTATTAAATGATTTTTTTACTGCATATGTTTAAACCGTGCTATTGACCTGCCACTGGTTAGATTACTAAACCTTTATGATAGGTAATGCATCAGTTTTTACATACAATGACCCTGGATCATACTTCGAATGCTTATTCTACTATTGCATGATTGAAATAAAAAAAAGATAGTCACAGGCCATGATGGACAAGGCTACAGTTTTCTGCATGCTGCTTTCTTTTTTTAGTTGAAAATGCTGCAGACTTGATAGCAGATGCTATCTTCATTATACTCACCTTTCATTTTAATAAAGTAACCATTATAAAACCTTGTCTAGATGTGACAAAGGGACATACAATTGCAATACAAATGACGGCACTTATAAAAAATATACCTTTGAAAGCATAAAATAATATTTATTTTCTTTATAACTTTTTTTTTTTTTTTACATTTTTATTTATAAATCACAATTTCTGCTTCCCTTCAGCACATGCCCTCCCTTGTATTACCCAAGTATAGTAACTTAATTGGCTGTGGGTGGGCAATCCCAAAGAGATATAGGGGTATTATACAGGAACGTGCATTTTGGAAATTGCTTGAGACAGAAGTGCTGTTTCCACTTTACAAAAAAGTGAATACTTTTTCGTTCATGATTCAGACAGAGTATGTGATTTTAAACAACTTTTCATTGTACTTGTACCATCTATTTTGTTTCATTCTCTTGCTTTTCTTAGCTGAAAAGCATAACCAGGTTAGCTCAGGAGCAGCAATGCATTACTGGGAGCTAGCTGCTGATAGGTGGCTGAACACAAATCTCTTTTGCCATTGGTTCACCAGATGTGTTCAGCTAGCTCCCAGTAGTGCATAGCTGCTGCTTCAGCAAAGGATACCAAGAGAATAAAGAGAATTGGATAATAGAAGTAAATTAGAAACGTTGTTTAAAATCACATGCTGTATCTGAATCATGAATGACAAATGTTGGGTTTTTTATTTTGTTCACCTCTATGTGTAGCAAGTTACTTTTTCCATTCAATAATCAGCTGTGCCGCACTTAGTAATGTGTAAAAAGAACACACAGTGACAGTTTCCTTTTAACTCCTCGGTTACCAGAGAGACACATTTTCAAATGCATAATATTGTTTTTAAATGAACATGTACATCTGCTTAGTGAGAATTACTTGTCTGACTTGTATTTACTACACCAAAAAAATAAACTTTTAGAAATATCTAAAGGGATCATTTCTTTTCAGTAATCTTCCCAGCAGTCTCCTGGGGAATATTAGACGGCTTTGGCCTGATCTTCAGGCTATTTGCACATAGCAATATACTTGCACACTGTCTGACTAGACTTAGACTTTGAAGGCATCTGCTGAATGCTAAATCTAATAATTGTCCTAGTCATTTACTAAGCCTTTATGTGTATGTAAAGTGGTCATTATTAGTTTTAGGGGATTCATGAAGCTAATGATCCATACATTTCCTACATAGCTTAACAGCCAAGTAAACAAAACTTAATCTAATGCCATAGCCCTATATTCAGAGTTTGTGGGGTTCCATTTTTAAATATTTTAGTATTGCCTCTCAGCAGGGATCTGTTTTATAAATAGTCTGAAGCTTTATTGATGACTCTGGGGTTTGATTATTTGTTAATATAACCACCGCTGTTTTTCATGAATAACTCCTATAAATATGTTGATTATAAGAACTTATGTGTTTCCCTGTTGTTTAATTTTCATGTGGATTGTGCAGTGACGATACATATTAACAAATTAAATGCTTGTATAACTTGACGTCTGAAATAATCTACTTCCCTGTGAATCTGTGTAATCATTTGTTATAAAAAACACACAGATTATATACTTGTACACCAGTAGTAAATGATATCCATGTGAAATGTATATATATATATATATATATATATATATATATATATATATATATATATATAAAACACTATAATAATTATTCTTATTCTGATATGTACATAATTACTTACAGTTGCTTTCTCATTGTTCTATTTCTTTTAGTCTGTGGTATTTGCCATCCAAGAATGTCTTCTGATATATTTTTTTTTTTACAAAACTTTGCTAAGACTTACAGTTTACCAGATAGGCCTCATCTTGAATATTGTTTACAGTGTTTGGAGGCCATATTTCTAACTAGAATCTGTAATGTAATGGTCTAAATAAATGAACAAAGGAAGACTCAGTGACTAAATAGCAAATTAAAACTAATAAGCAGTGCACTAGTGCTAACAAAAGTAAATATAGGAATAATACAAAAAAAGTAATAAATTTCATGAAATAGAGGATAGAGCAATGCAAAGTTCTTAAGTATTTCACTCCATATCTAATAAGCTGGAGCTGAACTTACAAATACTGTCTATGAAAAACTCATGGATGTGGCTTGTCTTTGTGAAGTGCCATTGGGGACACACTCATAAAAGTACAACAATCAATCTACAAGAAAACACATCACAAAAACATCACATCCATGATTCACAGTAGCGTCAGATTTATTAATAAAACACACACATAAAAATCTACTTACTATATTAAAAACACAATCAGGCGTATCAGGGTAAAACCACTATCCACCCTCGGTGAGCCTCTATGTGGTTTACGATAAGCGTCTTTACTGAAGAACTCCTGTCGGGAACTCCCTTCTTGAATCAGGCTGCACTGATCCCCACTGCCGATCCACGAATCCGGCTATACCTATAGTGAGAGCGGAGGATTTACAGCATAAGCGGGAGTTCTTCTGTAAAGATGCTTATCGGAAACCGCATAGAGGGTCACCGAGGGCGGATAGTGGTTTTATCCTGATACGCCTGATTGTATTTTTAATCTAGTAAGTAGATTTTTATGTGTGTGTTTTATTAATAAATCTGACGCTACTGCGAGTCGTGGATACGCTCAGTGGAGGCTCCTCCATATGTGCACAACCGCACGTGCCCCCCTGGAGAAAATGTGCCCCCCTGGAGAAAAAAGAAAGAAAATTATTTTTTTGTCTCAATAAATATAATTTTTCCAATAGCCCCCCTATTGGAAAAAATTATATTTATTTAGCCAAAAAATGTTCCTGTCTACTGCACAGTTTAATAAAATAAAAAATAAATCCCTTTTATATATCTCTATACCTCTCTACCGCACGTGCGGTAAGAGAGGTATAGCCTGCCTTAGCCCTTAGCAGATTTTTTCTATGTGCCTGCTGCTCCGCCCATAGCTGAGCCTATACCTTTCCTAATCGCACAATCTTCAGTGTGCGATTTGGCTCATTGCTATGGGCGGGCAGCAGGGGGAGCACTTTTTTTAATGCTTCCTTTTTTTTTTTTAGCTGCGACGCTCCTGCCCTACCCTCAGGCACACTCCGCTCCTGGGCCCTAGTGTGTACAGTGCAGGTAGGTAGTCGGGAGAGGGGGATGGGGCCACTTATAAAAATGGCAGCTTGCAGTGTTGGGAGGAGGCTTTAATATGCTGTCTAAGGGGCCCCAATGTATGGGGGTCCACTGCTTTTAAATGAGAGTTTTGGGGTTCATAGGCCATTTGTTTTGGGGAGATAACCCCATTCATTACCAGTATGTAGTAACTGTCATACTATTTTGCTTCACATCTTGTTCGGAATGGTCTGTAATGTATGGCAGAGCTGTTTTTATTAAATCCCAGTGCAACTGTAGATATGTTACCGTGTCTCACCAGCGTGCAGTAACCAGGTTTAGGTCTGTGATTTAGCACCTTAGTATATATTTAATTAACATGACAAGTTATGCAGCTTTTAACCAAATGTCATGGCTTGTTTAAGCAATGTGTACAGCCGTGTGACAGACTCGGCCAGGGTATTTATACATTAAACAAAGATAAAAGTGTATTCCCCGGCTGAGTCCTCACTACAAAATTCAAATAATGAAGCTGAGCGGAGTGCTGAGCAGCAGAGCCTAACGTGTCCCGCACTGTCAGTAGCAACAAGCAGGGGCAGCCGCATCCGACGGTCGGATGCGGCTGCCCCTGCTTGTTGCTACTGACAGTGCGGGACACGTGAGGGCGAGGCTCTGCTGCTCAGCACTCTGCTCAGCTTCATTATTTGTTTTTCCGACGCCCCCCACACACCAGCAGCCCAGCTCAGCAAGTGGAGGGACCTCAGCCTATCTGTATGCGGGGCTCTGGGACACGAACTCCCCGCAGCATAGCGCTACATTACTCTCTCTGGGAGAAGTTTGTGCGCAACTCTGCGCCCCACTGTCCGGGCAACTTCACCAGCTGCTAGTGCTATCATGGTAGACAGAGGGCCCCTCCTCACATCTGCCATCATCTTCTACATGGCCATAGGGGCTGCCATATTCCAAGTGCTGGAGGAGCCCAACTAGGTCTGGGAGAAGCCACTGAACTCAACTTTATAAAACTAACAAACTGAAGATACTTGCTAAGCACAGCTGCCTGACCCTCAATGATCTGGAGGTAACATTTGTTTTAAGATGTTGTTTTATTATTTCCTCCCTTTTATTTAATGCACATATTCTGATTTTATTTTAAAGTATTCTTGAACTGTAGAAAAGTGTGTGTGTGTATATGTGTGTATTATATATATATATATATATATATATATATATATATGTATATATATATATATATATATATATAAAATTAGTTAAATAAAATGTATGTATACATATTGCAAAAAAATAATATATATATATATATATATATATATAAACACTGCTAGTAACTTTATACTAAATACAATGTGCTTTCCAGTCCCTTCTCTCTCTGTGTGTGTTTTGGGGGGGCTGTGTGTGTGTGTGTGTGGGGGGGGGCTGTGTGTGGGGGGGGCTGTGTGTGTGTGGGGGGGGGGGCTGTGTGTGTGTGTGTGTATGTATATATATATACACACACACACACACTAAAGTGGGCGGGGCCATCTGAGGGGCGGGGCTAGTGCTCCCCCATCTTCAAAAGTCACCAGCCGCCACTGGATACGCTATGTGTTTTATTGTAGATTGATCAGTGACCTAAATGTCTATAGTTTAGAGCAGAGAATCTGCGGAATCTGTTGGCGCTCTTCAAATAACCAATAATAATAATAGAGAAGGGTGATATGGTAGATATTTTCAAGTATATTAACCCCCCCAGAGGCAGAATGTTTTTCATTTTCTGCAATGAGATTTTTTTTGTGAAAATGTTTCTGCAGTGTTGCTGCGTTCTTTGCCCTTACTCAGTGTGCATGAGGACAGGTTAATGTATAGCCTTGCTGATGTCTGCTGTACGTTCCCACAGTGTCAGTCTGCCTGGGAACCTGCTCTACTGTACTGCTGATGTCTATATGCTTATTTTAGAGGGGCTGCTGCTCCATGCTTATACTGCTGATGTATATTTTATGCTTCCTAAAGAATGGCACTTAGAAATGAGTCTCTTTCTCTCTCTATCTTATTTTTCCTACATTTTGTATTTAGTGGAGGATTTTAAACTCACTTTTCGCCTCATTAATACATACACACACATACATATTAACACACATTTATTAAAAAACTAAATCTGGTTGCTAAGTATATTGGTAGACTCCTAAAATAAATGTGTTATGCCCTGACTTACCTTTTCTGCAATGAGCTGTTACCCTGTAATGCACTGGAGTTCAGGGAGGGGGGGAGGACATTGAAAAGAGAGGAATGTAGTAAATATTTACACTGAGAACGAACAGTGACACTTGCAGGTAGAAATTAATAGTGCAGGCAATTTTTTTTTAACTGTCATGGCCGGTCTTTCTGCAGACACACTACAGTTTCTGCGATGAGATCGCACAGTGGTTTGCCTTGGGGATTAACCATTTAACTGCTGAGCCATTTCCACCCCATGTGCAGAGCTGTTTTGGAGTTTTAGATGCTGCTTAAATTTAGGCACTTCTCTAGGTCATTTTAAGTGAGAAACCGACACAAATGGCAGTACCTTGCAAAAGTTATAGGCAGGTGTGACATTTTTGTTTCTGTAAAGTAAGAATTCTTTCAAAAATAGAAATGTTAATGGTTTTTTTTTTTATCAATTAACAAAATGCAAAGTAAGTGAACAGAAGAAAAATCTAAATCAAATCAATATTTAGTGTGACCACCCTTTGCTTTCAAAACAGCATAATTTATTCTAGGTGCACAGTTTTTTAAGGAACTCAGCAGATAGGTTGTTCCAAACATTTTGGAGAACTAACCCCAGTTGTTCTGTGGATTTAGGCAGCCTCGGTTGTTTCTGTCTTGTCATGCAATCCCAGACAGGTCACCCTCTGTGGTATTAACAAAAGGTGATCACAATTACCTCTTTGGTAACCTGGCTATTAAAAGCTATATAGGGGAATTATTTTAAAAAGGGATTCTGGGCTTTAAATCTAGTGGGTCTTGCTGGTCTCTAGACTGTTGATGAGCTGTTACATGCCCATAAAGACCCCTTTCTTGCCAAACGTGTGTTTGTTTTTTAATGTGTTTTAACTTTATACCCCCAAGTTACTCAGTTGATTACATTAGTTTTTGGTAACTTCTGATATTCTCCAAGAGTACATGAAACCTTTTGTATGTCTCTCTTGCCGTGTTCATAGGCAAATCTTATGGATTTCAATAGAGAAAATGCTATGCAGAGCATTAAACTTAACTTGAACTCACACTATGTTAATTAGATGTTAACATCCATATTTAAATGTTTGTTTATTTATTACTCTATGTAAACTTTAATATAATGTCTGGGAAATGATTTATGTAAAAGAGACATGCTTCATTACAGGTTATGCGCCTATAAATATATTAAACACATTAATGTAATGAGACATTAATATTATTTTAGACAATAGCTGACACATGCATTATATTAGGTTTACTTAAAGTAATGTATACATTCTTTTACATAGGAGTATTACCACTTGCTTGTGACGGTATACACCGGATTAGCAGAAGTCTCTTCTTACCCTATATAATTTTATCCATCCCACAACTGTTTATTCTAGGCAGCTGTTGTTGTTTTTTTTGTGACCTACAAATAAATCATAAAAATATAAAACTATATTGTTAAATGTACATGATCATATTTGCTAGATTAACGTTTCAACATAAATGTTCCCAAAAAGGCATTTTTGTGTTAAAGGGACATTAAACTGCTAAGTACAAGCAGGTTACTACTCACAATGCTTCTGGTTTTCCTCCTGGGCATGCAGCTGTCTTTAAAGCAATTATGTTACTTTAACCCTGTACAAGTATTAGTTAGAGAAGCTCTGCATCTTCACACTGGGTGCCGCCATCTTGGAGCTTATATTTGTTATGTAACTGTTAAATGTGTACAAAAACAGTGTGCAGTTCTTTGAAAGGGCTCTATCACAGGATGCAACAATTCGCGAGCCACAAGATGGCCCAGTATAAAATGCAGAGCTTCACCAACTGGATTCTGTAATGATATAAAATAAGAGAACAGCTTTAAAGAGAGCTGCAGGCACAGGAGGGCGAACAATAACATGGTGAGTAGTAACCATACTACTGCATTTGTACCCGGCAGTTTAATGTCCCTTTAAGAACTTGTTTTTAGGATAGGAACTGGAAACTCACCTGAAACTGACCTTTACAATAACTCTTTCACACCGTGTAAGGTTACAGTAAAGTGCACTTAGATTAAAGGGACTTTAAAACACTAAATAAATGCTAGATAGAATGAAGCATTAACAAAAAAATGATTAGACTGAGAATAACATGTAGATATATTTTTTAAAATTTGTATTAGCTGTTTAAATATTGACAAAATAAATGTAGAGTTTGTGTCTATAAAACAATGGGAGCTGCCATGTTGTAACTTAGGTTAACGTCTCTGCTGTGGCCAATTAAGGACAGTTCTAAATAGGTCACTAGAGTGTGCAGCCAATGACTGTGTGGAATATAACAGTGTTCTGCACTTCCATTTCTAACAGGAACTGAAAAGCTCATAATTTCATAATGGAATTACAGGAAAAGGGGACAAAATAAATAATGAAAGTATATTGCTGAGTTTTATATATATATGCATATTATCATTTTATTTTATCATCTCAAAATGTTTAATGTCCCTTTTAACCTCTTTGTAAGCTGTGGAAGGGAAATGCTCATTTACATTTGTGAAATTAACCTATTGCAATTTGTATCGATCCTCATCACTGTTTAACCATCTGAATGCCAGTTTTATTTAGGCATGATGAGCATACTGGCACGATTGGGGTAGCTAACCCCTTACGGTGGCTAACCATTGATTCAGCTTAGTTAATTAACAATAATTTATTAAACAGATATTTAAATACATAGATATATAGTCCCAGTGTTCTCCGCAGAACATTTTGCCAGCCAGGTGGCATTATGAAGTAGCCGGGTGGAGGCAGTGTAATACTTTGTAATATTATAAAATTTTCTGTTCTTTATAAATGTTACTTAAAGGGACATGAAACCCCAATTTTTTCTCTCATGATTCAGATAGAAAATACAATTTTAAACAACTTTCTAATTTACTTCTATTATCTAATTTGTTTAATTCTCTTGGTATAATTTGTTGAAAAAGCAGCAATGCACTAATAATTCTAACTGAACTCATGGGTGAGCCAATCACAATCGGTATATATATATATATTCAGCCACCAATAAACAGCTAGACCCTAGGTTCTCTGCTGCTTCTGAGCTTACCTAGATAAACCATTCAGCAAAGGATAACAAGACAAGGAAGCAAATTAAATAATAGAAGTAAATTGGAAAGTTGTTTAAAATTGTATTCTCTATTTGAATCATGAAATAAAAATTGTTGGTTTCATGTCCCTGTAAGCTATTCTAAGCACAAATTGATTGCATAATTTTACATAAATAAATGTATGTGTAATGGGGTGGTGCGCCCCTTTAAATAGGTCCTGGGGAGAACACGGAATTCTTTCTAATCTCTATCTGACACTAGATTTAAATATATAGAGTATCCAGTATTGCGAAAATGCTTGTCTTATGATTGTTAAAGCAAAACTGCTAATCCACATTAAAATAAATAATTACTACAGATAAGGTGAGAGAGGGATGAAGATAAACACAAGTACACAGAAAATTAGGAACAAGAACAATTTTCAGATATTTTTACAGCAAAAGGTAGCAACATAAATAATATTGCAATAATGGTAAACTTTCAATAATGAAATATTTTATACTTTGTTAAAATATTGGGTTTAATGGTCCTTTAAGTATGAAGAATTTCAGAGCCAAACGGGAGTGGAACACATTAAGTAGAGGGTCATTTTTCAACAACAAAAAAATGCTTCCAATAAACAATGAATATAGCTGATTGTGACATAGTAGACATTGAAAGCAGCCGATAATTGTCAAATGTTAGATGTGATCAACCCCATAGCGAGTCAGTAATGCAAACATACATGCTCTAACAAATTATTGCCACTTCAACCATGTTAATATATTGAAAAGACACCATCCTTAAATGTCTGACAGCATCATGCTTTCATCACTTGTTTTGTGACCTTGGTCATTCTAGTATACTGTTGCAAAATGATATCTTTTTTACTATATTGTATTTCTTTTATTTGGAATACTTAAAGGGACAAGAAAGTCAAAATGAAACTTGCATGATTCAGATGGAACATGCTGTTTTAATAAACTTTTAACCCCCTCACAACAGCTGCCTTACCCTGTGAGTCGGCTGTCAGTAGCGCTTCCAGGGCTGTAACAGTGAAATAGCATGAACGCAATCTCCTACAGCCCTAATATCAATACGGACAGCTGATGGCAGACGTTGCAAATGGGTTAAATCAATGATTTTCAACCACTGTGCTGTGGCACACTAGTGTGAGAGATCGTCAGGTGTGCCGCCGTGAATTGTTGCTTATCCTACACTGATTGTGAAACTCTTATACTGGTGACCCCAAGGCTTAGGGACTTAACAGTAGGATCACTTGGGCCCCAGTAGTTTCTGCTTTTGGGTTCAATACTTGTGCACTGCTTACTGCCCTAACGAGCGGAACTTTTACTTGCATGGAACTACTGCATATCACCTAATAATTTATTTTCATCACTGGTACCCCCCTAACAGCCTCAATACGTGGAACTTTTGATTGTTATTATTGTGCCTCTAGCCCTGGCAATACAGTTGTAGTTCCTGTCATACTAATAAAGCTTAATTGAATTGACTAAATTATTCATATATATATATAAATATATATGCTGTATTAGAGTACAATGTGTGATTTTGTACAATTTTGGGATGGTGATGTGCCTCAATATTTTTTAATGTAAAAAAATGTGCCGTGGCAAAAAAAAAAAAAAAGTTTAAAAATCACTGGGTTAAATAACCAGCTATTATCATATTTACTTTGTTGTCTTGTATCCTTTGTGGGAAGGTATATGTGCTTATGCTCAACAGTAGCAATGCATTACTGGGAGCTAGATAATAGTTGATGACTACACACATTTGTTTCTTGCTATTGGCTTACCAGATGTGTTTTTCTCGTTCCAAGTTGCTGCTCTGGAGCAGAATGTAACTATGTGTTTAATCCATTTGCAGGGGTTAAACACATAACTGTGTATGCAACACTGCAATAATAAAATGCTCTAATATATAATTTCTGTTTGCACTTTTATGCTCCTTTATTTTGTGCATTTATTTTATTTATATGTTTTAAATAAAAGCAAACCTACATCATTCATATCCATTATGTGCTGTGTACTGTATTATCTATTAAACACCCTTTTTAATAACAAAGACAAAATCTATTTTATCTCTGATAATATTTAAGATAAATAAGGCTTTTTATGTTCTCTCATATTGCATAAGTTAAGCAGAAAAAACAAACCACAGTTTTACGTGCCAGAGTATGTACCTGTTGAGGGCTCTCCAGTGCCAAACTATGATACTGTGACTTTCTTTTTCAGTAAGTGACAGGCAGCCGCAGCCTCCATAACGCTGTGCCTTATCACTTCATGCTTGCTAGAAGCACTCCCTACAGCCAGTCTGGTTTCTGTAGTCCTAGATGAGGTCTTCATGGGTGCTGACCATAAAAAGTTCATCAAAGTAATGAGGCGAAGAGAGAGCTTGGCGCTCATGGGCAGAACTCAGCACCAAGGAGTGTGAACTGGCTCCAGCTGTGACAATAAAACAGCAGGTGGCTGCTGTCATTAGGGGTGGCAGATGAGGCAGGGGACTAACACTCAGCCCACAAAACTCTCATTTGTTAGCCATGGCCATTGTACCATGCAAAATAGCTTCCATCTCAGTCAATTTTACATTGCAAAATATTACACAGTCACCATGAGGAAATTGTTGCCTTGGGTATAAGGGGGTCTGTGATCTTATTGCAAAACAAAGCTTATTGAAAAATATAAATGTGTTTCTTTAAGTATACCGACCTTGTGTGTTTTAACCCTTGATGGCGATAGATATGTATAACACACATGAGCATAGGATCAGATTGAAGAAAATGAGTTAGTATAATTGCTCACTGATGTAATGATCTATACCCTGTACACACAAGATGTTTAATATTTTTTAGTAATGCATAATTATGTAGCACCATAAAAAGAAATGCACAGAGCACAAATAACCTAATAATGTTCTTAAAGTACATAAATAATGCATGGTCTTCTGGTACTGAGGTGATTGAAAAATGTAGCAATGATTATTGTGATGGGTAATTTTATTTATTTTCTATTTTATTTGTTTGTTTTGTGTATAAATTCTGTAATGTCTGCCTTTTTTCTTTTTTTCTTCTTTTTTAAAATAAACAATGTCATCTACATCAAGTTTCAAATGCTTCAATACAACCCTGCAGTTCATTGTAGAAGCACACACAGACCTAGATGCATTTCACGTTGCTGTAATAAAAGGGACATTAAACACTTACAATAAAATATGCTATATACAATGGTATATTCAAAGCAAAGATTAGCCTGAGAATAATATGCAGATTTTTTTTATAATAATAATTTTTATTATATTGGTTGTTTAAATATTGAAAAAAATAAATGTTAAAGTTTTAGTGTCTTTAAAGCAATGCTGCCACCATGTTGTAACCTAAGTTTCCATCTCTGATGAGGCCAATTTGCGACAGTTATAAATGAGTCACTGGAGAGTGCAACCAATGACTGTGTGGAATATAGCAGTGCTAATTTTAGAGTCTTTTTTTTTTAATTTTTAATATGAATTGAAAGGCTCATGTTTTTTCAGAATTAAAATACAAAAAATTAGGAAAATAAATATTTAAAGTTTATTGCAAGGCTGTTTTACTACATTTATTTTAACATTTTACGTTGGTGTTTAATGTCCCTTTAAGCCACTGTGAAAAAAAAAAATATTAAAGGGACATGGAAGTTACCTATTTTAATGACCTAGACAAGTGATGGCGAACCTTGACATTCCAGATGTTTTGGAACTACATTTCCCAAGATGCTCGACTGGACTTCAGCATTCATAAGCATCATGAGAAATGCAGTTCTGAAACACCTGGAGTGGTTCACCATCACTGACCTAGACTGTGTAAAATAAAAAATAAATAAATCCATTTTGCTTCTGTAATTAATACTGCCTTTTCCTCTTGGAGGCATATTTATCAAAGGGTTATATGCCCTTATCGAATGCATCAGACTCACTCATTAAATGCATCAGACTCACTCAGTTTAAACTGCTGCTTCCTTAACTGTCTCTTCCACCTCTGTGGTGGGAGATAAAAATTACCCTGGACTGATCCGACCAGGGTGATTGACAAGTCCTCCTCTCGCACAATTGTTTGCACTAGAGAAGGGGGAGCTCTGCATGAAAGTCTGCTTGTGTAATGATAAATACAGGCACAATTTGAGATCCCAGGCAGGCAGGTTCGCTACCCATGAACCTTGTTCATTCAGACAATGATACATCTGCCACTTGAAAGCAGTAGATTAAAAGGAAACCTACATTTTTTCTTTCATGATTCAGGCAGAGCATGTGATTTTAAACAACTTTCCAATTTGTTTTATTATATACATTGCTTCATTCTCTTGGTATCCTTAGTTAAAAAGCATATCTAGATAGGCTCATGAGCAGCAATTAATTACTGGGAGGTAGCTGCTGATTTGTGGCTGCACATAAATGCCTCTTTTCATTGTTTTAAGATAGCTCCCAGTAGTTCATATCTGCTCCTGCAAAAAGGATACCATGAAAATGAAGCAAATTGGATAAAATAAGTAAATTGGAAAGTTTATTAAAATCACATGCTCTATTTGAATCATGAAAAATAAGAAAAAGAAAAATGTTGGGTTTCATGTCCCCTCCCTTTAACCCTTTGAGTGCTAATGACGGCTCTGAGCCGTCAGAGTTTCTCACTCTGGTGATAATGACGGCTCAGAGCCGTCATGAGCACTCTCCCACCTTGAGGGAGATCTGGGGGCTCCTAACTGCTCCTACCCCGGCAATCGTGCATGTAGAGTGACAGACATCACCGGGGATTCACGTGCTGCACGGTGACGTCACGTGCAATGATGTGATGACGTCACCGCGCAACTTTATTTATACTTAACAATGTTAAGTATAGGAGTAGGGAGCATGCTGCTTAGAAGCCTGTATCTAAGCAGCTACAGACCCCCAAGACCCACTGTTGGAAAGGTAATCGCCTTTCCAACAGTGTAAGTCTTGGGGGTCTGTAAAACCCAGGTGGGAAAGTGCTTAGCACTCAAACTTTTTGAATATAAAAGTAAATTGGAAAGTTGTTTAAAATGGCAGGCCCTGTCTGAATCATGAAAGTTTACTTTTGACTAGACTGTCCCTTTAACAGCAATTTCCTACATCACAATAAACCTTATTTCTCTTGTTAAGTGTATCCAGTCCACGGATCATCCATTACTTATGGGATATTAAATCCTCCCCAACAGGAAGTGCAAGAGGATTCACCCAGCAGAGCTGCTATATAGCTCCTCCCCTAACTGCCATTACCAGTCATTCTCTTGCACCCAACGAATAGATAGGATGTGTGAGAGGACTGTGGTGATTATACTTAGTTTCATACCTTCAATCAAAAGTTTGTTATTTTATAATAGCACCGGAGTGTGTTATTCCTTCTCTGGTAGAATTTGAAGAAGAATCTACCTGAGTTTTTCTATGATTTTAGCCGGAGTAGTTAAGATCATATTGCTGATTCTCGGCCATCTGAGGAGAGGTAAACTTCAGATCAGGGGACAGCGGGCAGATTAATCTGCAAAGAGGTATGTAGCAGCTTATTATTTTCTGACAATGGAATTGATGAGAAAATTCTGCCATACCGATATAATGTAAACTCAGCCTTAAATGCAGTAGCAGCAACTGGTATCAGGCTGTCATGTATGTATATTTTACACTTCAGTATTCTGGGGAATGGCACTTCACTGGAATTATACTGTATGCATAAAACTTTAGCCTAATTTGCAGGGACTAGCAACAGGCTTTTTAATAACACTCAATTTATTAATGTTAAACGTTTTTTGCTGGCATGTAAAATCGTTTAATTTTCTGAGGTACTGGGTGAAAAAATGTTTTGGGCACTATTTTTTTCCACTTGGCAGTCGTTTTATTTAATTTATGACAGTTTACTGATCTCTCTCACTGTTATGTGTGAGGGGGAGGGACCTTTTTTGGTGCTTTTGCTACGCATCAAAAAATTCAGTCAGAAGTTTATTGTCTTCCCTGCATGATCCGGTTCATCTCTACAGAACTCAGGGGTCTTCAAAACTTGTTTTGAGGGAGGTAATCACTCACAGCAGAGCTGTGAGATTGTAGTTGACTGTGATAAAAAAAAAAAAAAAAACGTTTATTTCTGTATTTTTTTTTTTTTTTTTTTTTATTTTTTTTTTCTGCTATCAGGGTTAGTTATCCTTTGCTAATGGGAGCAATCCTTTGCTAAAATTGTGTTTTTTACAAAGATTTGATGCTATAACTTTTCAGTTTATTAATTTTCAACTGTCATAACTTTTTCTGTGCTTCTTATAGGCACAGTACGTTTTCATATTATAGTAAATTACTTGAAAAGTATTTCCAAGTTGCTAGTTTATTTGCTAGTGTGTTAAACATGTCTGATTCAGAGGAAGATATCTGTGCTATATGTGCTAAAGCCAAAGTGGAGCCCAATAGAAATTTATGTACTAACTGTATTGATGCTACTTTAAATAAAAGTCAATCTGTACAAATTGAACATATTTCACCAAACAACGAGGGGAGAGTTATGCCGACTAACTCGCCTCACGTGTCAGTACCTGCATCTCCCGCTCGGGAGGTGCGTGATATTGTAGCGCCGAGTACATCTGGGCGGCCATTACAAATCACATTACAGGATATGGCTACTGTTATGACTGAAGTTTTGGCTAAATTACCAGAACTAAGAGGTAAGCGTGATCACTCTGGGGTGAGAACAGAGTGCGCTGATAATATTAGGGCCATGTCAGACACTGCGTCACAATTTGCAGAACATGAGGACGGAGAGCTTCATTCTGCGGGTGACGGTTCTGATCCAAACAAACTGGATTCAGATATTTCAAATTTTAAATTTAAGCTGGAAAACCTCCGTGTATTACTAGGGGAGGTGTTAGCGGCTCTGAATGATTGTAACACAGTTGCAATACCAGAGAAAATGTGTAGGTTGGATAAATATTTTGCGGTACCGGCGAGTACTGACGTTTTTCCTATACCTAAGAGACTTACTGAAATTGTTACTAAGGAGTGGGATAGACCCGGTGTGCCGTTCTCACCCCCTCCGATATTTAGAAAGATGTTTCCAATAGACGCCACCACACGGGACTTATGGCAAACGGTCCCTAAGGTGGAGGGAGCAGTTTCTACTTTAGCTAAGCGTACCACTATCCCGGTGGAGGATAGCTGTGCCTTTTCAGATCCAATGGATAAAAAGTTAGAGGGTTACCTTAAGAAAATGTTTGTTCAACAAGGTTTTATATTGCAACCTCTTGCATGCATTGCGCCTGTCACGGCTGCAGCAGCATTTTGGTTTGAGTCTCTGGAAGAGACACTTGAATCAGCTCCATTAGATGAGATTACACACAAGCTTAAAGCCCTTAAGTTAGCTAACTCATTTATTTCAGATGCCGTAGTACATTTAACTAAACTTACGGCTAAGAATTCCGGATTCGCCATTCAGGCACGCAGAGCACTGTGGCTAAAATCCTGGTCAGCTGACGTTACTTCTAAATCTAAATTGCTTAATATACCTTTCAAAGGGCAGACCTTATTCGGGCCTGGGTTGAAAGAAATTATCGCTGACATTACAGGAGGTAAAGGCCATGCCCTGCCTCAAGACAGAGCCAAACCTAAGGCTAGACAGTCTAATTTTCGTTCCTTTCGTAATTTCAAAGCAGGAGCAGCATCAACTTCCTCTGCACCAAAACAGGAAGGAGCTGTTGCTCGCTACAGACAAGGCTGGAGACCTAACCAGTCCTGGAACAAGGGCAAGCAGGCCAGGAAACCTGCTGCTGCCCCTAAGACAGCATGAATCGAGGGCCCCCGATCCGGGAACGGATCTAGTGGGGGGCAGACTTTCTCTCTTCGCCCAGGCTTGGGCAAGAGATGTCCAGGATCCCTGGGTGTTAGAGATCATATCTCAGGGATACCTTCTAGACTTCAAATTCTCTCCCCCAAGAGGGAGATTTCATCTGTCAAGGTTGTCAACAAACCAAATAAAGAAAGAGGCGTTTCTACGCTGCGTACAAGATCTTTTATTAATGGGAGTGATCCATCCGGTTCCGCGGTCGGAACAAGGACAAGGGTTTTACTCAAATCTGTTTGTGGTTCCCAAAAAAGAGGGAACTTTCAGGCCAATCTTGGATTTAAAGATCCTAACAAATTCCTAAGAGTTCCATCGTTCAAAATGGAAACTATTCGGACAATTTTACCCATGATCCAAAAGGGTCAGTACATGACCACAGTGGATTTAAAGGATGCTTACCTTCACATACCGATTCACAAAGATCATTACCGGTATCTAAGGTTTGCCTTTCTAGACAGGCATTACCAGTTTGTAGCTCTTCCATTCGGATTGGCTACGGCTCCGAGAATCTTCACAAAGGTTCTGTGTGCTCTTCTGGCGGTACTAAGACCGCGAGGAATTGCGGTAGCTCCGTACCTAGACGACATTCTGATACAAGCTTCAAGCTTTCAAACTGCCAAGTCTCATACAGAGTTAGTACTGGCATTTCTAAGGTCGCATGGATGGAAGGTGAACGAAAAGAAGAGTTCTCTCTTTCCACTCACAAGAGTTCCCTTCTTGGGGACTCTTATAGATTCTGTAGAAATGAAGATTTACCTGACAGAAGACAGGTTAACAAAGCTTCAAAATGCATGCCGTGTCCTTCATTCCATTCAACACCCGTCAGTAGCTCAATGCATGGAGGTGATCGGCTTAATGGTAGCAGCAATGGACCTAGTACCCTTTGCACATCTACATCTCAGACCGCTGCAATTGTGCATGCTAAGTCAGTGGAATGGGGATTACTCAGACTTGTCCCCTACTCTGAATCTGGATCAAGAGACCAGAAATTCTCTTCTATGGTGGCTTTCTCGGCCACATCTGTCCAGGGGGATGCCATTCAGCAGGCCGGACTGGACAATTGTAACAACAGACGCCAGCCTACTAGGTTGGGGCGCTGTCTGGAATTCTCTGAAGGCTCAGGGACAATGGAATCAGGAAGAGAGTCTCCTACCAATAAACATTCTGGAATTGAGAGCAGTTCTCATTGCCCTTCTGGCTTGGCCCCAGTTAACAACTCGGGGGTTCATCAGGTTTCAGTCGGACAACATCACGACTGTAGCTTACATCAACCATCAGGGAGGGACAAGAAGCTCCCTAGCAATGATGGAAGTATCAAAGATAATTCGCTGGGCAGAGTCTCACTCTTGCCACCTGTCAGCAATCCACATCCCGGGAGTGGAGAACTGGGAGGCGGATTTCTTAAGTCGTCAGACTTTTCATCCGGGGGAGTGGGAACTTCATCCGGAGGTCTTTGCCCAAATACTTCGACGTTGGGGCAAACCAGAGATAGATCTCATGGCGTCTCGACAGAATGCCAAGCTTCCTCGTTACGGGTCCAGATCCAGGGATCCGGGAGCGGTTCTGATAGATGCTTTGACAGCACCTTGGACCTTCGGGATGGCTTATGTGTTTCCACCCTTCCCGATGCTTCCTCGATTGATTGCCAGAATCAAACAGGAGAGAGCATCAGTGATTCTAATAACGCCTGCATGGCCACGCAGGACTTGGTATGCAGATCTAGTGGACATGTCATCCTGTCCACCTTGGTCGCTACCTCTGAAACAGGACCTTCTGATCCAGGGTCACTTCAAACATCAAAATCTAATTTCTCTGAAGCTGACTGCTTGGAAATTGAACGCTTGATTTTATCAAAACGTGGTTTTTCTGAGTCAGTTATTGATACCTTAATACAGGCTAGGAAGCCTGTTACCAGAAAGATTTACCATAAGATATGGCGCAAATACTTATATTGGTGCGAATCCAAGAGTTACTCATGGAGTAAGGTTAGGATTCCGAGGATATTGTCTTTTCTACAAGAAGGTTTAGAAAAGGGTTTATCCGCTAGTTCCTTAAAGGGACAGATTTCAACTCTGTCCATTCTTTTACACAATGTCTGTCAGAAGTTCCGGACGTTCAAGCTTTTTGTCAGGCTTTAGCTAGGATCAAGCCTGTGTTTAAAACTGTTGCTCCACCATGGAGTTTGAACTTAGTTCTTAATGTTTTACAGGGGGTTCCGTTTGAACCCCTTCATTCCATTGATATCAAGTTGTTATCTTGGAAAGTTCTGTTTTTAATGGCGATTTCCTCGGCTCGAAGAGTCTCTGAGTTATCTGCCTTACATTGTGATTCTCCTTATCTGATTTTTCATTCAGACAAGGTAGTTCTGCGTACTAAACCTGGGTTCCTACCTAAGGTGGTCACTAACAGGAATATCAATCAAGAGATTGTGGTTACATCTTTGTGTCCTAATCCTTCTTCGAAAAAGGAACGTCTGCTACACAATCTAGATGTAGTCCGTGCCCTGAAATTTTATCTACAGGCAACTAAGGATTTTCGACAAACGTCTTCCCTGTTTGTCGTTTATTCTGGTCAGAGGAGAGGTCAAAAAGCTTCGGCTACCTCTCTCTCCTTTTGGCTTCGTAGCATAATACGGTTAGCCTATGAGACTGCTGGACAGCAGCCTCCTGAAAGAATTACAGCACATTCTACTAGAGCTGTGGCTTCCACTTGGGCCTTTAAGAATGAGGCTTCTGTTGAACAGATTTGCAAGGCTGCAACTTGGTCTTCTCTTCATACTTTTTCCAAATTTTACAAATTTGACACTTTTGCTTCTTCGGAGGCTGTTTTTGGGAGAAAGGTTCTTCAGGCAGTGGTTTCTTCCGTATAAAGAGCCTGCCTGTCCCTCCCGTCATCCGTGTACTTTAGCTTTGGTATTGGTATCCCATAAGTAATGGATGATCCGTGGACTGGATACACTTAACAAGAGAAAACATAATTTATGCTTACCTGATAAATTTATTTCTCTTGTAGTGTATCCAGTCCACGGCCCGCCCTGTCACTTTAAGGCAGGTAATTTTTCCATTAAACTACAGTCACCACTGTACCCTATGGTTTTCCTTTCTCTGCATGTTTTCGGTCGAATGACTGGTAATGGCAGTTAGGGGAGGAGCTATATAGCAGCTCTGCTGGGTGAATCCTCTTGCACTTCCTGTTGGGGAGGAGTTAATATCCCATAAGTAATGGATGATCCGTGGACTGGATACACTACAAGAGAAATAAATTTATCAGGTAAGCATAAATTATGTTTCTCTACCATATCAGCCCCCAAACTACTTTTAACCCTAAATGCTGCTGTCCGGGTCTTCCATACCTCAGTTAAAAGTAAAACCCCAAATAAATTTTATTTCAAGATTCAGGTGCATTTATAAACGACTTTCTAATTTAATTATCTTATTTTCTTTGTTCTTTCAGTATCCTTTGTTGAAAAGCAGTCAGATAAGGAGAATGCATATGTCTGGAGCACTATATGGCAGCAGTTTTGCAAGAATGTTATCCATTTGCAGGTGTGCTAGATGGCAACAATTTTTCCTGCCATGTAGTGCTCGAGACACCTACCTAGGTATGACTTCAACAAAGAATACCATGGGAACAAAGCAAATTTGATAATAGAATTTATCCAATTTAACTGTTTCTACAGAAAATGTTACCCCTACAATGATACACCCTTCTGTTAGCATCCCCTATACATAACCCATTAATACATATCTTCAAAAATAGCAAAGCACAAAAGTCCTAAATTAAAAAAAAAAAAAAAAACTTAAAGCACCCCACAACCTCTCCAACAAAGTGTAGTATAAAATCTGTGACTCACATTGGGGACATAATACCAGAAAGGTTTTCTCTTTGCAATTGTACCAGTCAGAGTTAAATGGACATTATAGTTAAAAATTTGTTCTATTTCAGAAGAGCTTTCTTTATTGAACTATTAGTTACTCCTGCCCTGGACAAGACAAATTTGTAGGGCTTCTCAACTCATCCCGGATATTCTCCTCCCCCTGTATGGCCTATTCCTGTCCCAACATTTTGGTGTGTCCTATATAGAGAATAACGCTAAATATTACACCTTCTGGCACCATAAACACTTCTTCATAATACAGGATGTAGATTGCACCTTCTCATACCCTCACCCCAGGCAGTACATAGTCCCCCAAAGCACGAGACCTGGGGCAGGTGCACCCTTTGCCCTGCCCAAAGGGCAAGCTTGGCGACACTGCATTGAGCATATGAGAAGCATGCATACATGTGTATGCTCTTGTATCTAAGCCTCTGCAGACTGCTCCCTTTTCTCAGTTCTTTTGACAGACATGCATTTTAGGCAGTCAGTGCTTACTCATAATTAACTCCACAGGAGTGAGCACAATGGTTATCTATATGGCACACATGAACTAATGCCTTCTAGTTGTGAAAAAACTGTCAAAATGCACTGAGATAAGAGCCGCCTTCAAGGTCTTAGAAATTAGCATATGAGCCTACCAAGGTTTAGCTTTAAACAAAGAATATCAAAAGAACAAAGAAAATGTGATTATAAAAGTAAATTGGAAAGTTGTTTAAAATTGCATGCCTTGTCTGAATCATGAAAGTTTAATTTTGACTAGACTGTCCCTTTAACAGAATGATCCAGGAGTACACCTATGTGGTCTAAAAATCTTTTAGGAGAAATTAAACACTCAAAATTGAGCATTTTATTTTTTACACTACACTGTTCATTTAAGAGATTTTAATATCATACAGATCTTCCTACACATTTAGACAAATAGGGAAAAACTGTTTGTTAGGGATATGTTTATAACAACCAGAGAGAGTAAATACATAGGAGTTGAGGTTACAATGCAGGGATTTAAAAAATGTTTTGTTCTTAAACAAAATCAATTAGAAAAATCTCTTGCTGATTCACAATGCATAAAACCACATAGGATTAAGCTACATTCCATTTCTTTAAAAAACATGAGATAGATTGACCGCGGGGCAGGTATTATAAGCGGATCATTCTCTCCTTAGAGATCCATAACTAATAAATGGCATCTCCTAATGCTATTCTGCATCAGCAATGCATTGCTATTTTAGTGCCTTGAGCTTGTATTACACTGAATGTAAATCTTACCGTCCAATCAAAACACATTGACTTGAACACAGACATAAAGAACTCTGTTCTTCTCCTACAAACCCATAAGTATGTAGATTTTTCATAGCAAGACAGTTGAGACATGAAAACATGGTTAACAGTTATTGCAAGTAATCAATTAGCCTAGTAAAATATTTGAATCATAAAGACATATATTTAGTCGATCACCCAAGGAAACCGCATACAAGGGAATATGTATGCTCTTGGTGGTTATATTTCTGAAGCCTTAGGTCTGTTTATAAGTCCCTTTTTTTTACAAAATGATTCACCACTAGAAGGTGCTTTACATCACATCAACTGACCACATTAGGCAATATGTGAGAGAGGAAAAATATCTTGCAATATATAAATGTAATATGTGACACAGAATGACAGACTTGGTGCACAATGTTATAGAGAGACAAAGGCCACTTTTGAATGGTTAATATACACATATAAACACATAGATATATATATGCATATATTCATATACATAATATGTACAGTATATATTCATATACATATATATTTACAGGGATCACACAGTTCCCATAGAACGCTGTTTAAAGGCACGTTTCAGTGCCGCTTTTTTCAAACATCGCTCAGCCGCCACTTTTAGCCCCTTATACCTGCTTTTTGCAGTTACTCTATAAAAAAATAAAGATGCTACCTTTTTTATTTTTTTAACTAAGATTACTATATTGAAATTTGGGGCCAATTGGAGGACTTTTAGAAAATTAACCATGGATCTGATCTCTATTTAATTTTCTGAGCACGAACTGCCATTGCAAGCTGGTTATTTATTGCGTGCCCACAAACGGCCAAATTTGCTCGTTTGCGAGCACACAATAAATTGGTGCTCCACTTGTAATCTGGCCCTTAATGAAAACAAAGTTTTTAGTTTGTGAGTGATTTTCCTTATGTCTCCTACATCATTCAGAATAGTCCTAATGCCAATCATTCATCATTTGGTCAGGTGATAAATCAAATAGGAAATATTTATCCTTAAAGTGATATAATTGTACTGTCGCTGCATATAACTGTGTGCTTAACACCTGCAAATGGTTTAAACTCATGGTTAAAGTCGGCTCCAATGCAGCAATGCACTAATGGGACATAGCTGCACAAAATGGGTGAGCTAATGACAAAAGACATATGTGTGTAGACATATGCGTGTAGCAAGCAATCTAGCAACTAATAACAGACTAAACCAGATATAAAATTCCATCAAAGTAACATTGCTTCTATTGTCAATTTGTACTTTATTCTCTTGGTACTTTGTTGAAAAGCATATCTAGGTAGGCTTAGGATGAGCAATGCACTACTGGGAGTTAGCTGCTGATTGCATGTATTAATAGGAGTAGCAAGGAGAGAAAACATTTTTTTTTTTTGCTGTATAAATCCCTGGTGTATGAAGGGTAGATCTGGGGACCAATTTTAAAAAGGAACATTGCAGAATTAGAATTCAGAAAAGGGCCACAGAACTAATAAGGGGAATGGAGGATTTAAACTATGAGGAGAGGTTAGATAGCCAAACTGGCACTGTTTACTGTAGGAAACAGAATTCAGGGATATAATTGTTTGTGTTAAATAGGGGAAGGTTTTGTAATTGTTTAATGTAAGTTTAATTGTCAGTTTCTTCAGTGTAAATCAGGTAGTCTCTGTATAGACTGAACTTGATGGACTTCTGTCTCATTACAACCTCATCTACTATGTTATTATGTATATATATTGCTGGCTACACCCAAAAGTGTCTTCATTTTGGCTTACCAGAGCTAGCCCTCAGTAGTGCATTGTTGCTTTGGAGCTAATTTTAACTCTACAATAAATAGTGTAATTATAAACTAAACTTAACACATTATACCATTTTGTTTGCACTTTTACATCCCTTTAATGTGAATCAAGTGTGATTAGCTATGTAAAGGAAGTCATAACTGCAGTATGTCTGGCTGAATCTGCTAATGGTGGAAGCTTAGATAAAAGTGCTAAATATCATACTTGCTCATTTATACCAAACTGTAGAAAAAGAACACTGTATAAAATATATTTTTAAAAAAATTGCTTTTATTTATATTTTATGTTTTCTTTACATAAAATGACTACATTCTGTTGTTAAAAACCCATTGCCAAAATAATTTGATGATCAAACAAAAAGACATTAGCAATAGAACAGTGGAAAACATTGGATTTCAGCTTTTAATGATTTAAAGATTTCTAAATGCATCAACATCCATTAAAGCGGATATGTCCAGATGAATTCAGTGTTTAATGTTAAAAATCTTATAACATGCCAGTTTGATTTGTATCCCTTCATATTATTGCATACTAATTAAAATCATATTTTTGCATATTTCATGCTTGCATGTACATATGCAAATTGAATCTCATTGCCTTTCAGCAATTAGTAATTAAGTTTTTGAAGGACAGCTGTAATACATAATTAACAAAATGTTTGCAAGTCCTTTTCACACTCAAAGTTGTAACAGAAACATATTTACTTATCAAGAAAAGCATTTGCGTTTTCCTTCCTAAGATAGGGAGAGTTCACGGCTTAATTCCTTACTGTTGGGAAACACAACACCTGGCCACCAGGAGGAGGCAAAGACACCACAACCAAAGGCTCAAATATCCCTCCCACTTCCTCATTACCCTAGTCATTCTTTGCCTTTCGTCATGTTAGGAGGTGGCAGAGAAGTGTCAGAAAATTTAGTCCTGAAAAAGGGTATCTGCCCTTAGAGATAGGACTGGAATTTTAAGTAGTCATGTCAACCTCTCAATCAGAGGCGTAACTAGAAACCACAGGGCCCAGGTGCAAGAATCTAAGAAGGGCATCCCCCACACCCCCACCTCCCCCCAAAAAAAGTGAATTTGATACATATCTTTTTTTTTTTTTTTTTTACATTTAACACAGAAAACAAGTTAATCAGATTACATGTCTGCAAAAGGATGTACCCTGTGCCCACTGTCTGTGAGATGGTCTGACCCCCTATTACTGTATATAGTGACTCTGTTAACCCACCAGTACTGTATATAGTGAGTCAGTGACACAGTCTGGAATCTGCCGGTGAGATGGCTGGCCTGACCCTACCTGCCACAGTACTTTATAAAGTGACCACAGTAGTCTGTGACATAGTCCAGCCCCCCCATACTGTATATAGTAGTACTGTATAGGGACACTGTTTACCCCCTCCCCCATGCTGTCGTAACAAGGTCTGTAATTTGCTGGTCCCACAAGCATACATACACACACACACACACACACACACACACACACATATACACACACACACACACACACACACACACACACAAACACCAATGAGTTAAACAGAAAGACTAACCCCTGACCCCTGTAGTCAGAGACACTAGTGAAGCATCATGTCACACTCACATGATATCAGTGCAGGCAGTGGCAGGTCAATGTTTTTTGAAGCTGGGCCCCCACCCTTGCGTCGCAATTGCGACCTCTGCACCCCCTGTAGTTTTGCCCCTGCTCTCAGTGAGCGTATTGATGAAAGTTAGAGTCTGGAGATGCAGGGAAAGTTTTTCTGCAAAGCCATCCAGACTACTGCTAACTGCTCCTAAGCAGTCAGTGTTGACAAGTTTGACTGCCTGCTTTCTCTCACTCAAGTCCATGTCAGGAGTGCTGCTATAAGACTGTCACACTTGAGAGGCTGTGTTCTGTTCCACAGCATGGATCCTGGAGATAAGATTGTTTAAATTTTTACACATAAAACGCTATAACAGGGTCACAGTGTGGCTCCTTTGCACCTTGATAGGATCCAGGGTTAATATCCTCTGAAGGGGGTTTATTGAACAGTCGGGGCTAATTAATCAGTGTATTAATTATTTACATGCTGCTGTGATTTTTTCCTGGGCTGATAGACTGTGTTTTTATGTCTGGAACAAACAGGTTTCACTTTCTTTTTTGAAAGTGTTGCACAGCTCCTATTACTTGCTGTACTTGTAATACCAGGGGAAGTACTGTCTTGCACTCAATGTGACACGGTGTGGTCTATGTTCATTTCCTCCATTCCAGCTGAGACATGAACCTGAGGAGAGCATTTCCTCTGTTAACTGTCTGGGTCTAGGAGGTGGTGAGTGCCTCAGCCATTGGGAGTATAAAGGTGCAGTTTTCTATAATAAAAAAAAACATTTTTATTTGTGTCCTTCTGTGGGTATAATCTGAGCTATGGAGGACTCTGACATGTTAGAAGGTACTCCTTCTGTACTAAATCATACCTGTTTATATTGTGAGACGGCCGTGGTTTTCCCGCCCACTCAATTATGTTCCACATGCCTTAACACCGTTATAAAGTCTAAAAAGGGAGACAAGCCTGCTAAGGCTCTTAGTCCCTCTGAACCGTCTACCTCTCAGGACTCGGCATCCTGTGAGATTACTACCCTTGATACATTATCCACTCCACATGTAGTTCCCCGTAGCACATCTAATCCTCCATATGGAAGGGGCCTTCTTCTTGCAGACTTTGCTGCACAGTTACAAACGGCGGTGTCTGCGACCATCGCTCTAACAAACGCAAGAGAAAGGTTAAACAGCTCTCCTGACCCGGTGTCAACTAAATATTCTTCAAATTTAGCTATTACGTCCCAGTTATCCGATGATGAGTTAACATCTGTAGCTTCAGAGGGTGAACTCTCTGGGTCGGAGTCCTTAGCGTCTAAGCCTCCTGCTGTGGAGGAACCGTCCTTTAGATTTAAAATTGAGGACTTGCGTTTTTTATTAAAGGAGGTTCTGTCTACATTAGAGGTTCTGGAGGCCACGCTGCCTGAAGAACCTATGCTACCTAAATTAGACAGAGATTTTACGAAGACAGGAACGTTCCTTTGCCTTTTCATGTGCCAGGTTAAGATGGCGAACATTATTAAGAACGAATGGGAAAGAATTGGTTCTTCCTTTTCCCCCTCGTCTACTTTTAAAAAGTTGTTCCCGGTCCCAGACTCTCAACTGGATTTGTGAGGCTCCATTCGTAAGGTGGATGGTGCTATCTCTACGCTTGCTAAATGTGCTACTATACCTCTTGAGGATAGTTCTTCGTTCAGAGAGCCGATGGATAAGAAAATAGAAACCTTTCTGAGAAAGATGTTTCAACATACAGGATTTTTGTTTTATCCGACAGCTGCAGTTGCCACAGTGGCTACCTACTGGTGCGACTTTGTCGGAACCCATTGAGGTGGAGTCTCCCCTAGAAGGATATTAAAGACAGAATTAAAGCTCTGAGAATTGCTAATTCTTTTATCTGTGATGCAAACATGCAAATCATTTGCATAAATGCAAAGGCCTCTGGCTTTGCAGTCCTAGCCCACCGGGCGCTCTGGTTGAAGTCTTGGCCTGTGGATATGATTTCTAAGTCCAGACTCCTTTCTCTTCCCTTCAAGGGAATTATTTTATTTGGTCCAGGCCTGAACTCCATTATTTCTTTGGTTACCGGAGGCAAGGTTGCCTTCCGACCGCAAGATAAGAAGAACAAGTCTAAGGGACGACAATCTTCTAATTTTCGTTCCTTTCGTTCTGACAAATCCCACTGACAACAATCGTCCTCCAAGCTCGAGCAACCCAAGAGTACTTGGAAGCCGGCTCAGTTCTGGAATAAATCCAAGCAGAATAAGAAGCCCGCCGAAAACAAATTGGCATGAAGGGACGGCCCCCGATCCGGGATCAGATCGCGTAGGGGGCAGACTGTCTCTTTTTTCAGATGCCTGGTTCAAGGACGTACAGGATCGGGGGTCCTGGAGGTGGTATCTCAGGGATACAAGATAGGCTTCAAATATCATCTTCCAAGGGGCAGATTCCTTCTCTCGAATCTGTCTACCAGACCAGAAAAGAGGGATGCCTTTCTAAGGTGCGTTCAGGATCTATCCTCCTTAGGAGTTGTTGCCCCGGTGCCTATCGAAGAAAGAGGTTTGGGGTTTTATTCCATGGTCCCAAAGAAGGAGGGAACATTACGCCCAATTCTGGACCTAAAGTGCTTAAACAAATTTCTCAGTATCCCTTCCTTCAAGATGGAGACGATAAGGTCCATCCTTCCTTTAATTCAGAAAGGCCAGTTTATGACCACTATAGATCTGAAGGATGCTTACCTTCATGTGCCAGTCCACAGGGAACACTTTTAGTTCCTGATGTTTGCATTCCTGGACTAGCTAGCACTTCCAGTTCATTGCCCTTCAGTTTGGCCTAACTACTGCTCCTAGAATCTTTACAAAGGTTTTGTGGGCTCTTCTAGTCGTTGCCAGAACTCAGGGTATTGCAGTAGCCCCATATTGGACAATATTCTGGTGCAAGCACCATCCTTTCATCTTGCAGAAAAATTCTCGGAGTCCCTTCTCAGTCTTCTTCGATCACATGGATGGAAGATAAACTTGGAAAAGAGTTCTCTTATCCCAAATACCAGGGTGGATTTCCTGGGCACTATAATAGATTCCATATCCATGAGGATATTTCTAATACACCAGAGATGTTACAAACTAACTTCGGCATGTCTTGCCCTTTGGACCTCCTTGAGTCCCTCTGTGGCTCAATATATGGAGGTGATTGGTCTCATGGTGTCCTGCATGGACATCATTCCTTTCGCCAGGTCTGTCTCAGACCTTTACAACTATGCATGCTGAGGCAGTGGAATGGCGATCATTCAGATCTGTCTCAACAAATTGTATTAGACAGCCGGTCGAGAGAATCGCTCTCTCAGTAGCTCTGTCCAGATCATCTGTGCCGAGGGACATGCTTCTTAAGACCATCCTGGGAGATTGTGACTGCGGACGCAAACCTATTCAGATGGGGAGCTGTTTTGGGTGCCAGGAAGGCACAGGGGTTCGTCCCAGTTCATAAGTTTCCAAACGGACAATATAACCTTGGTGGCTTACATCAACCATCAGGGGGGGGGGGGCGAGAAGTTCCTTGGCGATGAAGGAAGTATCTCAGATTCTGGAGTGGGCAGAGGCCCACAGCTGTTCGCTGTCAGCTATCCACATTCCGGGTGTGGACAACTGGGAGGCGGATTTTCTCAGCAGGCAATTCTCCCTTCCAGAGGAATGGTCTCTCCATCCCGAGGTGTTTGCAGAGATATGCAGCAAGTGGGGGATGCCAGTGATAGATCTCATTGCTTCCTGTCTCAATGCCAAGCTACCCAGGTACGGGTCAAGGGATCACAAAGCGGATCTAATAGATGCACTAGCAGTGCGCTGGAGGTTCAAACTCATATATCTTTTTCCTCCATTACTGCTTCTTCCTCAAGTGGTGGCCCGCATCAAGCAGGAGCGGGTATCAGTAATCCTGATTTCTCCATCGTGGCCGCGAAGGACGTGGTTGACGGATCTAGTAGGGATGTCCTCATCTCCTCCGTGGAAGTTACCTTGTTGCATATACCTGCTGATGCAAAGTCCATTTGTTCATCATAATCTAGATCCGTGATTCTCAACAGCCGGGCCGCGGCCCACTGCCGGGCCGCAACGGCCCTGCTGGTGGGCCGCGACCCGACCGCCACTCACTCTAACTCTGACAGGCCCACTGCGGCACCACTGCGCATGTCCGCTTGTGCGCTGTTCCGCTGTGTAGCGGCGGCCGGCGGGGAGCGTGTGTGAAGGACGGGCATTCAGCGACGGGCAGCTGACAGGTTAGTAACCCACTGACACCAATGCATAATTCCATAGTTAGGGAGGCCACTGACACCAATGCATAATTAGATTAATAGGGAGGCAAATAGGGAGGCCACTGACACCAATGACTATATTTTATTATTATGAACCCACCGACACCAATGCATTTTGTTTGTTATAATTAACCCCCTGTCACACATATATATATATATATGTATATATATATATAAATATATATATATATGTGTGTGTGTGTGTGTATATATATATATATATATATATATATATATATATCCATCCCACTGACACCAATTAATTAACCCACTGTACACCAATTTATATATATACATTTTGTTTGTTATAATTAACCCCCTGTCACATATATATATATATAGATCCCACTGACACCAATGAATTGTTAAGTAATGAACCCCCTGTACACCAATGTAATAATATGGATCACACTAACACCAATGATGTATTATATAATTAACCCATTACCCACTGTACACCAATGTATTTTTTATATATTTATGTGTCTGTATGTATACATATATTATACTCATATATATGTATGTGTGTTTGCGTGTGTGTACAGTATATATATGTGTGTTTTTGTATATATATATATACCATGACACTTTTAAAAACAAAACAAAGAAACAGGCTTCATCTTCAGGATTGTTTGAGACTGTCTGTTACTAATCTGAAACCGCAGTTGGACAAACTAATAAAGGAAAAGTGTCAGCAAAAGTCACATTAATTAACCTTTTTGTTACACATTTAGGCATAATATTTATTCTTTTTATGCCTGTTGATATTGTAATATTTCTATAGCTTTGTTGGTATTAATAAAGTTTTATGTCACATAATGTCTAGCTGTAATTTCTTCCAAACCTACTCCAACCCACCCCCGATGCTTACCGGGCCCTGGACAGGTCCGGCTAAAATTTCCTGGGCCTTGTGGTCACTTAGGTTGAGAACCACTGATCTAGATTGTCTGAGGCTTGCTGTGTGGAGATTGAACGCTTAGTCTTTGCCAAGAGTGGTTTCTCTGAGAGTGACATTGTTACTCTTATTCGAGCTTGTAAACCAGTTACTCAGCGTATCTACCGCAAGGTGTGGAGGACCTACTTATTCTGGTGTGAAGAGTGTGGTTTTTCCTGGCACAGAGTTAAGATTGCCAGGATCTTATCTTTTGTCCAGGATGGGCTGGAGAAGGGCCCTTCTGCTAGTTCCCTGAGGGGACAGATTTCGGCCCTGTTGGTTTTATTGCACAAGAGACTGGCTGAGCTTCCAGACGTGCAGTCCTTTGTTAAGGCTCAGATTAGGATCAGTCCTGTGTTCAGATCTGGGGCTCCTCCTTGGAGCCTAAATCCTGTTCTTCGGGTTTTGCAACAGGTTCTGTTTGAGCCTCTGCATTCCGTTGACATTAAATTGTTATCTTGGAAGGTTCTCTTTTTATTGGCTATTGCCTCCGCACACAGAGTTTCTGAGATCTCTGCTTTGCAATGTGAGCCCCCTTATCTGATTTTTCATGCAGATAAGGCAGTTTTACGTACTAAATTAGGTTTTCTTCCTAAGGTTGTGTCAGATCGCAACATCAATCAGGAGATTGTGGTTCCTTTCTTGTGTCCTAATCCTTCTTCATCGAAGGAATGCTTACTTCACAATTTGGATGTGGTTCGCGCCTTGAAGTTGTATCTTCAGGCTACTAAGGAGTTTAGACAATCTTCCTCTTTGTTTGTTGTCTATTTGGGGAAGCGTAAGGGGCAGAAGGCTACTTCGACTTCCCTATCTTTTTGGTTAAGGAGTGTCATCTGCTTAGCTTATTAGACAGCGGGACATCGTCCTCCTGAGAGGATAACAGCTAATTCCACTAGAGCAGTGGCTTCCTCTTGGGCCTTTAAGAACGAGGCCTCTATGGATCAGATTTGTAAGGCGGGTACCTGGTCCTCCTTACATACTTTTTCAAACTTTTACAAGTTTGATGTTTTTGCTTTGGGTGAAGCAGCTTTCAGGAGAAAAGTTTTGCAGCCTGTGGTGCCCGCAGAATAGGGTCTGCCTCTTCCTTTTTATTCCCTCCCGTTATTCATTCAGTGTCCTCTGGAGCTTGGGTATAGTTTTCCCAACAGTAAGGAATGAAGCTGTGGACTCTCCCTATCTTAGGAAGGAAAACATAATTTATGCTTACAAGATAAATTTGTTTCCTTCCGGATAGAAGAGTCCACGGCCCCTGCACACTTTTTCTTATCTATGGGCGGTCCCCTATTATTTATTTTATTCTTCTGGCACCATTTATACTCGTCTACTTTTCCTTGTTCCCTCGGCAGAATGACTGGGGTAATGAAGAAGTGGGAGGGATATTTGAGCCTTTGGCTGGGGTGTCTTTGCCTCCTCCTGGTGGCCAGGTGTTGTGTTTCCCAACTGTAAGTAATGAATCCGTGGACTCTCCCTATCCGGAAGGAAAGGAATGTGTCTGGTAAGCATAAATTATGTTTTTATCAAGCTCATTCCCTTGTTCTTCGTTATTTTCTGATCAACATTTGCAACCTCCATGCACGGTTACAATTATAGAGAGATTCTTTTTTTTTTTCTTTTTTTTATTACAAAACTGAATTTAATAACATGATCATCTTGCAAGAAAATAAACCAAAATTATGGATGAACGAGCATGATAGACTGATGTGTTAGCATTAATCACACTCTTATAAAACATCTTTTAGGGGGAAAAAGTGAAAAACATCAAAAATGACTTTGATTGAATAAGTGGTTCTGCATGTTTTGCCGTTTTTTTCAAAGAATTTTTGTGTTGGAATCTATCTGTGAAATATGTGTTGCCATTTTTACCCAGAACATTTATTTAGAGGCATATGTCTAGAGTTGTTCATTGATAATAAAAAAAAAAAGTATATTTGTTTTAGAGTAAGAGTAGCTTAATAAGCAGGTACAAGTGATGTTTTTCTGTTGAAGCACTATTCACATGATGCATCATTTGACAAATACATAAAAAAAAACATGTGAATGGTGTATCTGGGCCATTATTTAAAGGGAACTTTTTTTTAATTATCTTTTTCCCGTTCTTTGGTGCATCTAAAAGATATAGAATTTTTAAATTGTTGCTCCTGTGCCAAAAGAAAAAAAAAAACCAACAAAAAAAACACCCACTTCTAAATCATGAGCTTTTTGAGCGACAGAGCAATGTGTTTCCAAACCAAAGTAAATGTAAATGTAATTTTAACTTTTTTTTTCATACAAAAAAATGTTTACGTTTGACACCTCTGTGTATTTGCCTTTGAGTGGTATTTAATAAGACATGTGCCCAAAATATTCTATATACACATATGAAGTAAAACATATATTTTCTGCATTTTTACAGAATAACCAAACCCCTTTAGCTAGAGAAACAGTTTTGGACAAAGCACAAAATACTGTAATTAGCTTTATAATAAAGTTTTGCGAAGCTCATAAGTCCCACACTTAAAATATTTGTATTTTTTGTGAAATGTTGATTGGATATAGATACAAGTTGATATTTCACTTTTCATTATGCCTTACCCACTGAGATTTTTATTTTTACTTTGTTTTTTAGTGTGTCATTTGTTATGAAGAAACACCTAAACACACATTTACTGGGGAAACATGGAGTTGGCACACCGAAAGAAAGGTAAGGTGTACCAATGAAAATAGTTTTATTACTTTTGCAGTGCATATAATAATACATTGTGTGCTACAATTTAAGAGCATCCAGCTTTTAAGAAATGATGTCAAATTGATAAAAGGAGTTTATTTTATCTTTTACTATACTCTTGGTTAGTTACAGAAAGCAGCCTTTAGTGATGATATTACACAAAACATTTTTTGCAAATTGATGCATATTGTGAAAATGTTGATATTTAAATTTGAAATGCACTACTGTTCATGGTGCTGTTTAAATTTAGAGTACACAACTGTGCATAGTGCTGTTTAAATTGGAAATGCTCACCTGTGCATGGTGCTATTTAATTTGCAAGTGCACTACTATGCATTATAGATATTACTTTCATATTCTTTAGTGGACATTTTTGTAGAAAAAACGTGATAGTACATTTTTCAACTGGAATAGAATTTTCCCCATTATTACTAGATTTAAAACAATAGCAATGAAATAACTGCATTTTTCCAGTAAAATTAGAAAGAAGAGAAAAAAAAAACTTACCAGTATTGCAATTATTATTATTGTTGTTTTTATTATTATTTTAAAACACTAGTCAGTTATATATGTAACACTCACTGAAAGTGATGAATTGTAAAGTCACAAGTAATCTTACTTTCTGAATTGAGAAACAATTAATTCAATTGCTTTGAAGAATAAAATGAAAACAGTTATTTGTGTAGAACAGCAGAAAAATAGTAATAATAATTATGAAATGATAAATTGTGTTTCACTGTCTTTCATTGTGTTTTTCATAAACCAAAGACTGAAATTAATAATCTTGTATAACATTTTTGAAATGCAATGTAGATTGCACTCTTTATGAATTAAGGGTAATATTTTGTTAAACTGTACATTCTTTTACCCACCAGTTATTGTTTAACATTTTTTCAATTCTGCACTACAATTACACTTATGTGCCAAACTGACATCCTAAATCAACTTTGTGATACAAAAATAGAAAAGCTCAGAAAAGTGTGTTTTTATTTAAAGGAACATGGTACCCAAAGTGTTTGTTTCATGATCAGATAGAGCATACCAGTTTACACAACTTTCCAGTTTACTTCTATTATAAATTTAGTTTCATTCTCTTGTTATTCTTTGTTGAAGTAGCAGCAATGCACTACTGGGAGCTGAGACCATTAGGTGAGCCAATGAAAAAAGGCATATATTTGCAGCCATCAACCACCAGTTAGGTCCCAGTAGTGCATAGCTGCTCTTGAGCTTACCTTGGTATGTTTTTCAACATAGGATAGCTAGAGAAGGAAGCAAATTAGATAACAACTCAGTTGGGAAGTCGTTTACAATTGTATGCTCTTTCTGAATCATGAAAGAAAAAAAAATAGGTTTCACATCCCTTTAATATTAAATCAAAACACTCATATATTGTTTATTTCTTTCATAAAGTAGTGAGAGTCCATGAGCCTTGACGTGTGGGATTGAATTCCGCTACTTGGAGGAGGCAAAGAAACCCCTAAACACCAAGAGCTTCCCAATTCCCTGTACAACTCAATTTTTATTCTTTGCCTCCCAGTAGTAGGTGAAGATTTGAGGTGCTCCAGATTCTACATTAAAAGGGGTTCTCAGACCTATGTAAGACCCATTACCCCTCTTTGTTAGTGAACTATTGGATACAGGAGTACTGGGTAGTGATGCAATATTCCCTATGGGATTTTACTCACAAGCCTACCACATGTGTTGCGGAGACCTTTACCTCGCTCTTCCTGCTGGGTCTTCATGATACTCCTCTTCAAAATCCTCTGCTGTTACTTTCACTGCACTGGATGGGCTCTCTACTGGGATCAGGTTTTCCTCAGCTGGTAAGTTTCAGTGGAGTGCGTCCACTTCAGGTGGGTATAATGCACTCACATGTGTAGATACATGATATTGTATAGCATAGCCAGGGGACACCTACAAAACATAAAACACAGAGTATTTTACATGTTTATAATGGTCTCTCAACTAGTAGCAAATTCATTTAGATTTTTTATTTAATAAGCCTCTATGCAGTTTTGTATTGTACACAGCAATCAGTTCACACAATGCTGCGCTTATTTATAACTGTTGTTATGGCGTTCTGGTTTATTTTATTTATTGGAGTCAGTGTGAGTTTATCAGGAGTGCACTCTTTCTGACAGCTATATAAGCGCAGTTACTGAGGAACTTGTTTACAATTGAGGCCTTCCGGAAATAGACTTGATGGCTTCCCGCCTCATTCAAACATCCCAGCTGATGTTCCAAATCCAGACTTCTGAAAGCAGAACTGAAAGATGCTCTGGTGAGTTTGTGGTCATTTTGTCTAGCGTATAGTTTATCTCTATGTGTTCTTCTACAAAGAATTGTGGCTCAAATCAAGCAAGAAAATGCCTCAGTCATTTTGATTACTACAGCCTGGCCCCTCAGAACATAGTATGCAGATCTGATACAAATGTCCAGCTCTCCTCTGTTGCCTCTTCCGCAATGCTAGGACCTATAGTTTTAAGATCCTCTATTTTATGAAGATCTACAATCTCTAAATTTGACTGGATAGAGATTTAACACCAAATTTTGAACCACAAGGGGTTTTCTGATGCTGTGTTTGATACTCTTCTGCAGGCTTGAAAATGTGTAACTTGAACAATTTATTGCAAGATCTTGAAAATTTATTTTTCTTAGTTCAAGGATAACGTTTTTTGTTGGCATTCCTTTAGAATTCCAAGAATCCTTCAGTTTTTTTCAAGATGGGTTAGATAATGGTTTGTCAGCTAGCCCCTTAATGGGTCAGATTTTTGCTGTTTCTTCTTTATTTTACAGGAAGATAGCCAGGTTACCTGATGTTCAAACCTTTGTACAGGCCTAGATCGGGATTAGACCTTTTGTAAAACCCACTTCTACTCCATGGTTTTTAAATTTTGACCTTTCTGTTTTGTAGGCCCCACACTTGCCCATGCATAGTATTGACATTCAACTTTTGACTTGGAAAGTTTTATTTCTCTTAGAGATTTTCCTCAGCCAGAAGATCTTGTTTTTGCCGAAAGTTGTTTATGCCAACATAAATCTTGAAATTATAGTCCCTTCTTTGTATCCTAATTTGGCAAATTCTAAGGAGGCTTCTGTGGAACAGATTTTCAAAGCTGTAACTTGGTCCTTGTTACTTACATTCACTTAATTTTATCATTTTAATGATTTTGCTTCCTTGGAGGTGGCTTTTGGCAGAATAGTCCTTCAGGCAGCAGAATCTGGCAAATAGTATCTGCCACTTTTTTTTGTCCCACCCATTTTCTCGTAGACTCCACAGTTTGGAATCCCGTGAACTCTTACCACCTTACAAATGAAAACATTGTTTATGCTTAACTGATAAATTCCTTTCTTTCGTGTAGGTGAGAGTCCACGATAACCCACCCAGTCCTATTGTATTTTTGATGGCCATATTAATTTGCACCACTCTTTATACCCTGTTTTGCCTTTCCTACCTTTCTGTTCACCTTTATCTATGCTCAAAAGTTCAAAAGCTCTTTGTGTTTTGGGGTCTCTTTGCCTCTTCTTAGTGGCGGGAATTCAATCGGGTCTTTGTAAAGTTGATTTAAGTCTATGACTATACAATTTATGTACTAGTCAAAGCAGTTGTGACTGGGTTTTCTATCATATATGCTCAACCAGGATTCTTGGTATGTGCAGCCTTCATTGATATTAGATGATTTGAAAAGGCTTTCTGACCAACTTTACATGCTATAAATTAAGCGTAAACTACAATCTTAGTTAGTTTGAAAGTGTATTTATTAATCTAATGTATTTTAATACCCAAGTAGTGGTTTGGAGCAATGCTTATTATTCAAAGTTAAACATAAGTCAACATTGAACTTTCACAATTCAGTAGTGTACAATTTTAAAATAGTTTTAAATGTACTACTGTTTACATATTTCTATTGGAGTCCCTGGATGAATCTTCCTTGAGGGCATACTGAATGTTCAAGACATGCCCATGATCCTGATCAAAGTGGCAACAGCGTTTGTTGCAAAATTATTCAAGCAACCTGTAGAGGGAGCTTTAAAGAGCAGTAGCTAAAGTCACTCTACGTTAAACTGTGTAGCTAGAAACACTGCTTGATAAAGATGAATGAACCCAAACTGAGTGCAACTTCCTTTGGATAGGAGACATCTAAGAGTGTCTGCAGTAGTTGTAAAATGGCTGTTCCCTGTTGTCACTCACAACTGTCTGTTGCTGCCTTTTTGCTTGTATAAAATTGCTATATTGTTGTCAAGACACGCGCACACTTCTGAGCCAACCTCAGTATGCCCTCATGGAAAGGTAAAACGAGACCAAGTTTTGTTTTGTTTTGTTTTTTAAATTGTATCCTCTGTCTGAATCATGAAAGTTTAATTTTGACTTCCATATCCCTATAAAACTTTCCTCTCAAGTCAAGTCAAAGCTTGTTAAGATTTATAGTTGAACTGTGTGATTAGCATTTTAGATTAGTTAAGTATCCTTGTATACCATAAGCATTAACACTTGATAGAATATGTAACAAGCTTTATGAAATTGTATTGTATAATCTGTCTGGCAGGTTTTGAGAAGTATTTCCTTATTACAGCAAGAAATTGTTTCTATATTCTACCTAGACAACATATTTTAATTAAGTAATTAGTTAAGTAGCAGTGAAATGGAGCAGAACCAGCACATATTAGGTGTCTGTGAAGTATAAAGCTTATTCTGACTGAGCCAAAGTTATGATGGTCCTATCAAAAAGATGTGTGCTTCATATCTAATTTAGCTTTGTTTAAATGCATTTTTATTGGTGTATCTAGTAAAAAAAAAAAAAAAAAAAAGCCTTAACTTTTACACTTTTTACTTTAAAAAACAAACATACTTTTATTGAGTTGACAACGTTATGTGCCATTGTAGAATGCTTCACAATCGGTAAATCAAAATAATGAGTAAGAGATTTTTTTTTTCCAACATAGATATGTGTTACCTAAAAAAAAGGCACATTTTGAGGACTTTTGGATGATTGCTGTTCTATGGGGATACTAGACAACCACAATCATTATTGTAGAACCCTTAATTCTCAAACATATCAGCAGCAATAGATTATGGTGCATCCTTTTATATATCTTTTGCTCTAAGAGGACAGGAATAGACGTAAATAGGGATAATATGGATATTCTATTGCAAGAATTATATTGATCTTTGTATTACTTACTCTAGATGGGTGTTTTAAACCCCCATAAAAGGATTAAACACACATGTAAAGTCAGTCTCGGATCAATAAGCCTTTCAGCAGAGTCTGATAATAAGTACAATAGGCTTATGTAGGTAAGTAGTCCTCCTTGATGAGGCTGCTGTGTGTAGATCAGAGTGTAGTACTGATCTCTTTTCTGGAAATATTGAAAAAACAGTAAAGTTAGTAGATGCCTTAAAACTACGTAAATGCCTGAGCAGCTTTGCAGTCTCAATAAATTAGATATTTTCTTCATAAATGGAAAGAGTCCACAGCTGTATTCATTATTTTTAAGAAATAAGAACCTGGCCACCAGGAGGAGGCAAAGACACACCAGCCAAGTCTTAAATACTCCTCCCACTCCCCTCATCCCCCAGTCATTCTTTGCCTTTTGTCCCAGGAAGTCCTATGTTTGGTCTGTTATTTTCTTCCCCACTGAGGGAGGATTTAGGCAGCTTTATAGTTATGGCTCTGTTGCAGGCTGGTCCTGCTTGGGTTCAGATCTTCTGTCTCGTGGCCTGTTCAGACACGTGGCGCCTGTTCTTCCTTGCTGGTCTGGTCGAGGCGCTGAGTGCTTACTTTATTATTTGTGTTTCTTGCTTTTATTTTACAAGTTTCAGCTAAGCATTCTAACGAGGACTCGTGGGTCCGTGAGACTGGAAGGATTGTTTCAGTCCTTATTGAGCCTTCAAGTTGGTGACTGGGTTAGTGGCGTTCTGCTGCATCACTCCTTTTGCTTCCGATTCTCTCGGGACCTAGAGTATTCTTCCTCACATGGGAGGATTGGGGGTTTTAGCGTCTCCTTACCACTAGTTTAAGGCGGTTTGGCCTTTTGGAGGCTCTAGGAATTGTCCTATGGACGTGTTCCTTCCGTGATTCTCTTGTCAGTAAGACCTTTGGACTTCCCCATGTGGGTTGGGTCTCCTTATGGGGCCTTGGGTTTCCCTTCGGGAGAAAGTTGCTCTATTCTTTGCGACCCTTTGGATTTTGTCCATTCCTCCATGTGAATTGGGTCTCCTTTGGGGACCTAAATTCCCTTCGAGAGTGTTCTTTTGGATTCTGGTTAGTATTTTCCCCGGATCTGGGGATGCTCTGCATCCTTGGTTTCAGGTACTCCTCTATCTCGTATGGTAAGGTGGAGACTAGCTTTTTATTGGGTGACCTTGTCATCATGATATTCCCTTGCTTTGGACGTCTTGTGGCAGTCGAACGCCTATAAACTCTAGTTTCTTGGTTCGAGATGCCTTAGCTCCTTTGGAGCGTTGGACTTCGGCATGGGGTGGTCTCTTCCTTGGGTCGGGACTTGCGAGGTGTTCTCATTCTCTGGGTTCTCCTGGATATTACAATTATATCTCCCTGTGGGTCTGTTTTCTATGTCAGATGAGGTGTTTCAATTTCCGGGATATTGTTTGTTTTAAACAATTGGGGGCTCGAACCTGTCATCTCCCTGGTTCTTCCGGTTGCTGAGGCTTTTGCTCAGCGTTCTCCCTTGTGGATCCCGTTGCGGGTTCTTACCAGTCTTTTCAGGATCTAGGGTTGGTTTGGGGTTCTCCTGTTCCGGGAATTTGGGCTATGACCTTTGGTCTGGCTAGTAGATCTGGTCACGGTTGGCCAGATTTCCTGAGCATTGGCTTTGCCTACGCTCAATGAACGGTTTCCCTTGGATGGTTTGTGGAAGTAACCTGATGGCTTTGTGGTTCTGCAGGCGAAGGGTTATAGGGTAACCGCTGCAGCTAATGCACCCTTCTGTGCGCTAAGTTTTCAGGGGATTCCTTCCAGATTCATCTGCATTGGAGAGTGCTCTCTTATTCAGCCTGTGGCCTTGTGCCTCGTGGGCAGGTGCTCTGTCTCTAATGGCCCCCTTTTTCTTAGGGGGGGCTTGTTCTCCTATGGAGGCCTTATTTAGGACTTTTTCTTGACTCAAGAAATGGAACAGAGGGTTTAACCTATTTGGAGAGAGGCATGCTCTCTGGGTTGCCCTGTTCTATCTGGTGTCTTGCTGGCTCCACGTTGAGATGGGCCTTTGCTAAACTCTCTGGGTCTTTAATTTCCGCTCCTTTGTGAGCGGGTGTCGGGATTCTTCTGTTCCCCTGTTTTTGGACCTACTGACACTTGGACTGGCCCGGCTGGGAGTAGGTCGTGAGATTGTCATTCCTCAGGGGTGTATTGGGCCTAGTTGAAGTTCTATACTTCTCCCCTTTTGAGACCTATGTGTCGGTCTGGCGGCTGGGATTGCCTAGAGGGTGCCTCTGTCTTGGAATTTTTACAATCCAATATTTTGTTTAGCCGCATTTTACTTCTTAGTAAGGTATTCTCTCTCTGGGTCATCCTGATGACAGCTGTGTGTTCTTGACTCGGGTGCTTACCTTGTCTGTGTCTGCTACACGTTTTTATGTTAAATACTTCAGTATTCTAAGTGCTGACGACTTGAGGATAAGTCTTCAGTTGTCGTTTCGGTGCTTCCACTCGAAATTGGGAGTAAAAATTGATGTTCGGATGCCTGGTCCTAGACCTTGTGTTATATTGATCTGGGCGTTGCCTCCCCTTCTTTGTTTTGGACCCATTTGGGTCTTTATGTGCTGGGTTTGTTCTAGAGGTTTTCCTTTATGCAATTTTGTGGTGTCCTTTTCGATTTCCATTGATTTTTTTCTTGCCCTGTCCCTTTGGGAGTTTTGGGCTGGTGTTCCCTTCGCTAGTAGGGGTGTGTGGTTGGGGGCCAACCGCTGGGTGACGGTGTCTCCTAGAGGACTGTTAGTTCAGTTGAGTCTGATTTCGCGGTCTCTAGCTAGGTTTCCGGACTATCTACGGGTCAGTGTCCTTGGGGCTTTTTCCTTTCAATGTTCTCGGCTTTGGACAAAGCAGGGGTTTTTGGGTTGTGGTTTCAGGCCTGGTGCCCTCAGAATGGGCCGCCTCCTATACCCTCTCATCTTGGCATTCGGTGTTCTCTATTGCTTGGGTATTGTTTTCCCAAAAGTAATGAATGCAGCTGTGGACTCTTTCCATTTATGAAGAAAAACATAAATTATGCTTGCCTGATAATTTTTCTTCAGATGGAAAGAGTCCACAGCTCCCCTCCCGTATTTTTTTATTTTTTTTGTGGTGCATCTGTATTTTTATTCTTCTGGCACCTTTTCACCCTGATATTTCTTCTACTATTCCTTGTTCCTTGGCAGAATGACTGGGGGATGAGGGGAGTGGGAGGAGTATTTAAGCCTTTGGCCAGGTTCTGAATTTCCAAAAGTAATGAATGCAGCTGTGGACTCTTTCTCTTGTTAAGTGTGTTCAGTCCACGGGTCATCCATTACTTATGGGATATATTCTCCTCCCCAACAGGAAGTTGCAAGAGGATCACCCAAGCAGAGCTGCTATATAGCTCCTCCCTTCACATGTCATATCCAGTCATTCTCTTGCAACCCTCAACAAAGAAGGAGGTCGCGGGAGGAGTTGGAGTTTTTACTTAATTATTCTTCAATCAAAAGTTTGTTATTTTAAATGGCACCGGAGTGTGCTGTTTTTTCTATCTCAGGCAGTATTTGGAAGAAGAAACTGCCTGCGTTTTCTATGATCTTAGTAGGCGTAACTAAGATCCACTGGCTGTTCTCGACATTCTGAGGAGTGGGGTAACTTCAGAACATGGGAATAGCATGCGGGTCCACCACAAATGAGGTATGTGCAGTACAATATTTTCTGGGAATGGAATTGACTAAGAAAATACTGCTGTTACCCGTATAATGTAAGTACAGCCTTAAATGCAGTAGTAGTGACTGGTATCAGGCTGATAAATGTATGCACAGTAGAGTTATTTTCTAGGGACTAGAATTTGACTGTGAAACTACTGTTAATACTGAAATAATGCTTAAGCCTTATCTGCAGTGGTAGCGACTAGTTGCAGGCTTAGTAATAACTTTGCATGACACTTAAAGAAGTTTATTTTCAAAACGTTTACTGGCATGTTATTGGTTTTGTGAGGTACTTTGGTGATAAATCCTTTGGGTATGAATTTTTTTCCACATGGCTAACGTATATTTCTGCATAGAAACTGTTATATCAGGTCTCCCACTGTTGTAAATGAGCGGGAGGGGCCTCTTTTTAGCGCCTTGTTGCGCAGTTAAAATTCTAGCACAGTCTTCCTGCTTCTTCCTCCTTGATCCAGGACGTCTCTAGAGAGCTCAGGGGTCTTCAAAATTCCGTTTTTGAGGGAGGTAATCAGTCACAGCAGACATGTGACAGTGTGTTAGACTGTGATAAAAACATTTAATATTAATTTGATATCCTTTTTTTTGGGTACTGAGGGGTAAATCATCCGGTTGCTAATGGGTGCAATCCTCTGCTACTTAATACATTTAAAGAATTGTTGACTATAACTGAATTATTTTTTTATTACTCAACTGTGTTTTTTAAAAGCGCTGCAGCGTTTTTTATTTTGCTTGCAAACTTATTGAAAGTATTTTCCAAGCTTGCTAGCTTCATTGCTAGTCTGTTTAAACATGTCTGATACAGAGGAATCTGCTTGTTCATTATGTTTAAAAGCCGTTGTGGAGCCCAATAGAAATATGTGTACCAATTGTATTGATGTTACTTTGAAAAATCAATCTGTACCGCTTAAAAAATTATCACCAGACAACGAGGGGGCAGTTATGCCGTCTAACTCTCCTCACGTGTCAGTACCTTCGTCTCCCGCTCGGGAGGTGCGTGAGATTGAGGCGCCAAGTACATCAAGGCCCTTACAAATCACTTTACATGATATGGCTAATGTTATGAAAGAAGTATTATACAATATGCCGGAGTTAAGAGGCAAGCGCGACAGTTCTGGTTAAGGACAGAGCGCGCCGATGACACGAGAGCCATGTCTGATACTGCATCACAATTTGCAGAACATGAGGACGGAGAGCTTCATTCTGTGGGTGACGGTTCTGATTCGGGAAGACCGGATTCAGAAATTTCAAATTTTAAATTTAAGCTTGAGAACCTCCGCGTGTTGCTAGGGGAGGTGTTAGCGGCTCTGAATGATTGTGACACGGTGGCAATCCCAGAGAAATTATGTAAGATGGATAAATACTACGCGGTGCCGGTGTGTACTGACGTTTTTCCTATACCAAAGAGGCTTACAGAGATTATTAGTAAGGAGTGGGATAGACCCGGTGTGCCTTTTTCCCCTCCTCCGATATTTAGAAAAATGTTCCCTATAGACGCCACCACACGAGACTTATGGCAGACGGTCCCTAAGGTGGAGGGAGCAGTTTCTACTTTAGCCAAGCGTACCACTATCCCGGTGGAGGATAGCTGTGCTTTCTCAGATCCAATGGATAAAAAATTAGAGGGTTATCTTAAGAAAATGTTTATTCAACAAGGTTTTATATTACAGCCTCTTGCATGCATTGCGCCTGTCACTGCTGCAGCGGCATTCTGGTTTGAGTCTCTGGAAGAGGCGATTCGCACAGCACCATTGGATGAGTCTCTGAGCAAGATTAGAACCCTTAAGCTGGCTAATGCGTTTGTTTCGGATGCCGTAGTGCATTTAACCAAACTTACGGCTAAAAATTCCGGATTCGCCATACAGGCGCGCAGAGCGCTTTGGCTTAAATCCTGGTCAGCAGATGTAACTTCTAAGTCTAAATTACTAAACATTCCTTTCAAAGGGCAGACCTTATTCGGGCCCGGCTTGAAGGAAATTATTGCTGACATTACTGGAGGTAAGGGCCACACCCTTCCTCAGGACAGGGCCAAATCGAAGGCCAAACAGTCTAATTTTCAGGAGCAGCATCAACTTCCTCCGCTCCAAAACAGGAAGGAACTACTGCTCGTTACAGACAGGGTTGGAAAGGCAACCAGTCATGGAACAAGGGCAAGCAGGCCAGAAAGCCTACTTCCGCCCCTAAGACAGCATGAAGTCAGGGCCCCCTTTCCGGAGACGGATCTAGTGGGGGGCAGACTCTCTCTCTTCGCCCAGGCTTGGGCAAGAGATGTACAGGATCCCTGGACGTTGGAGATTATATCTCAGGGATACCTTCTGGATTTCAAAACTTCTCCACAAGGGAGGTTTCATCTGTCAAGGTTATCAACAAACCTAATAAAGAAAGAGGCATTTCTACAATGTGTACAAGACCTCTTAGTGATGGGAGTGATCCACCCAGTTCCGCGGACGGAACAGGGGCAAGGGTTTTATTCAAATCTGTTTGTGGTTCCCAAGAAAGAGGGAACCTTCAGACCAATCTTAGATTTAAAAATCTTAAACAAATTCCTAAGGGTTCCATCGTTCAAGATGGAAACCATTCGGTCCATCCTACCCATGATCCAAGAGGGTCAATATATGACCACAGTGGATTTAAAGGATGCCTACCTTCACATACCGATTCAAAAAGATCATTATCGGTACCTAAGGTTTGCCTTTCTAGACAGGCATTACCAGTTTGTAGCGCTTCCCTTCGGGTTAGCTACGGCTCCGAGAATTTTTACAAAGGTTCTGGGCTCTCTTCTGGCGGTACTAAGACCACGAGGCATAGTGGTGGCTCCGTACCTAGACGACATTCTGATTCAAGCGTCAAGTTTTCAAAATGCAAAGTCTCATACAGAGATAGTTCTAGCATTTCTGAGGTCGCATGGGTGGAAAGTGAACGTGGAAAAGAGTTCTCTGTTACCACTCACAAGGGTCCCTTTTCTAGGGACTCTTATAGATTCTGTAGAGATGAAGATTTACCTGACGGAGTCCAGGTTATCAAAGCTTCTCAATGCTTGCCGTGTCCTTCACTCCATTCCAAGCCCATCAGTAGCTCAGTGCATGGAAGTGATCGGCTTAATGGTCGCGGCAATGGACATAGTGCCATTTGCGTGCCTACATCTGAGACCGCTGCAACTATGCATGCTAAGTCAATGGAACGGGGATTACTCAGATCTGTCCCCTTTGCTAAATCTGGACCAGGAGACCAGAGATTCTCTTCTCTGGTGGTTATCACGGGTTCATCTGTCCAAAGGAATGAATTTTCACAGACCAGATTGGACGATTGTAACAACAGATGCCAGCCTACTAGGCTGGGGAGCAGTCTGGAACTCCCTGAAGGCTCAGGGATCGTGGACTCAGGAGGAGAAACTCCTCCCAATAAACATTCTAGAATTAAGGGCAATATTCAATGCTCTTCTAGCTTGGCCTCAGTTGGCAACAATGAGGTTCATCAGATTTCAGTCGGACAACATCACGACTGTGGCTTACATCAATCATCAAGGGGAAACCAGAAGTTCCCTAGCGATGTTGGAAGTTTCGAAGATAATTCGCTGGGCAGAGTCTCACTCTTGCCACCTGTCAGCGATCTACATCCCAGGCGTGGAGAACTGGGAGGCGGATTTTTTAAGTCGCCAGACTTTTCATCCAGGGGAGTGGGAACTTCATCCGGAGGTATTTGCCCAACTTATTCTTCGTTGGGGCAAACCGGATCTGGATCTCATGGCATCTCGCCAGAACGCCAAGCTTCCTTGTTACGGATCCAGGTCCAGGGACCCGGGAGCGGTGCTGGTAGATGCACTAGCAGCCCCTTGGGTTTTCAACATAGCTTATGTGTTTCCACCTTTTCCGTTGCTTCCTCGACTGATTGCCAGGATCAAACAGGAGAGAGCATGGACCTGGTATGCAGACCTAGTGGTCGTCCTGTCCACCATGGTCTCTACCCCTGAGGCAGGACCTTCTAATTCCGGGTCCTTTCAAACAACCAAACCTAATTTCTCTGAGGCTGACTGCTTGGAAATTGAACGCTTGATTCTATCAAAGCGTGGGTTTTCGGATTCGGTTATTGATACATTAATACAGGCTCGGAAACCTGTTACCAGAAAAATTTACCACAAGATATGGCGTAAATATATATTGGTGTGAATCCAAGAGTTACTCATGGAGTAAGGTTAGGATTCCTAGGATATTGGCTTTTCTACAAGAGGGTTTAGAAAAGGGCTTATCCGCTAGTTCACTAAAGGGACAGATTTCTGCTCTGTCTATTCTTTTACACAAGCGTCTGGCAGAGAATCCAGACGTCCAGGCTTTTTGTCAGGCTTTGGCTAGGATTAAGCCTGTGTTTAAAGCTGTTGCTCCTCCGTGGAGCTTAAACTTGGTTCTTAAAGTTCTCCAGGGTGTTCCGTTTGAACCCTTTCATTCCATTGATATTAAGCTTTTATCTTGAAAAGTTCTGTTTTTGATGGCTATTTCCTCAGCTCGAAGAGTCTCTGAGTTATCTGCCTTACATTGTGATTCTCCTTATCTGATCTTTCATTCAGACAAGGTAGTCCTGCGTACTAAACCTGGGTTTTTACCTAAGGTTGTTTCTAACAAGAATATCAATCAAGAGATTGTTGTTCCATCCTTATGTCCTAATCCTTCTTCAAAGAAGGAACGTCTTTTGCATAATCTAGACGTGGTCCGTGCTCTCAAGTTCTACTTACAGGCAACTAAAGATTTTCGTCAAACTTCTTCTCTGTTTGTCGTTTACTCTGGACAGAGGAGAGGTCAAAAGGCTTCGGCTACCTCTCTCTCTTTTTGGCTTCGTAGCATAATACGCTTAGCCTATGAGACTGCTGGACAGCAGCCTCCTGAAAGAATTACAGCTCATTCCACTAGAGCTGTGGCTTCCACCTGGGCCTTTAAGAATGAGGCCTCTGTTGAACAGATTTGCAAGGCTGCAACTTGGTCTTCACTTCATACTTTTTCCAAATTTTACAAATTTGACACTTTTGCTTCTTCGGAGGCTGTTTTTGGGAGAAAGGTTCTACAGGCAGTGGTTCCTTCTGTTTAATGTTCCTGCCTTGTCCCTCCCATCATCCGTGTACTTTAGCTTTGGTATTGGTATCCCATAAGTAATGGATGACCCGTGGACTGAACACACTTAACAAGAGAAAACATAATTTATGCTTACCTGATAAATTTATTTCTCTTGTAGTGTGTTCAGTCCACGGCCCGCCCTGTCTATTTGAGGCAGGTTCTAATTTTTAAATTATAACTCCAGTCACCACTGCACCCTATAGTTTCTCCTTTCTCGTCTTGTTTTGGTCGAATGACTGGATATGACATGTGAGGGGAGGAGCTATATAGCAGCTCTGCTTGGGTGATCCTCTTGCAACTTCCTGTTGGGGAGGAGAATATATCCCATAAGTAATGGATGACCCGTGGACTGAACACACTACAAGAGAAATAAATTTATCAGGTAAGCATAAATTATGTTTTCCTTCTGAAGAAAAGAAGATTAGCAGGTAAGCATAATTTATGTTTTCCTAAAATAAGCAATCCCAGTGATGTTCAGGAGCAAGGATTGTGACTATCTCAACAGAGATTTGAGGAGAACAGGAGTTTAAAGTAATAATGATTCTTCCTGCGACCACTGTCTTTATATTTGATTGGTGTTGAGTGTTAATGCTTTATAGGCACAAGGGGACAGAAGAATAGACATTTCCTTAAAATCATAAAAAATATGTTAATGCATCCCAATGCATTTTTTTTTATCAGACTAAACTCTCCAAAAAGTTTATTTGCAGTAATACAACCTAACAGAAAGCTGCAACCCACAAAGCTAAATAATTTTCAATAGCTACATAGTGAGCAATGTCATGTGAGTCATTATTTCTGAAGGTTGAACTTTTTACTGTTGTTTTTTTTTTTAATTGATACAATTCTACCTTAAACATAATTTCAGCATCCTAAAATGTAGGATCTATACTTGTATAAGCTCCTTCCCCTTCTCTGAAAGTCAACTAATGTAGCATTTACAAGGATTACCTGCATTAGATGGGGGCAAGAGATCTTTAATTTGAATGATCCTTGTAAGTGATGTGAGGGTTGAAATATACAAGTGTTCCTAAATATATATTATATATATATATACATACAGCACACAGAGAAAGTCCAGCACTCACTTACAAGCTCTGAGCTAAGATTAAATGCAAAACTGGAAGAGTTAGTTACCACATCAGGCAAAATGTGACAAGTCCAGGTACAACGTCAAGATCTCTTCCGAAAACCTGGGTCCCTAATACAGCCATACAAATGCAAGCTTTCAATTCAACAAACCGGGAACAAGTCAGGGTTCACAGACTTATGTAATCACCCTAGACATATACAAAACACGGAAGGGGACTGCACTCTGACTGGACTGGGTACACATCCCATGACCCTGCAACATGCTCAGCCCTGGGTGCTATAGCACTCTCAGGAAGCTGTGCTGTCTCCAGAGTCACAGGCAGTTAACCCCAGACAAGCCTGGGTGCAAGGCCCATAGGGAAAATTACAAAATAAATTAATGCAACACACAGAGAAAGTACAACCAACACTCGCTTACAAGCTTTCAGCTAAGATTAAAAGCAAAACCTGAGTCAAAAACACAATGCAGCACTCACCGGTTTTCCCAACAAGTAAAAATCAGCGTTATTGCAAATTTTTAAAATTCCATATCCCAAACGTTTCAGACACTGTCTTACACCTTTCTCAATGGCAAACAGAGTGTCCAGAACCAAAGTGCTTAAATAGGTGCACGCTGCAGGGTCCTGTATTCACCCAAGCAAAGTCATCATAAAAAAGACAGCAGCACCAATTTGTTGTTCTCTGTTGGTTATGTCCCAATAAACACATAACTTTGCTGTGAAGAATTGGTGCTGCTGTCTTTTATATGCTGACTTTTCTCAATGGGTCAACATCCTAAAAATAATTGAGAAAAGTGTCTCATTGAAACGTTTGGGATATGGAATTTTAAAATTCTGCAATAAAGCTGATTTTTACTTGTTGGAAAAACCGGTGTGTGCTGCATTGATTTTTTGACTCTGAATGCTGAATACTTTTTGCATATGCACCCCGGTGGATGTTTATTGAGGAAGCAAGTTCACTTGATATGAACTTTAACTTTGATATATATATATATATATATATACTCTACTGGAAATACCTTGATTTCATTTATAGTTGTGATTGATGCACAACTGTAATATTTTTACATTTACTATTATTATATTTTAAATGATTTAATTTTAAACCTGGACAGAGGCAATAAATGAAGATTTTTTTCATCCACCTTTAATTGATGTATTTCCCTAGCTGTTTAAAAAAGAAATAATAAGATAAACTTCTTCGGCAAACTGGTTCTTTATATTTCTACAAATGAAATTATTTTTTCTTACCTGTTTAAAACATTAATGCGTTTGCCACAAATATGCAAGCTTGCTACATTTTAATTTCTTCAGGACAATGTAATCTGTTTACTTTGTGCGCTTTGGATCTCTGATAGGTTGTATGTTACAATAAATTATAATAGAAGTTAGCTAAATAGACTGTGGCAATTAAATTAATAATGCATTTACTTTGCTGCTATTTAGTTTTAGTGCTTTGACTGATATATGCAAAAATGGTAATTTATTAAAAGCAAATTCATGTAATTGTAGTGCCGAGTTTGATGGACCAAAAAAAGTTGTCAGCATGACTATCATCAAAAAAAAAAAAAAAAAAGCGAGGAATGAAAGAAGTTCATATATTTGAAGTTAGAACTGCACATTATTTCTGATGGCAAAGATACTGACAGCTTTGCAAACAAAAACAAACATTTCCAGAACATTTGAGGCAAATATGAATGCTGAATCTGTTCTCGGCTGTTTTTAATATTCCTTTCAATATTGCTCTATTTCTCAGGATGTCCTGATAAGTACATCACTCATGTTGCAATTCACAAGATTTGTATCAAAGAATTGTGATGAGTGCATCTAGGCTGCAACATGATGTGTGCCAGAAAGGTAGATTGTGTTGAAATTGAATATATTCAGCAGCCCTTGACTTTCTTTTAATGGTAGAAATGTGAGCATTTCAAGGAAGCATTTTACACTATCAATACATTCCTTTTACCTATACAAATTAATTGTAGGTCAACTGATTAAATGTTTTTTTGTTTTGTTTTTTTGTTCTATGAAATCAGGTTGTATCTAATGAATCTGAAATTAATCACATATATTTTAATGCAACTTTGAAAAACATTTATTTTTTCTTTAAACTCTATATGACTATATTTTGCAAATGTATTACATTTTTTTCATGCTGGTGGAAGTCTGTTCCTGTTCACCAATAGAGTTGCAGGAGTTGACATTATTGACCAGTAATCAGCCTGTCTTTAGGGGTGAGTTCTGTACATACATGTCTTGTTTGTTAAACAAAAACAAAAATCAGCTTTAATGCAAAAAATGTATTTCTTTCCTAAGATATGGAGAGTCCACAACGTCAGTCCAACTACTAGTGGGATATTCACTCCTGGCCAGCAGGAGGAGGCAAAGAGCACCCCAGCAAAGCTGTTAAGTTTCACTTCCCTTACCCATAACCCCAGTCATTCTCTTTGCCTCTGTCAATGGAGGACGTGAAGTTGGTGTCTGAAGATATTTCTTTTTTGGGTACTTTTCCCTGCAAGTAAGGATTTGGGTTTAGCTGTTTGGGTTTATCAATCTCTTGAGTAAGAGTAATGGGGGCTTTTAAGCAATTAGAAAATGGTGAGGTGGTCATTGCTTTGTTTTCTAACATATTTGCTGCCCTAGGTATAGAAAGCAAGAGTTGGTTACTCTGTTCTTTATTTTTCTATAGGTCTCTGATAGGTGTATGTGTCCTTTCACACCTTTGTGAGCTGTCTTCCTGACCGACAGCAGCAAATGCAGGTATGTGCCACTTGTCTTCTAGGTACTGGAGACTTGCACTATCTACTTTATTGATGATTCTTTGGGGCAGTTTGCAGGCACTATTTGTATGTGAGAGACTAAGGGGTTAACAGCTTTCCTTATAGGTTTGGGATGGTTTCTGACCTTATGGCTATATGATTTTTATTATCAACAAGGATCTCTAGTGATGAGATTGTGTTTTCTTATGTGGGGAATGTTTAAATGGTTACTTCCGTTTTTACTTCAGAGTCTAGAAACGTGTGTTTTTTACTTATGGTGCAGTTTCTTTTGATGCCGCTCATGTGACCTCCCGATCTTCAGCTTCTGATTCTGAGCGGAGTGGTGTCATTCCAGTGAGTTTTTCTTAGTTGCGGCTGTGAGATATCGTCTGGCCAACTGGAGAGTCCTTAGTTCGTTCAGCCTCTAAAGGTTATGGTAGGGCACCTTAGATTTTGAGGTGTAGAGGTGTATTTTTTATTTATTTTGCCTAGCGTTTTGAAGAAAAAAATCTAGTTTCCCACAATCACTCAACTGGCCTGGAGCTTGGCGGCTCTGAACTCGTTAGTTTAGCAAAGGTACAAAACCTCGGAGTGCTGATGGACGCTGGACTATCTTTTAAACAGCAGATTTCCTCCGTAATAAAATCTGCCTACTTTCATCTGAAAAACATAGACAGGATACACCACTAAATTCCACCAGATGATATGCCAACATTAAACCATCTAGGCTAGATTACTGCAATGCACTTTACTTGGGCCTCTCAAAAAAAGAACTCCATTGCCTTCAGACAGTACAAAATGCAGCAGCCAGACTACTGACCAATCAAACTCGCTCCTGCCACATAACACCTGTTCTCTACTCCCTGCATTGGCCTCCAATTAAAAGGCTTTTGACCTTCAAAGCCTTAAACAACCAAGGCCCACAGTACCTGAAAGAGCTCCTGACACCCTACATCCCATCCCGCTCACTTAGGTCAGCCAACACATCCCTCCTCTCAGTGCCAAGAATAAGGACAAACTCAGGCTCCAGAGCATTCAGCCACGCTGCCCCTACTTTCTGGAACTCTTTACTGTGCGCAATCAGAGAGGCACCGTCCTTACAGACTTTTTAAAAAAAGTTAGACCCACCTCTTCCATCAGGCATTCAGTCTGCTTATCTGACCTTCAGAAACTCCTAACTTTTATGTCTTTATGTTGGTATATTTGTAAAGTGATTTGAGTCTCATAGGGAGAAAAGCGCTATATAAATTGCAAATTATTTTATTATTATTATAAAATGACATATTCCTTGCTTTTTGGGTACTTTATCAGCTATGGATAATGAACAGGAGTCTGTTCCTTTTGATAAATGCTTATGTTTGGAGGCTCAAATTGTCTTACCTATGCAATTTTGTTCCTCTTGTTTAGAAAAAACCTTAAAGTGTAAAGATAAATTACTTGTTTCTGAGCCTAATGTCTCTCAGGATGATGCTGTTCAGGCAATGCTCACACGTCTTAAGCCTCAATGGCTTCACATACAGTACCCTGCACTTCCTTTCAGCCTCCTGGAGGAGTGTATTTGCCAATAGATTTTGCTGCACAGATATCTTCTGTGGGGTTATCTGTGGCTTTATCTGCTTTTCCCATGATGGGGAAGCGCAAGAGGAAATCTAAACATTGTCTGATAGTAAGGTGTCTGTCCCATCTGCTGCTGGGAACCTCCCCCATAAGTCTGATGAGGAGGATACCTCGGTAGCTTCTGAGGGTGAAATCTCAGACTCTGACAGTATAAATCCTTTGACTGATTCTGAAGAAGTAAACTTCAGATTTAAGCTTGAACACCTTTGTTTACTTCTAAAGGAGGTACTGGCTACTTTGGACGACTCCAATTCCTCTATCGCTGTCAACCCTAAGAAATCTAGTAAGCTTAACAAATACTATGATGTTCCTTCCTCTGTGGAAGTGTTTCCTGTTCCAGACCGTGTGTCGGAGATCATTGCACAGGTATGGGATAAGCCAGTGATTCCTTTTTCCCCGTCTCCTGTCTTAAAAAGATATTTCCTGTTGCTGACTCCATTCGAGACTCATGGCGCACAGTGCCTAAGGTAGAAGTGGCTATTTCTACTACAAGAGAACCACGATTCCTATAGAGGATAACTGTTTGTTTAAAGGGACAGTCTAGTATAAACTAAACTTTCATTATTCCGATAGGAAATTTCATTTTAATCAACTTTCCAATTTACTTTTATCATCAAATTTGCTTTTTTCTCTTGGTATTCTTAGTTTAAACTAAACATAGGTAGGCTCATATGCTAATTTCCAAACCTTTGAGGACTGCCTCTTATCACATGCTTTTTAAGTCTCTTTTCAACACAAAGAGACAGAAAGTACATGTGGGCCATATAGATAACACCGTGTTCAGGCACAGGGGGTTATTTAAGATTTAGCACAAAACAATGCTAAACTTAAGACAATAGATAATAAACAGTCACAGTCATGTGATCAGGGGGCTGGAAGAAGGTTCATAGATACAAGGTAATCACAAAGGTAAAAAGTATATTAATATAACTGTGTTGGTTATGCAAAACTGGGGAATGGGTAATAAAGGGATTATCATCTTTTAAAACAATAACAATTCTATGGTAGACTGTCCCTTTAAGGATCCCATGGACAAGAAGCTGGAGGCTTATTTAAAGAAAATGTATGTTCATCATGGTCTACAATGGCATCCTGCAGTTTGTATTGCCATGGTAACAAGTGCAGCATCTTATTGGTGTGATGCTTTGTCCGAATTGATTTTAAAGGTGACTCCGTTAGAGGAGATCCAAGATAGGATTAAGGCTCTCAAACTAGCTAATTCCTTTATCTCTGATGCTAACATGCAAGTCATTAGACTGGGAGCCAAGATGTCTGGCTTCACTGTCCTAGGCCGCAGGGCTCTGTGGCTAAAATCTTGGTCAGCTGATTTTACCTCCAAGTCCAAGCTCCTGTCGCTACCTTACAAGGGTAAAACCCTGTTTGGTCCTGGTCTGGCAGAGATAATTTCTAAAATTACGGGTGGAAAGGGGTCCTTTCTACCACAAGACAAGAAGAATAGACCTAAGGGACGTCAAAATTCAAATTTGCGCTCCTTTCGTAACTTCAAAGATCAAAAGTCTTCCTCTCCCTCCTCCAAGCCGGAGCAGTCCAAGTCCTATTGGAGAACCAGTCAGACTTGGAATAAGGGGAAGCAATCAAAGAAGCCTTCATCTGAGACTAAGTCAGCATGAAGGGTCTGCCCCCAGTACAGGATTGGATCAAGTGGGGGGGCAGACTTTTCTTGTTTTGGTAAGCTTGTATACGCGATGTCTGGTTAGCAGTCTGGTACTGATTAAAGGCTCAGGGCCTGTGGACTCGGGAGGAGTCTTCTCTCCCCATAAACATCTTGGAGTTGAGAGCGATCTTCGATGCCCTTATGGCTTGGCCTCAGTTGTCCTTAGTCCGGTTTATCAGATTCCAGTCGGACATAATCACCTCAGTGGCTTACATCAACCACCGGGGAGGAACTATGAGTTCCTTGGCCATGAAGGAGGTACCTCGGATTATTCCGTGGGCGGAAGCTCACAATTGTCTTCTATCTGCCATCCACATTCCAGGAGTGGACAACTGGGAGGCAGATTTTCTGAGCAGACAGACCTTTCTTTACGGGGAGTGGACTCTCCATCCAGAGGTGTTCTCCAAGCTAACCCTCAAGTGGGGGGTGCCGGAGTTGGATCTGATGGCGTCTCATCAGAACGCCAAGCTTCCAAGATACGGTTCAACGTCAAAAGATCCTTAGGTCATCGTGATAAATGCTCTGGTGGTTCCTTGGGATTTCGGTCTAGCATACCTGTTTCCACAGTTTGCTCTTCTTCCACAAGTCATTACTCGTATCAAACAGTAGAGAGCGTCTGTAATTCTAATAGCTCCTGTATGGCTTCGCAGGATTTGGTTTGCAGACCTAATAAAGTTGACATCTCTTCCTCCTTGGAGGTTACCTCTGAGGAAGGACCTTCTAACTCAGGGTCCTTTCCTCCATCCAAATCTAATTTCTCTAAAGCTGACTGCATGGAGATTGAATGCTTTGTTCTGGCTAAGCGTGGGTTTTCTGAGTCAGTCATTGAAACCATGCTTCAGGCTCACAAGCCTCTTACTCGTATAGTTTACTATAAGGTATGTCACAAATACCTATATTGGTGTGAATTGAAGGGCTTCTCTTGGAGTAGGATCAGGATTCCTAGATTTTGTCTTTTCTCCAGGAAGGTCTGGAGAAAGGGTTGTCAGCCAGTTCTCTGAAAGGTCAGATTTCTGCTTTATCTATTCTTTTACATAAGTGTCTGGCGGAGGTGCCAGATGTTCAATCCTTTTGTCAGGCCCTGGTCAGAATCAGGCCTGTTTTTAAACCTGTTGCTCCTCCTTGGAGCCTTAACCTAGTTCTTAGAGTTTTGCAGCAGGCTCCGTTTGAGACAATGCATTCTGTAGATTTTGTTGTTATCTTGGAAAGTTTTGTTTCTTATTGCTATTTCTTCTGCTCGCAGAGTTTCTGAACTCTCTGCTCTGGAGTGCGATTTGCCTTACCTTATTTTTTATGCGGATAAGGCGGTCCTTTGTACTAAATTGGGGTTTCTCCCTAAGGTGGTTTAGGATAGAAATATTAATCAGGAAATTGTTGTTCTTTCTCTTTGTGTTAATCCTTCTTCTCATAAGGAACGTCTGTTGCATAACTTGGATGTTGTGCATGCTCTAAAATTCTATCTATAGGCTACTAAGGATTTTCGTCAGTCTTCTGCCCTGTTTGTTTCTCAGGAAAGCGTAAAGGTCAGAAGGCCACTTCTACTTCTCTTTCCCTCTGGTTGAGAAGTATGATTCATTTTGCTTATGAGACTGCTGGACAGCAGCCTCCTGAGAAAATTACGGCTCATTCCATTAGGGCTGTCTCCTCTTCTTAGGCTTTCAAAAATGAAGCTTCCGTGGAACAGATTTGCAAGGCGGCAATATGGTCCTCTCTGCATACTTTTTACAAATTTTACAAATTTTATACTTTTGCCTCGGCTGAGGCCTCTTTTCGGAGAAATGTTTTTTTGGGAGAAAGCGGTGGTGCCTTCTTTCTAGGTCTGCCTGTCTTGTTCTCTCTCCCTGTTCATTCCATGTCCTCTGGCTTGGGTAGTGGTTTCCACTAGTAATTGGAATAATGTTGTGGACTCTCCATGTATGCTTACCTGATAAATTTCTTTCTTTCCGGACATGAAGAGTCCACGACCCCACCCTTAAGATTAGACAGTATTTTTTGTTAAACCTCAGGCACCTCTACACCTTTGTGTTTTCTTATTTTTCCATTTCCCTTTGACTGGATGACTGAGGGTTATGGGTAAGGGAAGTGACAATTAACAGCTTTGCTGTAGTGCTCTTTGCCTCCTCCTGCTGGCCCGGAGTGATATTCCCACTAGTAATTGGAATTACGTTGTGGACTCTCCATGTCTGGAAAGAAATACATTTATCAGGTAAGAATACATTTTATTCTTAAAATTGTTATACTTTTTCAATATCTGTGATAGGAAAATGTTTGAGTTTAATGTATCTATAAAAAATACATATTTAGAAGCATTTACAAGACATCCAATGTCAAGTTAAAAAGCAGCATGTATCATTTCAGTTCTATGTTAATGGATATTTGAAACTGAAAGGGCCATAGCATTTTATTCATGCTCAATCGCTCATGCACTACTGGGAAATAGTTGCAGCTCCTGAGCCTATCTAGGTATTCTTTTCAACAAATGATGGCAAAAGAACAAAATACATTTGATAATAGAAGTCATTTGTAAAGTGTCTTAAAATTGCATGTTATATCTGAACCATGAAAGTTTAACCCCTTGCAAAAATTGGACATAGCTATTATGTCACACAGTACTTTACCCAGCGTACTGTGTTGAAATAGTACCTAAGTCCAACATTGTGGAGCATCCTGCTGTCCCCATTGTCAGCTTAGACAGTGGAGACTGCAGCTGGGGGCAGAAGGCATCTGCCTTCATATGGTGATGTAACGCTGATCTTGCTCCCTTACCATGTTAAGACAGATCGCCGGATTGTTACAGACAGTGACACAGGTGGTTTTACTCTTTGTAACAATTGTTCGTTGGTGTTGAGTGGGAGCGGTGGGAGAAAAGTAGGGAGGTGGGTGAGTGACCCAGCGAGGAGGGGGGGAGGAATGGGTGGGGTTTCCTACACTGGGGACCTACACTACAGAATTGATCGTTTAGAAGGGGGGAGGGATCAGGTAGGGATCAGGGGGTGGAAGGTGTCAGGTAGAAGGGTAATATTTATACTACGGCAAAAATTAACCTTACAATCTGATTGATGCTTGAAATTTCAGAAGTGCTAAAAACCAATGGCAAAGTCATGCATGTCTTCTGTTTCTGAACAAAGAGGGCCCCAGCAAAGCTTTTACAGTCATTTGTCTTATGACTGCAGTAGTTGTGAGTAAATAATTTCAGTGAGAAACTTTTTTAATATGACCATATTTGGCAGTAAAATAGTGGCATGAAATATACCAAAATGCGCCTAGATCAATACCTTGGGTTGTATGCTTTTAAAATATATATATAGTTTTCATAGGTAAATTTAAAAAAAATAGTTTTTCTCTGAAATTCCCTTTAGTGAAGGGCTTCATTAGTTTTATGTCCCTTTAAACCGTTCATTCTCCCCATACACCGAATGCAAATGCAACTAGTAAAATTACTGCATTACAGTAAGCAGAAGCTGTTTACAATACAAAAAGTGAAACAAGTTTGAGGGAATGAAATGCAGAATTTAAGATTTAAATTTCAAGAATGAGCTGAAATGAGGATTTTGGGGGTTTTCTTGCACAGAGGTGCATCTGAAGTTTTTCTTTCTAAAACCAAAATTGTTTTCTATATAAACCATACAAACTATCAACCTATTTACATCCTGTTTAACTCCTACTGTTGGTGAATTTTGGACATGTTTGTATGTGCTTGTAATATTAAATAATACAAAATTAAGACCTTTGAGTCTGGTTTGAACCTGTAACTTTTAACATAGCAGTGAGGTACACTGTCCTGAGCTATCTAAACAAGGCATTAAACAAGTCTGGTAGCATGTTTATAATTTTGCTATGAAAATCACAATCACAGAAAAAACTCTATCCTTTATATTTGTATTTGCTTGAAATATGCACAAAAATGAGTTGTGAAGCTCTTCACAAGTTTTGGACATTTCTGTGAGCTCTGATAGCTGGCTTTTAAAATAAACTACTAATTGCTTTATATGGACTCAAAATCTGGAGAAAGTTATCTATGTTATGCGAAGGGCACATCATTGTGAAGATTTGCAATTTTTTGGAAGGGTACAGTTTTGTGAAGGGCTGCAATTGTTTGAAGTGCACATTATTGTGAAGGTTTGCTATTTTTAAAGGTGCACAATTTGTGAAGGGCACATTATTGTAAAGGTTTGCAATTATTTTAAGGGGCAACATTTTGTGAAATGCAGATTATTGTGAAGCTTTGCAATTTTTGGGAAGGGGAACAATTTTTCAAAGTAAACATATTTGTTAATGTAAATGTGTAATAGAAGCATGTAAACATGTGGGCTATTAAGAATTGCCATAGGACTACTAGCTTTTGGGCATATTTTTCAACTCCTGTAAGATTGTATATAGACACACACACACACTATTATTTTGTGCCTAAACCAGTGTAAATGCTATATATAATTAGATCATACCCAAAAAAATGTGAGCGTATATAAAGAGAAATTTTAATAATTCCGCTATGTTTTCCCAAGGTTGCACCTCATCTGTTTTGACGCTCTACTTAAATTGAGAATAATATATGTATGCATCTCCCACACTTGCTACTTGTTTCTTTTAGACATCCTAATTGTGATGTAAAAGTCCTTTATATGATATCAGCAGGAGTTTGTTGCTTTGCAAATTATAGGAACAACTGCCATTATTTTAAATGGAAATGCAGCTCTTCATTGACATGCCTGATATCTTTTAGCCCCCTCTTGTTTCCTCTACACATAAGCACTAGAACTATGTTATGATAGGCATTATTACTGCATGCAAATTTTGTCTGTATGGTTGCTATAATCATTTAGTAGTGCTTTTACGTTGATCTAAATCTATGAGAGTTTATAGTAGTGAACATAAAGGGATAAGTAAATATTTGTGCTTCTAAGTTTTACATATTTCAAATCTATTAATTATTTATTTTTCAAGCAGAAAATAGAAAAATTTACTTTTTTTTTTATTAAATGATCAACCATATGTATATATATATATATATATATATATATATACTGAAAACATATTAACAACAAATAATAATAAAATAAACATTTCTTTCATGATTCAGATAAAGCATGCAATTTTAAGCAACTGTCTAATCTTCTCCAGGGGCATATTTAGCAATGTTCGAGCGGACATGATACGAAGTAGCGTATCATGTCCGCTGCACATCGCTGTCGGTATTTATTATTGCACCAGCAGCTCTTGTGCAATGCCGCCCCCTGCAGATTCGCGCCCAATCGGCCACTAGCAGGGGGTGTCAATCAACCCGATCGTATTTGATTTCTGTTTCCTACCTCAGAGCAGTCAGACAAGTTATGGAGCAGCGGTTTTTAGACCGCTGCTTCATAACTTCTGTTTTGCTGGAAACAACAGGCCTCAAGCTCCATACGGAGCTTGATAAATATGCCCCCTATTATCAATTTTTTTATCGTTCTCTTGGTATCTTTATTTGAAAAAAAACAGGAATATAAGCTTATGTGCCAGCCCATTTTTGGTTCAGCACCTGGGTAGCACTGGCTGATTGGTGGCTAAATGTAGCCACCAATCAGCTAGCACTACCGCAGTGTTGAACCAAAAAAAAATTGGGTTTCATATCCCTTTAATGATCATAAAATATACCAGAAGACCCCATATTTGAAAGAGGGAACCCCGTCATTTAAGTAAGGCACAGTTGTCATGTGATAATTTTATTTATAATGGCCACATTGCATCAACTGATGCAATGAACTCAATTTTATTGGTATCAGAGCTGTAAATCCTGGTTTTCTGAATAAATACACATACAGTATTCAGGTATTCAGACAAATTGTAAGTGGCTGAATATAAAGGGAGGTGACATTTTATCTATATAGGGATAATTTATTGTTGCAAGTATTGTGTTTGGTGAGGTTTTTTGTTTTTGTTTTGTGCTATCTTCAGGGAGTTTAGGCTGGAGGAAGTTCATGCATACATTTTCAAAATGCGTTGTCAGCAGAATTTTGTGTAGTTTCCATCTTAATGGGAGAGGAGTCCACTGCTTCATTCATTACTTGTGGGAATTAAGAACCTGGCCACCAGGAGAAGGCAAAGACACCCCAACCAAAGGCTTAAATACCTCCCCCACTTCCCTCATCCTCCAGTCATTCTTTGCCTTTCTTCACAGGAGGTTGGCAGAGAAATGTCAGAAGACTTGGAGTAGTCTCTTATGGAGGGTAGTACTCTTCGCAAGGGGACTGGAGTTATAAGTAGTCCTGTCAGCTTCTCAGTTAGAGCATGGGTGAAAGTTAGAGTCCGGAGATGCAGGGAGAGTCTTTCTGCAAAATCATCCCGACTTGGATTAAGAGCTCCATAAGCAATCAGCGTTGACGAGTTTTGCTGCCTGCTTTCTGCTCTCAAGTCCATGTCAGGAACGATGCTACTAACCTGTCACACTTTTTGAAAGGCCATGTTCCTATTCCACGGCATCAATTTTGGATCGTTTTATTTATACATATATGATAACGTAAGAAGATAGGGTCACAGTGTGTCTCCTTTTATCTGGATAGAATCAATAGTAAATACCCCATGAATGGAGGTTATTGAACAAGGGGGGAGTTGTGCACAATATTGTCCGTTTATTGTGTTTGATGCTACGACATATGCGAGATGAGGCTCTGTCAATGTGCGAACAGTTAGGTTTTTTGGGGGATATTGGCGCGGCCCTTTTTTGGCGCGTTTTCTCTTTAGTGCAGGGTCAGTCCTGCATGGCACTCCATATGACCGGGTGTAGCCTCTTCAACTTCCTCTTTCTTGACCTAGGTTGCAGGAGACAAAGCGTTTTCTCTGTGGTCCAGGTCATAGGAGGTGGTGAGTGCCCCGGGCCATTGGGTATAAAGGTGCCATTTAATTTATATCTAGTCCGTAATAAAGGCACAAACTATGGAGGACTCTGATATGTTAGAGGGTACTCCCTCTTTAATAAACCTAATAACTGTGTCTATTGTGAGGAGGTCCCGGTTGATCCGCCTGCTCAACTCTGTTCCACATGTTTTGCTAAAATTGCAATATCTAAAAAGAACAAGATATTTAGTACAACTGAGCCATCCACCTCTGAGGGTTATCCGTCCCACGAGGTGCGTTCCCTACATTCATCTCCGATTGCACATGCAGCTCCTCCAATACCGCGGGAGGGGCCTTTTGGCCGCCAGATTTTGCTGAACAGTTACAGACAGCGGTTTCTGTGGCCTTTAATGCCTTACCATGCCCTGCTAAGCGCAAGCGAAAAGGTGAATCATAGCTGTCCGTCCCAGGGGACATCTACTCCGCTGGATGTCTTTGACAGATTATCCGCTGATTTTGGAGCAGTCACTCTTGGAAAAAGTCCAAGCAGAGTAAGAAGCCCACAGAGACAAAATCGTCACAAAGGGGTCTTGGGATCATGTTGGGGGCAGACTATCTCTTTTTACAGAGGCCTGGATAAGATACGTTCAGGTTCCTTGGGTTGTGAAGGTCATAGCCCAGGGCTACAAGATAGGATTCAAGACTCATCCGCCCAGAGGCAGATTCCTCCTATCAAACATATCTTCAAGACGAGAGGCAAGAGACGCCTTCTTAGGTTGTGTGAGGGATCTCTCCTCTCTGAGTTATCGCCCCAGTCCCTCTAGCAGAAAGAGGTCTAGGGTATATTTCGTGTTTCCAAAGAAGGAGGGCAGATTTCGCCCAATTCTGGTCCTAAAGTGCCTAAACAAGGTTCTGTCAGTCCCATCGTTCAGATCAGATCGATTCTGCCCCTAGTTCAAGGGGGACAATTTATGAAGACAATAGACCTGAAGGATGCTTACCTTCACGTGCCAATCCACAGGGACCACTTCAAGTTCCTGGACCAACACTACCAGTTTGTTGTCCAACCATTCAGTCTGGCAACTGCCTCAAGAGTGTTTACGAAGGTTCTGGGAGCGCTGCTCGCGGTTGCGAGAGCCAGAGGTATTGCAGTGGCTCCTTATCTGGACGATATCTTGGTCCAGGCTCCATCCTGCAGTCTCGCTGAGGATCACTCGAGGGCGCTTCTTTTCCTTCAGTCCCATGGATGGAAGATAAACAAAGTAAAGAGCTCTCTGGTCCACAGCAACAGGGTGGAATTCCTAGGTACGATAATAGATTCTATATCCATGAAGATATTCTTGACAGATCAGAGACATTACAAGATTGCGTCCAACTGTCTTGCCCTTCAGACCTCCATAAGGACATCTGTGGCCAGGTGTATGGAGGTGATTGGGCTCATGGTATCCAGCATAGATGTCATTCCATTCGCCAGGTTCCATCTCAGACCTCTTCAGTTATGCATGCTGAGACAGTGGAACGGCGATCACTCAGATCTATCCCAACAGATTTCTCTGGACAGCTGAGTGAGGGAATCCCTCTCTTGGTGGACTTGTATGGGACAGCTGTCCCAGGGGACATCCTTCTTGAGACCATCCTGCGAGATTGTGACCACGGTCGCAAGTCTATCAGGACGGGGTGCTGTTTGGGGTGCCAGAAGGGCACAGGGCAGGTGAACTCGAGAGGAGTCGACTCTGCCAATAAATATTCTGGAACTTCGAGCGATATTCAACGCTCTGAGGGCTTGGCCCCACCTGGGGTCGTCTTGATTTATCATATTCCAGTCGGACAACATTACCTCGGTGGCTTACATAAACCATCAGGGGGGGGGACGAGAAGCTCCCTAGGCATAAGGGAGGTATCTCAGATTCTGTAATGGGCAGAGACCCACAACTGTTCACTCTCAGCGATCTACATTCCAGGTGTGGACAACTGGGAAGAGGATTTTCTCAGCAGACAATTGTTTCATCTGGGGGAATGGTCTCTCCATCCTGAGGTGCTTGCAGAGATCTGCAACAGATGGGAGATGCCAGAGATAGATCTCATGGTGTCCAGACTCAACTTCAAGCTACCCAGATACGGGTCACAGTCCAGGGACCCCAGGCAGAGCTGATAGACGCCTTGGCGGTGCCTTGGGAATTAAACCTCATTTACATTTTTCCTCCGTTGCCACTCCTTCCTCGAGTGTTAGCCTGCATCAAACAGGTGCAAGCCTTAACCATTCTGATTGCTCTGTTGTGGCCGAGGAGGACGTGGTTTGCAGATCTGGTGGGGATGTCATTGTCTCCTCCATGGAAGTTACCCTGTCGCAGAGATCTGCTGGTTCAGGGTTCTACACCAAAATCTTGATTCTCTGAGGCTGACTGCATGCAGATTGAATGCCTAGTCTTGGCCAAGAGAGGTTTTTCTGAAAGAGTGATCGATACTCTCATCCAGGCCAGGAAACCAGTCACTCGTCGCATCTATCATAAGGTGTGGAGGACCTACTTATCCTGGCACAAGGTTAGGGTATCCAAGATTCTGGCTTTTCTCCAGGATGGTCTGGACAAGGGTCTTGCTGTTACACAAGAAGCTCGCGGAGCTTCCTGATATTCAGTCCTTTTTTCAGGCTCTGATTAGGATCAGACCTGTCTTTAGAAATTCTGCTCCTCCCTGGAGCTTAAACTTGGTTCTTAAGGTTTTGCATAGGGCTCCGTTTGAGCCTATGCATGCGCTTGATATTAAAATTAATTCCTATTCCTACTGGCGATTGCATCGGCTTACAGAGTCTCTGAGTTAACGGCCTTGCAATGTGAGCCTCCTTACCTGGTTTTTCACACTGATAAGGCTGTTCTTCGCACTGGATTGGGGTTTCTTCCCAAGGTTGTGTCGAATCGTAACATCAATCAGGAAATAGTAGTTCCTTCTTTGTGTCCTAACCCTTCTTCATCAAAGGAAAGGTTGCTTCATAATTTGGATGTGGTTTGGGCTTTGAAGTTTTATCTTCAGGCCACGAAGAAGTTCAGACAGACTTCGTCTTTATTTATGGCATATTCGGGGAAGCGCATGGGGCAGAGGGCCTCTTCCACTTCTCTGTCTTTTTGGTTGAGGAGCATGACCCGTCTGGCCTATGAGACAGTGGGACATAAGCCTCCTCAGAGGATTACTGCTCACTCAACTAGGGCTGTGGCCTCTTCTTGGGCCTTTAAGAATGAGGCCTCTATGGAACAGATTTGTAAGCCGGCCACTTGATCATCTTTACATACTTTTGCAAAATTTTACAAATTTTATGTTTTTGCTTCAGCGGAAGCAGCTTTTGGGAGAAAGGTTCTGCAGGCTGTGGTGCCCTCAGTTTAGGGTCCGCCTCCTTTTGCCCTCCCATTTTTTTTAATTCAGTGTCCTCTAGAGCTTGGTTATTTGTTCCCACAAGTAATGAATGAAGCAGTGGACTCTCCTCCCATTAAGATGGAAAACATAAATTTTGCTTACCTGATAATTTCATTTCCATCTGTGAGAGGAGTGTCCACTGCTCCCGCCTGTTTCTCCAGTGGGCGGACCTAAATTTATTTGTATTCTTCTGGCACCATTTATACCCTGATATTTCTCCTACTGTTCCTTGTTCCCTCGGCAGAATGACTGGGGGATGAGGGAAGTGGGGGAGGTATTTAAGCCTTTGGCTGCGGTGTCTTTCCCTTCTCCTGGTGGCCAGGTTCTTAATTCCCACAAGTAATGAATGAAGCAGTGGACTCTCCTCCCACAGATGGAAATTAAATTATCAGGTAAGCATAATTTATGGTTTTTAAATTCATCTAATATTTAATGTTTGCTATTTTATGTGTACCCATTTTCATCTTAAATTGCAAGATGGTGAAAATGACAAAAAAAAAAAGAAATAAGTACATGTTGTTAGAAAACATATATATATATGTAATCCTAATGAGAATATGAATTGATGAAAAATGTTGAATTATTGAGCGTTTAAGTGTCAAATTAATTAATAAGTAATGACATGCTGTAATCTAATGTGTACCCTATATAAAATTATGTTTAGAAATTATTATTTTTTTTCTACTGGTCGATTATTTTTTTCTATACATATATTTTCAGGAAGCACACAATTTTTTTGTGGAAACTCTCAGCAAAAGCATTGGGATTTATGCCAAATTCAACAAGGCTTCGGCACAGGGGTGTGAAGTTTCTCTGCATTAAAATGGTTAATCTGTTACATTTTTGTGTTTTATATATATATATATATATATATATATATATATATATATATATATATATATATTTGGGTGTGTGTGTATTACAGGTAAAGTAGGATAACCCAGGTAACACGGACGTTAATTAAGTGGCTGTGGGTAAAGCCTGATTTACTATAATTCTCCCACCTACACTATTTTTTTTGCCTACGTTGAAGGGGGGTGCCCAGGAGATCCTCTGGCATCCACCGCAAAAAGATAGCGAAGATGGGAGAATTACAGTACATCGTATATATATATGTTTGATCCTGTGAATCGATGAGTATGATCTTATATTGGGCTTTACCCACAGCTGCTTGGATTACCCAATATCTGACTTTACCCATAACATATATATATACTGTGTGTGTGTGTATATATATATATATATATATATATATATATATATATATATATATATATATATATATATATATATATATATATATATATATATATATATATATATATATATATATATATATAAGAGAAATGCTAAGCACTTAAAGAGTGTGAGTAATCTGTTTAGTCTAAATATATATTCCCATCCGTTACCCAGAATATATATACGCACAAGACCAATACAAATTATGTAGCAAACAGTCTCATATATTAAGAGGTGGTCAGTCTATGGTTATATAAAGTTCCTTATATTCCACAGTTCTAGTTCCTGTGTGCTGTAAGTGTTTGGCAGCCCGTCTGGAAAGAAAGGTGATCCCCCCGCTGGGCGAGGTTCCTCTTGAGAATCTGAAAAAGTATGGGACAAGACAGGCACACAGAGGCACACTTTGTGTAATACGTTCAAGCTATATAGATGAATAAAAAGGTGAAAAATCCACGCTCACCTGATGTATCCTCACAATATGAGGTATATACAGTGCCTTTGTGTTAGTGTGGTCTTCCTCCTTTCGATCCTCTGCTCCTCCACGGCTCCTCAGATGTTCACAAGCTGCTTCAGGCAGCAGGAGTCCTTTTCTTTAGTATAGCTCCGTGTAGATGGATATGGGGATAAGGGGTAGGGATAGACCTGTATGCTTATATATATACTATAACCATATAAACACCACTAACATAGATAATAGATAGCCATAAATTTAATAGTGTTATAAAAGTTCACATCAAACACCCATTTAGGGGCATAGACAAGCAGTATGACGATCAACAATTACATATACATAAAAGCTAAAGAGCCGTAGTCAGACCGGTTATAAGATCCAGTGATCAGATCGATAAACCTGCGCTCTATTCTGCAGTATTCCAACTAAGGAGCACCAAAGGATATTCTCCAGACTGCCACACTAAGATCAATTGTGCAGCAGCTGAGTCCTTATGCAGCTCCTTATGCGCTCTTGTGTAGTGTACTGACGTTTGGCGGGGCGGAGCCTAACGCGTTTCGTAACCAATGGGTTACTTCATCAGAGGTGTGGGCCGCCCCCCTACCTAGATGTATATAAGCGTTTGACTGAGGTCATTTAGCCTCCTATCAGCCCCTCCATCGCCATCTTGCTTTTGGGCAAAAGGGAAACGACTGTGTTGTATTGAATCAGAGTTTAAAAACATATTTTTTAGTTTCTATTTTTGCAGACCGCCTGGGTTACATTACTTGTATATATGCATATAAATGGTGCTTACATTTTGTACAAACAGCTACCCTTATATATTGACAAAGAGGTGCCGTTTTCTATGTAAGGCGCACTCACTTGTGCAATAAATGATTAAATAAATAAATAATTAATTAATTAAATACCCATACATGGTTTGCATAAACAATAAATAAATAAATGCAAGAAACTTAATACTTAATCAGTCAATGTACTCTTTATACACATTATACTTAAATAGATCTGAATAAAATCTATGTAAAATCCTATATTCCTCATATAGTAGCTTAAGATCTGTGTATTTAAAAATTACTCAGATGTATTGTAAAAGATTATAAAATATCATAAAGTATCGTTATAAGGGAGACTTATTCATATATATAACCAGATTTAGATGATAATACATTATGAGACATTTTAAAATATGTTAAAAAGGGTGAATTTTAAAACTATTTTATTTAAAAAGGGAAAGCAATAAGTGTATATTACAGAAATGCTGCCAGATCAATGTCTCTATTTAACCCTTTGGGTTCCAGAGTTTCCAATCTGTGTATCCAGAATGTCTCTATTTTACGTAGTTCTAGAAGTCTGCTACCCCCTCGTTTACCTGGGTGTACTTGTTCTATGGCTTTAATAAAGAACTCATTTTTATTTTTTCCGTGTATTTGTGTAAAGTGATTTATTAGTGGATTTTTGAGAGTTCCTGCTTATTATTATTATTATTATCGGTTATTTGTAGAGCGCCAACAGATTCCGCAGCGCTATAAACAAAGTGGGAGTACAACAAAACAATTATATGGTAGAGGGCCCTGCCAAGAGTTGCACTGTTGTAGTCAGCTCTTAAGAAGGTGATCCACAAACAGCTGGACTATTAGGCTTACATGCTAAGAGGGTTCAGGGGATTGCAGTGGAGGAGAGGAACTGGTATTAGGAAAGGTTAGCGTAGGTTGTATGCGTCCCTGAACAGTAGAGTCTTTAGGGAGCACTTGAAGCTTTTAAAACTAGAAGAGAGTCTTATGGAGCGAGGCAGAGAGTTCCACAAGATGGGAGCCAGTCTGGAGAAGTCCTGTAAACGGGAGTGTGATGAGGTGACAAGAGAGGAGGAGAGTAGGAGGTCATGAGCAGAGCGAAGGGGACGGGAGGGAGAGTATCTGGAGACAAGGTCTGAGATGTAGGGGGGAGCAGTGCAGTTGAGGGCTTTGTATGTCAGAGTGAGGGTTTTGTGTTTGATCCTAGAGGCAAGAGGAAGCCAGTGAAGGGATTTGCAGAGAGGCGCAGCAGATGAAGAGCGACGTGTAAGGAAGATGAGTCTGGCAGAGGCATTCATTATGGATTGTAAAGGAGCTAGGCGGCAGGTGGGTAGACCAGAGAGGACAGAGTTGCAGTAATCAAGGCGGGAAAGAATGAGAGAGTGGATTAAAATCTTAGTTGTGTCTTGTGTAAGGAAGTGTCTAATTTTAGAGATGTTTTTAAGGTGAAAGCGGCAGGCTTTAGCCAATGACTGAATGTGAGGAGTGAAGGAAAGATCTGAGTCGAATGTGCCCCCGAGACATCGGGCGTTCGGGGTAGGGGTAATGATGGAGTTGTCGACAGTTATAGAGATATTGGGGGTGGAGATTTTGGAAGAAGGGGGGAAAATGAGGAGCTCAGTTTTGGAGAGATTTAGCTTGAGGTAGTGAGAGGACATCCAGGAAGAGATGTGAGAAAGACAGTTAGTGACACGGGTTAGCAAGGAAGGAGATAGTTCTGGTGCAGAGAAGTAGATTTGGGTGTCATTGGCATACAAATGATATTGGAAACCGTAGGACTTAATTAGGGAACCTAGTGATGACGTATAGATTGAGAAGAGAAGGGGACCGAGGACAGAGCCTTGCGGTACTCCGACAGAAAGTGGTGACGGGGCAGAGGAGGCCCCAGAGAAGGCTACACTGAAGGTATGGTTTGACAGATAGGAAGAGAGCCACGAAAGGGCTGTGTCACAGATGCCGAAGGATTGGAGGGTTTGGAGCAGAAGAGGGTGGTCGACAGTGTCAAAGGCTGCGGACAGATCAAGGAGGATAAGCAGAGAGAAGTGGCCTTTTGATTTAGCTGTAAGTAGGTCGTTGGTGACCTTAACAATAGCTGTCTCTGTGGAGTGATAGGGACGAAATCCAGATTGCAGCGGGTCAAGAAGGGAGTTTAACGTAAGGAAATGGGATAGGCGTGCATATACTAGTTTTTCGAGAAGCTTTGAAGCAAGAGGGAGGAGGGAAATTGGGCGGTAGTTGGATGGGGAGGTAGGATCAAGGGAAGGTTTTTTGAGGATAGGTTTGACCAGCGCATGTTTCATTGATGAGGGAAATTTACCAGTGTTCAGGGAGAGGTTGAAAATGTGTGTTAGTATAGGGGTAAGGGTAGCAGAGAGAGAGGGGAGTAGCTGTGAGGGGATAGGGTCAAGGGGACAGGTAGTGAGGTGAGAGCGCAGTATAAGTGCTGAAACTTCATCCTCAGTAACAGAGGAGAATGAACTAAGTTTCAGGTTATGAGGGTTGTGGTTGGGTGAGAGTGTTTGAGGGGGGGGGGGAAATGGAATTGTGTTGAGAGCTGATTTCATGTCTGATGGAGTCGATTTTGTTAATGAAGTGACTGGCAAAGTCTTGGGCTGACAGAGAAGTTGTATTAGGAAGTGGGGGAGGGCGGAGGAGAGTATTGAAAGTGGAGAACAGACGTTTTGGGTTTGAAGAAAGATTAGAGATAAGGGTAGAGAAGTAGTGTTGCTTGTGGAGATTAAGGGCAGAGTAGTAGGAGTTCAAGATGAATTTGTAATGAAGAAAATCAGCAGAACTCCGTGATTTTCTCCAGTGCCGTTCAGCAGTACGGGAACATCTGCGAAGGTACCGTGTCAGTGCTTCAATGTTTTTCATATGTTCCAAGCAGCGTATCTTAAGACCCCGTGTAGTACGACTTATATATCTTTTTGGGGTGCTGCAAGTGCATTCTAGCATATACACCATGTGATCTGATTTGCAGTTGAGTGAACTTTTGATAGAGTATTTTTCCCAATTTCTGCCACTTATAATATATTTATTGAACTTTTTGTCCCTATGTATATGTGTACAGTAAACGCAATTTTTTCTTTGACATTTATAAAAACCTTTTAGGTCAGAAATGTGACCCTTGTTGTTTGTTTTCTTGATTATTTGTATATCACTGGGTGCTAGAAGGTTTTTTAAATTTTTATTTTTCTTATAAGTAATATTTGGTTTATTACCTATGGTATCTTTCAATATTGGATCACTCTTCAGTATAGACCAGTTTTTTTGGAGTATATTCTTAATTCTCCAATGACCCTCATTAAATGTAGTTACAAAATTGATTTCTCTTGTAAGGTGTATCCAGTCCACGGGTTCATCCATTACTTGTGGGATATTCTCCTTCCCAACAGGATGTTGCAAGAGGACACCCACAGCAGAGCTGTCTATATAGCTCCTCCCCTAACCCCCCACCCCCAGTCATTCTCTTGCAACTCTCAACAAGATAGGAAGTATCAAGAGATATGTGGTGACTTAGTGTAGTGTTTTTCTTCAATCAAGAGTTTATTTTTAAACGGTACCGACGTTGTACTGTTTTACTCTCAGGCAGAAATTAGAAGAAGAATTCTGCCTGGAGGTTGATGATCTTAGCGGTTTGTAACTAAGGTCCATTGCTGTTCTCACACATAACTGAAGAGTATGGGAAAACTTCAGTTGGGGGAACAGTCTGCAGATTACCTGCTTTGAGGTATGTTCAGTATTTTTATTTCTAGAGAGATGAATAAGTTCTAGAAAATGCTGACAGAGCCTTGTGTATTTGAGGTAAGCTAGATGCAGTGATTTAACAAAGACTGGGATCATGCTTACAAAACAGGGTAATACTCATGTTAATACTCATGTTAATACTCATATTACTTAGTGACAAAACGTTTACTTGTTTCAGAAATAGAACGTTTTTTTTCTCTGAGGGAGATAAGTCTTTATTTGGGGCCTAGTTTTCCACATGGCTATGGTGGGAGGGGCCTATTTTCGCGCTCTAGATGCGCAGTTTTCCTTCAGACTGAGACATCCAGCTTCCCTAGAGGAGTCCTCTGGTATCTGAGGACCATTTTAAAGGGTTTTATTCTTCCCTAAATCGTATTTGAGGGCAGGTAGGAGCCTCAGCAGAGCTGTGGCAAGGTGCTCAACTGTCTTTTAATGGTGGTTGACGTTTTTAACATCCGGTTTGGGGGCTAAGGGGTTAATAATCCATATGCAAGTGGGTGCAATGTTGCTTTAGTCCCTTACACACACTGTAAAAATTTCGAAGACTTTACTATATTTTTACACTGTTTTGCAGTTTAAGTGCTATTTTTTTTTCTCTTAAAGGCACAGTAACGTTTTTGTTTAATTGCTGTTTCACCTTTATTAAAGTGTTTTCCAAGCTTGCTTGTCTCATTACTAGTCCGTTAAACATGTCTGACATAGAGGAAACTCATTGTTCAATATGTTTGGAAGCCATTGTGGAACCCCCTCTTAGAATGTGTACCAAATGTACTGAAATTTCTATAAACTATAAAGACCATATTATGGCGCTTAAAGATTTATCTCCAGAGGATTCTCTGACTGAAAAAAGGGAGATTATGCCATCTAGCTCTCCCCACGTGTCAGAACCTATAACTCCCGCTTAAGTGACGCCAAGTACATCTAGCGCCTCTAATTCTTTTACCTTACAGGACATGGCGGCAGTTATGAATGCTACCCTCTCAGAGGTATTGTCCAAACTGCCAGGGTTACAAGGAAAGCGAGACAGTTCTGGGGCTAGAACTAATACAGAGCTTTCTGACGCTTTAATACCTGTGTCCGATATACCCTCACAATACTCAGAAGCCGAGGCAGGAGAACTTCTATCTGTGGGTGACATTTCAGATTCAGGGAAGGCGTTGCTTCAGTCTGATTCTGAAATGACAGTGTTTAAATTTAAACTCGAACACCTCCGCTTATTGCTTAGGGAGGTTTTAGCGACTCTGGACGACTGTAAACCCATTGTATTTCCAGAGAAATTGTGTAAGATGGACAAATAATTTGCAGTGCCTGTTTACACTGATGTTTTTCCAGTCCCTAAGAGGTTTTCGGAAATTATTACTAAGGAATGGGATAGACCAGGTGTGCCGTTCTCTCCCCCTCCTGCTTTTAAGAAGATGTTTCCCATAGATGCCGCCATACGGGACTCGTGGCAGACGGAGGGAGCAGTCTCTACCCTAGCTAAGCGTATAACTATCCCCGTCGAAGACAGTTGTGCTTTCCTAGATCCTATGGATAAAAAATTGGAGGTTCTCCTTAAGAAAATTTTTATACATCAAGGTTTTATTCTCCAGCCTCTTGCATTCATTGCCCCAGTTTCTGCTGCAGCGGCTTTTTGGTTTGAGTCTGGAGGAGGCTCTACAGGTGGAGACCCCGTTAGATGATATTTTGGACAGGATTAAAGCTCTTAAGTTAGCTAATTCTTTTATTTCTGATGCCGTTTTTCATTTAACCAAGCTAACGGCTAAGAATTCAGGTTTTGCCATTCTGGCGCGTAGGGCGCTATGGCTTAAGTCCTGGTCAGCAGACGTTACTTCAAAGTCTAAGCTTCTTAACATCCCCTTCAAAGGACAGACCCTATTCGGGCCCGGCCTGAAGGAGATCATCTCTGATATTACCGGAGGAAAAGGTCACGCCCTTCCTCAGAATAGGTCCAATAAATTAAGGACCAAACAGAATAATTTTCGTTCCTTTCGAAACTTCAAGAGTGGCGCAGCTTCAGCTTCCTCTAATGCAAAACAAGAGGGAAATGTCGCCCAGTCCAAACCAGTCTGGAGACCTAACCAGGCTTGGAACAAGAGGAAGCAGGCCAAGAAACCTGCTGCTGCCTCTAAGACAGCATGAAGGAGTAGCCCCCGATCCGGGACCGGTTCTAGTCGGGGGCAGACTTTCTCTCTTCGCCCAGGCTTGGGCAAGAGACGTCCAGGATCCCTGGGCACTAGAGATTGTTTCCCAGGGATATCTTCTGGAATTCAAAGGTTCATCTCCAAAGGGGAGATTTCATCTCTCACAATTATCTGCAAACCAGATAGAGAGAGGCATTCTTACGTTGCGTTCAAGACCTACTGATTATGGGAGTGATCCACCCAGTTGCAAGGGAGGAACAGGGGCAGGGTTTCTATTCAAACCTGTTTATAGTTCCCAAAAAAGAGGGAACTTTCAGACCAATCTTGGATCTCAAGATCCTAAACAAATTTCTCAGGGTCCCATCCTTCAAGATGGAGACAATCCGAACCATCCTCCCTATGATCCAGGAGGGTCAATATATGACTACCGTGGACTTAAAGGATGCTTATCTCCACATTCCGATTCACAGAGAGCATCATCAGTTCCTCAGGATCGCCCTTCCTAGACAGGCATTACCAGTTTGTGGCTCTTCCTTTCGGATTAGCCACGGCACCAAGAATCTTTACGAAGGTTCTAGGGTCCCTTCTGGCGGTTCTAAGGCCGCGGGGCATAGCGGTGGCGCCTTACTTAGACGACATTCAAATCCAGGCGTCGACTTTTCAAATTTTCCAAGTCCCATACGGACATTGTTCTGGTCTCACGGGTGGAAAGTGAACAGAGAAAAGAGTTCTCTTTCTCCTCTCACAAGAGTTTCCTTCCTAGGAACTCTGATAGATTCAGTAGAAATTAAAATTTTTCTGACAGAGGTCAGGATATCAAAGCTTCTAACTTCCTGCCGTGCTCTTCATTCCACTTCTCGGCCGTCAGTGGCTCAGTGTATGGAAATGATCGGCCTAATAGTAGCGGCAATGGACATAGTTCCGTTTGCCCGCCTACATCTCAGACCACTGCAACTTTGCATGCTCAATCAGTGGAATGGGGACTACACAGATTTGTCTCCTCTGCTAAATCTGGATCAAGAGACCAGGGATTCTCTTCTCTGGTGGTTATCTCGGGTCCATCTGTCCAGGGGAATGAGTTTCTGCATGCCAGAGTGGACTATAGTGACGACAGATGCCAGCCTTCTGGGCTGGGGCGCAGTCTGGAATTCCCTGAAGGCTCAGGGCTCGTGGACTCAGGAGGAGGCCCTCCTTCCGATAAACATTCTGGAGCTAAGAGCAATATTCAATGCTCTTCAGGCTTGGCCTCAACTAACTGCGGTCAGATTCATCAGATTTCAGTCGGACAATATCACAACTGTAGCCTATATCAACCATCAGGGGGGAACAAGAAGTCCCCTGGCAATGATGGAGGTTTCCAAGATAATTCTATGGGCAGAGGTTCACTCTTGCCATCTCTCAGCTATCCATATCCCAGGAGTGGAGAACTGGGAGGCGGACTTTCTAAGTCGGCAGACTTTTCATCTGGGGGAGTGGGAGCTCCATCCGGAGGTATTTGCCCAGCTGATTCAACTATGGGGCAAACCAGAACTGGATCTGATGGCATCTCGTCAGAACGCCAAACTTTCTCGTTACGGGTCCAGGTCAAGGGATCCCCAGGCAACGCTGATAGATGCTCTAGCAGTGCCCTGGTCCTTCAGCCTGGCTTATGCGTTTCCACCATTTCCTCTTCTCACTCGTCTCATAGCCAAGATCAAGCAGGAGAGAGCTTCTGTGATTTTGATAGCACCTGCGTGGCCACGCAGGACTTGGTATGCAGATCTGGTGGACATGTCATCCTTTCCACCATGGACTCTGCCGCTGAGGCAGGATCTTCTACTCCAAGGTCCATTCAAACATTCAAATCTAGTTTCTCTGCGACTGACTGCTTGGAGATTGAACGCTTGATTCTATCAAAACGTGGTTTCTCCGAGTCGGTCATTGATACCTTGATTCAGGCTTGAAAGCCTGTCACCAGGAAAATCTATCATAAGATATGGTGTAAATATCTTCATTGGTGTGAATCCAAGGGTTACTCGTGGAGTAAGGTCAGGATTCCTACTATCCTTTCTCCAAGAAGGTTTGGAAAAGGGATTATCGGCTAGTTCCTTAAAGGGACAGATTTCTGCTCTGTCTATTCTTTTGCTGCACAAGCGTCTGGCTCATGTTCCAGACGTTCAGGCGTTTTGTCAGGCTTTGGTTAGAATCAGGCCTGTGTTTAAACCTGTTGCTCCGCCATGGAGTTTAAATTTAGTTCTTAAAGTTCTTCAAGGGGTTCTGTTTGAACCCTTGCATTCCATAGATATCAAGCTTTTATCTTGGAAAGTTCTGTTTTTAGTAGCTATCTCTTCGGCCCAAAGAGTTTCAGAGTTATCTGCCTTACAGTGTGATTCCCCTTATCTGATCTTCCATGCAGATAAGGTAGTTTTGCGTACCAAACCTGGGTTTCTTCCTAAGGTAGTATCTAATAGGAATATCAATCAGGAAATTGTTGTTCCGTCTCTGTGTCCTAATCCTTCTTCAAAGAAGGAACGTCTGTTATACAATCTTGACATGGTTCGTGCTTTAAAGTTTTATTTGCAAGCTACTTAGGATTTTCGTCAAACATCTGCATTGTTTGTTGTCTACTCTGGAAAGAGGAGAGGCCAAAATGCTTCGGCAACTTCTCTTTCTTTTTGGCTGAGAAGCATAATCTGTTTAGCTTATGAGACTGCTGGCCAGCAGCCTCCTGAAAGAATTACAGCTCATTCTACTAGAGCGGTAGCTTCCACATGGGCTTTTAAACATGAGGCCTCTGTTGAACAGATTTGTAAGGCGGCGACTTGGTCTTCGCTTCATACTTTTTCTAAATTCTACAAATTTGATACCTTTGCTTCCTCGGAGGCTATTTTTGGGAGAAAGGTCTTACAGGCAGTGGTGCCTTCCGTTTAAGTGCCTGCCTTGTCCCTCCCTTCATCCGTGTCCTAAAGCTTTGGTATTGGTATCCCACAAGTAATAGATGAACCCGTGGACTGGATACACCTTACAAGAGAAAATAAAATTTATGCTTACCTGATAAATTTCTTTCTCTTGTGGTGTATCCAGTCCACGGCCCGCCCTGTCACTTTAAGGCAGGTGTTTTTATTTTTAAAAACTACAGTCACCACTGCACCCTATAGTTTCTCCTTTTTTCTTACTTGTCTTCGGTCGAATGACTGGAGGTGGGGGTTAGGGGAGGAGCTATATAGACAGCTCTGCTGTGGGTGTCCTCTTGCAACTTCCTGTTGGGAAGGAGAATATCCCACAAGTAATGGATGAACCCGTGGACTGGATACACCACAAGAGAGAGAAATGTATCGGGTAAGCATACATTTTGTTTCTTGTATCCTTTTTTTGTTTTTTAGCTGTTAATGTATTGTTTCCATTTTCAGTCAATGTTTTCTTTCCCTGAACCAACTTTTGTCTGTCTAATTTGATAGCTCTCTCATATGCCCCTTGAACAATATTATTTGAATAATGTTTCTCTGCGAATTTATCTTTTAGATGTTTTGCCTCGGCTACAAAGTTGTTAATATCTGTGCAATTTTGCCTTAGTCTCTGGAATTGCCCGTATGGGATATTCTCTATCCATTTAGGGGGATGGCTGCTTCTTGCGTCTAGATACCCATTAGTGTCAGTTGTTTTTCTGTAAAGTTTACTACATATACTTCCATTAGAGATGTATAGAGTGATGTCTAAAAAGTCGATAGAGGATTCTTCTAGTCTCTGGGTAAAACTGAGATTCATGCAATTAGTGTTTAGTTCTTGAACATATATGTTCCATGAATCAACTTCACCGTCCCAGATGACTAGAATATCATCTATGAACCGATGCCAAAAAATTACATTCTTATGTTTGAACCCTAAGCCATCATAGACCATGTCCTCCTCAAATGCTCCCATATACAGGTTCGCAAAGTTATGCGCAAATTTCGTGCCCATTGCTGTCCCCGTGTTTTGCAAGTAATATTGTCCTTCAAATTTAAAATAATTATTTTGTAAAATGTACTTTATTGATTCCACTATAAAATTTCTTTGGATAGGAGCAATATGATGGGCCGTGTCTAGTGATTCCTAATGGCGCTAATCCCACATTCATGTGGGATAGACGTGTACAATGCTGTCACATCAAGTGTTGCCCATTTATATGTGGGCTTCCATTCTACACTCTCTATGATTTGTAGGAGATGAGGGGTGTCTCTTAGATATGATCGTAAATTAACAACCGTTGGTCTCAGAAATAAATCTACATATTCTGAGAGACACGGCCCATCATATTTCTCCAATCCAAAGAAATTTTATAATGGAATCAATTAAGTACATTTTACAAAATAATTATTTTAAATTTGAAGGACAATATTACTTGCAAAACACGGGGACAGCAATGGGCACGAAATTTGCGCCTAACTTTGCAAACCTGTATATGGGAACATTTGAGGAAGACATGGTCTATGATGGCTTAGGGTTCAAACATAAGAATGTAATTTTTTGGCATTGGTTCATAGATGATATTCTAGTCATCTGGGACGGTGAAGTTGATTCATGGAACATATATGTTCAAGAACTAAACACTAATTGCATGAATCTCAGTTTTACCCAGAGACTGGAAGAATCCTCTATCGACTTTTTAGGCATCACTCTATACATCTCTAATGGAAGTATATGTAGTAAACTTTACAGAAAAACAACTGACACTAATGGGTATCTAGACGCAAGAAGCAGCCATCACCCTAAATGGATAGAGAATATCCCATGCGGGCAATTCCAGAGACTAAGGCGAAATTGCACAGATATTAACAATTTTGTAGCCGAAGCAAAACATCTAAAAGATAAATTCGCAGAGAAACATTATTCAAATAATATTGTTCAAGGGGCATATGAGAGAGCTATCAAATTAGACAGACATAAGTTGGTTCAGGGAAAGAAAACATTGACTGAAAATGGAAACAATACATTAACAGCTAAAAAACAAAAAAAGGATACAAGAATCAATTTTGTAACTACATTTAATGAGGGCCATTGGAGAATTAAGAATATACTCCAAAAAAACTGGTCTATACTGAAGAGTGATCCAATATTGAAAGATACCATAGGTAATAAACCATATATTACTTATAAGAAAAATAAAAATTTAAAAAACCTTCTAGCACCCAGTGATATACAAATAATCAAGAAAACAAACAACAAGGGTCACATTACTGACCTAAAAGGTTTTTATAAATGTCAAAGAAAAAATTGCGTTTGCTGTACACATATACATAGGGACAAAAAGTTCAATAAATATATTATAAGTGGCAGAAATGGGGAAAAATACCCTATCAAAATTTTACTCAACTGTAAATCAGATCACGTGGTGTATATGCTAGAATGCACTTGCAGCACCCCAAAAAGATATATAAGTCGCACTACACGGGGTCTTAAGATACGCTGCTTGGAACATATGAAAAACATTGAAGCAGGAACTCTCAAAAATCCACTACTAAATCATTTTACACAAATACACGGAAAAAATAAAAATGAGTTCTTTATTAAAGCCATAGAACAAGTACACACAGGTAAACGAGGGGGTAGCAGACTTCTAGAACTACGTAAAAGAGAGACATTCTGGATACACAGATTGGAAACTCTGGAACCCAAAGGGTTAAATAGAGACATTGATCTGGCAGCATTTCTGTAATATACACTTATTGCTTTCCCTTTTTAAATAAAATCGTTTTAAAATTCCCCCTTTTTAACATATTTTAAAATGTCTCATAATGTATTATCATCTAAATCTGGTTATATATATGAATAAGTCTCCCTTATAACGATTTTTATAATCTTTTACAATACATCTGAGTAATTTTTAAATACACAGATCTTAAGCTACTATATGAGGAATATAGGATTTACATAGATTTTATTCAGATCTATTTATGTATAATGTGTATAAAGAGTACATTGACTGATTAAGTATTAAGTTTCTTGCATTTATGTATTGTTTATGCAAACCATGTATGGGCATTTAATTAATTATTTATTTATTTAATCATTTATTGCACAAGTGAGTGCGCCTTACATAGAAAACGGCACCTCTTTGTCAATATATAAGGGTAGCTGTTTGTACAAAATGTAAGCACCATTTATATGCATATATACAAGTAATGTAACCCAGGCGGTCTGCAAAAATAGAAACTAAAAAATATGTTTTTAAACTCTGATTCAATACTACACAGTCGTTTCCCTTTTGCCCAAAAGCAAGATGGCGATGGAGGGGCTGATAGGAGGCTAAATGACCTCAGTCAAACGCTTATATACATCTAGGTAGGGGGGCGGCCCACACCTCTGATGAAGTAACCCATTGGTTACGAAACGTGTTAGGCTCCGCCCCCCACCAAACGTCAGTACACTACAGGAGAGCGCATACGGAGCTGCATAAGGACTCAGCTGCTGCACAATTTATCTTATTGTGGCAGTCTGGAGAATATGCTTTGGTGCTCCTTAGTTGGAATACTGCAGAATAGAGCGCAGGTTTATCGATCTGATCACTGGATCTTATAACCGGTCTGACTACGGCTCTTTAGTTTTTATGTATATGTAATTTTGATCGTCATACTGTTTGTCTATGCCCCTAAATGGTTATTTGATGTGAACTTTTATAACACTATTTGATTTATGGCTATCTATTATCTGTGTTAGTGGTGTTTATATGGTTATAGTATATATATAAGCATACAGGTCTATCCCTACCCCTTATCCCCATATCCATCTACACAGAGTTATACTACAGAAAAGGACTCCTGCTGCCTGAAGCAGCTTGTGGACATCTGAGGAGCCATGGAGGAGCAGAGGATCGAAAGGAGGAAGACCACACTAACACAAAGGCACTGTATATACCTCATATTGTGAGGATACATCAGGTGAGCGTGGATTTTTCACCTTTTTATTCATCTATATAGCTTGAACGTATTACACGAAGTGTGCCTCTGTGCGTCTGTCTTGTCCCATACTTTTTCATATATATATATATATATATACACACACACACACACACACACACACACACACACACACACACACACACACACACATATAGTATATATGTGTCTGTCTCTCACTTTTTAGAGCAAATGGTAGGGGGAGTCTGCACTCACATTTCAGTGTAATGGTAATGAGAATCCGCACTCACTGTAGTTTCAAATCAAACAGCAACATATGTCCCTTCTTTAAATAAAAAAATAAATAAAAAAAGAATGATGGCACCAAACGTAGCAATAAGGCTCTGTGCCAACACATACACAGTAGCAGCACAGCCAGTCACATTCATAAACCTTATAACATTAAGGGAGAGTACTCATGTATGTCTGGAAATGTGGTATACATGATAAAGTGCACAGCATGGGACTTTGGAGGCTGCACAGGAGAAACTGGATAAAAACTACACCTTCGGATGAATCTGCATAGACAAGAATCACAAGGAAAATAAAAGCTGTACCCCAGTTGGACACCATTGCACACAGACTGGCCACTCCATTGGAAAACTCACAACTTAAAATACTGAATGGGAACTTTAAAAGCACCCAGGACCGGAAAACATTTTAAATGAAAATGTGGCATATTTCAACACAAAAATCACAGGACTGAATGCAGATTCCAGCTTTTTGTCTCATTAACAAAAGTTTATATAATAATCTAACATTTGTCATTGGCCTGTACACATATGTACATGTTAACATCAGTGACTGCCTGTGAATTACATGTGAATATGTTATGTACATACAGCATATCTCAGAAAGCTCTCTGTTTTAAGATTACCCAGCACTTAACCTGCCAGTGTATCCCCCCCAGCCTCAGCATTTATCAGTTTCAGACTGATCTTCTATTTACAGCACTCTGCAAACCCAGTGATCTCTCCCACCTCCTGTCCTGTCCACATATCCTCCCTTCTTTTCAAGAACAAATTCTCTCATTTTGATCAGTATTGCTTCAGACCTGAGGAAGAGATTAATCTCGAAAGCTTGTCTTCTACTATGTAATAACTAATGCATGCTGCAATACACTTGTTATTTTTGATACTCAACTACTGGACTGGGTACATACATATATACATCATACAGTCAGGGAAGTTTCTAGAGAATCTGGCTCCCAGGGCGACATTTCAAAAAGTGCCCCCCTCATTGTAAATTATACATTCTGAATGTTCTTGAAATGGCAATCAGATCAGTGCAGAGAGATGCCAGCAGAAGGTAAAACATGGTTTTCTCATCCTTGTGTGCTGCATTTTTAAAGGAGTATGTGATGAGAGTGTGAAGTGACGTCACCGGATGGGGGCCGGGCTTAGGCTCGTTTGTCTGTGTCGCAGTTACTAAGTGAGATCAATGCTACCAGATGTATATTTCCATGCTGTGCAGTAAGATAGTGTTGTACCATCTTTGCTGTGTCCTGCATCTGATGACATGGTGTCAGAAGTTCTTGGCTGCGCTTCTGTTTCCTGATTGTTGACAATGTAGAAGTTTACCCCACCTGAGCATTTTGATTTTTCTCAGCCTGCAGCTTGGCCCACATGGCGTCAGCGGTTTCAGCGCTTCAAGATTGCTTCCAAGCTCGACAAGGAGAGTGGTGAAGTACAAGTTAATTCTCTTTTATACTCTATGGGGAAAGATGTGGAGACAGTGTTCAATGCCTTTACTTTCCAAGAAGGGAAAGAAATGTGATTCATGAGAGGGCTTGTTTTCACAAACGTGCTCAGCGTGTGGGAGAATCTGTGAAGTCATTTGTGCGCAGCCTGTATGAACTAGCTGAATTCTGTGAGTTTGGTGTTGCTAAAGAGGTTCAAACCAGAGACAGAATAGTCATAGGAATTGCAGATTCTGAAGTCTCACTGAAGCTACAGTTAGAGTCTGATTTAACATTAGATGGGGCTATTAGGATGGCCCGCCAGAGTGAACTAGTGAAAAAGCAAAGTGCTGATCTGAGGTCTGAGAGTATTGTAGATGAAGTGCAGCAGTTCAGGAGAGCTGCTAGTGAAAGGCACAGTGTGAGCGGTAGACCTAGGGCAAAAGATAGGCCCAGAAGTGGATGGGCGCAGCATGCCCGATGCACACGGTGCAACCGTGCCCATGATCAGAGTGTCATATGCCCTGCTAAAGACAAAAGATGTAGAAAATGTAACAGAATGGGCCATTTTGAAGTGGTGTGTAAAACTGAATATATTAAGGAGATGCAGGTGGATAGCGACCAGGAAGGTCAAGAAGTGTACTTTGCAGGGTCTGTTGTTGAACGGCCGGGTTCGGAAGATGATTGGAGGGTTACTCTTACTGTAATGGGAGCCAAAGTTGCCTTTAAGATTGACACAGGAGCAGACATAACTGTAATGTCCCTTGCAGCATTCATAAAACTGCCTCGACAGCTCCAGCTGGCGAAGGTCACAACAAAAGTCCATAGTCCTGGTGGCCGCATTGATTGTGCTGGGAAATTTCTTGCCAGCTGTGAGTACAGGCAAAGGAAATTCACCATGTGGGTGCATGTGATTAGAGGTCAGTGTGTTAACAATTTAATGAGCAGAAAAGCAGTCTGTGGTTTGGGCCTAGTAGCCAGAGTGAATGAGATCTCAGAAGATATGCTTGGTGAATTGGGCCTACTGAATTGCAACCCAGTCCGTATATCACTTAAAGGTGACGCAGTCCCATACAGCATTACCATTCCCCGTAGAATTCCATTCCCGCTCATGCCTCAAGTGGAGAAGGAGCTTCTGTGTATGAAGAATATGGGGGTTATTGAAGAGGTTGTTGAAGCAATTGACTAGTGTGCCCCCATTGTGCCTGTTGCGAAAAAAAAACCCGGGAAAGTATGCATCTGCGTAGACTTGAAAAGGCTGAATGAGGTGGTGAAGAGAGATATGTGCTGCCGACACTTGAAGACATAGCTCCGAAATTGGCTGGGGCGAAGTTCTTCTCTACATTGGATGCTTCTAGGGTCTTCTGGCAGATACCTCTAGATCCAAAGTGCCGCAAACTGACTACCTTCATTACACCGGTAGGACGGTTTTGCTTCTGCAAACTCCCCTTTGGGATATCCTCTGCTCCTGAAATCTTTCAAAGAGAAATGAGTTCTCTCCTAAGAGACCACGTGGGCACGGCAGTCGTCATGGACGACATCTTGGTGTATGGGTCTACATTGGAGGAACATGATCAGCGATTGAGCTGTGTGCTGCAGACTATCAGAGAGTCCGGGCTGATGCTAAATAAAGAGAAATGCCATTTTAGGAAAGCTGAGTTATGTTACTTTGGGCATATCATCAATGGAAATGGCATCAAGCCAGACCCCGAGAAAATTTGTGCTATTGAACAGATGAAAAGTCCTTCTGATGTACATGAGCTGAGACAAATATTGGGCCTTGTAAATTATGTGGGCAGGTTCCTTCCAGATTTATCCACAATACTACACCCTATCACAGAGTTGCTAAAGAAAGATGTTGCCTGGGTCTGGGGACCTTCACAGGAAGAATATTTTATGCAGGTCAAGTCCCTGCTGGGGTCTGCCCCAGTGTTGGGGTTCTATGACCCTTCCAAAAAGACTGTGGTAGGTGCTGATGCGAGCGGTTATGGGTTAGGAGCCGCCCTCCTGCAGCTGAATGAAAACAAACTACAGCCCATCGCCTACTGTTCCCGTACACTGACGGCTGCTGAGTCAAAATACGCCAAAATTGAGAAAGAGTGCCTGGCTGCAGTTTGGGCCTGTGAGCGCTCCCAGCGTTACCTAGTGGGTTTAGAGAACTTTAGTCTGGAGACTGACCATAAACCGCTAGTCCCTCTAATCAACTTCTATGATATTGACAAAACACCCCTAAGATGCCAGAGACTTCTAATTCAACATTCAGGCAGTGCATGTGCCGGGGAAACAACTGTTTGTGGCAGATACACTATCCAGGCTCCCGCTGGCTGCTACTGAAGAGTCTTCAACGGAATCAGATGTGAAAGTGTATGTAGATTCAGTTCTGGCCTCCAAATCCATTTCTTCAGGGAAGCTAGAACAAATAAAGAAAGAGACATATTTAGATACAGACCTTCAAGAAGTTATACAGTACATAAAAGAAGGTTGGCCCGAGAGTCGGGCAGCCTGGATGTCTTTAAGTTCTTACCAGTCAGAAAGGTCGCAGCTCACGGAGCTGGATTGGTTGGTGCTGTTCCAGGACCACATTGTTATTCCTGTTAGCATGTGGCAGGAGATGTTAAGCAGGATTTATGATGGCCACTTAGGCATTACAAAGTGCAGAGAAAGGGCAGCTACGGCAGTATGGTGGCATGGGATCAGTTCCGACATTGCAAGCCATGTGTCAAAATGTGCCTTTTGCCCGGAACGCCGGCTTACTCAGAGAAGAGAGCCCTTGATTTCTACTCTGCTGCCTGCAGGCCCGTGGCAGAAAATAGCTGCTATTTTGTGCGAACTGCACTGGAAAAAGTACCTAGTCGTGATCGACTACTATTCCAGGTATTTGGAAATTGCACCTTTGAATGAAATCACAAGTCAAGCCATTCTCACTCATCTCAAGAGCTTGTTCGCCCGGTGGGGCATACCAGTGATAACGGAATGCAGTTTGCTTCCACAGAGTTCAGTTCTTTCAGCAGAGAATATGATTTTGTACATTCCACATCAAGTCCACATTACCCGCAGGCCAATAGACTGGCTGAAAGGCCCGTTTGTCTGTGTCGAAGTTACTATTTGAGATCAATGCTACCAGATGTATATTTCCATGCTCTGCAATAAAATAGTGTTGTACCATCTTTGCTGTGTCATGCATCTCATGACAGAGTATATTGAGAAGGCAACTTGACACCTGAGCAGTAGCCCGGTTTGTCCGTCCTTAAAAAGGGCTATGTCTACAGTCCTTTAGAATATCCAGCAAAAGAGCTTTCAGTAAATCGTTTACAGTTCAGCTCTGAAGAAGGGGTCACCTGAGCTGTGAAACTTTACAAAAATAAACATTGTATAATTTGAGCATGGTGAGTTCCCTACCACCCATTTTGGATATTCTAGAGGACTGCATGCTCTTATGAATGTTTTGGCAGGCATCCCAGGCAGTTGTCTGTTTTTAAGTGAAAGTGTCTTCTCCATTTTAAGATTTATTAAAGCATGTCTTTTTGTTCTTATGAACCCTGGGAATCTGTGTTTTAAACCCCACAAAGAGCTTAAACTAAAGTACTGCTCTGCAGCCACCGATAACAGCTGGTCCTGAGAAGAAAGTGTCTCTGGCCCAATCAGCAGCGGTAGTCACATGACCCAACTGTGCAAATTGCACTGCTGATTGCCTTAGTGGTAGTTTCCACTCTGGACCAGCAGTTCTCTGCAGGTTCAGATTGGCACTTTGTCTTTGTGTTTAACTCATTTATGGGGGTTAAACACATTGGTTTGCATGGTCTGTAGTGATTACAATTTATGCTCTAATGAATGAGCCATTTTTTTTACTATGATGGCTTTTTTGCTATGAATTGTCAAATATTTTCACTATATACACTACACTTCGTGATTGAGTTTCACACTAATGAGCTAACCTAATGTGTTGTGCACGTTACACCACATACCAGTAATGCACAAATACATATGTGCCTGCTTTACCTATAGGAGCAACATTTTCTTGGAGTGATAGCTTCTCTTGCTTTTGCTTCAGGTTTTATTTTCTCTAAACATTGCTTCTCTTATACCAGCAAGGACTGTATATTTTGTAGTGTTAGAGTAGAATCTAGCAAAAAAAGTAAATATATATCAAATGTTTGTTTCACGTTATCCAGTTATAATATTGCTGTTTCAATTATTAATAGCATTAGACATCTGTTACTCTTTTTATGCAGTAGACTAGACAAAGCAGCCCATTTCTTTTACGTTTTGCTGTGAATAAAAACACTATATTTTGTGAATTTCATTCCATGCATGTGGTGTTGGAACACTAGATAAATAGTACACGTGTGGCTGAGCTAGTGGGAGTAGTGCCCAACTATAAAACTGAAATCTAAGTGGCTTCCCATGGCGACCGGCACAACGATTGTCTGTTGTATCCAACTGTTTGTTTTATACTTGCTGTGACCAACTAGAATACAGGACATCTTTTATAACACGATCTTAGAGCAATATAAGTTTGTGTAAATAAATGGCACTCGCTTAATTTATTCTGTTAGACAGGGTCTGCTATAAATCTTATGTTGTTAGTTTAAGGTATAAACAGCCTGTGCAGATGGGTGGCCAAAGTTAGTACTAACTGCTCCTGCCGCCACTGTTTAGGTTAAAAGGAAGTCCTTAACTGCGCTCTCGCTCTCATTTTTTTTTTTTTTTAATATCGATTTCTATGTGAAGGTTTTCAACCTGTAAAGTCTTGTAAAATATCATAACTTTTATATGTCTGTTTATCATCATAATGCACAGCACAAAAAAGCAGCTAAAAACACACATTATCTTGTAATAGCATACAGATTAAATATGGTAAATATCTGTAAAAAATATGTTTGGCACTAAAGACACAGAACTTGTATATGCATTTTAAAGCCATAATATAGTTTGTGTAAATAATTTACAAACTTGTGTAAATATTTTAGTTTTTATTGGTTGTCTGTGGTCACATGTTTTGTACTCTACTATATTAATATTATAGTGGTGTATTTAATGTTAACTTTTTTGTTAAAGACAACATTTAAACAGACATGTTACTCATAAAATTGTCCTTTGTCCCTGATTCAACTGTGAGAAAGTAAAATGTTAATGATGTATACCTGTTTTGTTTTGTTTTCTTTTAAATCTCTTTAACCTCTTAAGGACATATGACGGAATTTTTCCGTCATAAAACAATTGAGCAAACTGAAAGCTGTGTCCTTAAAGGGTTAAACTAATATTAATTCACAAGAGGAACTGTTCTGTTAGCAGTTGTCTTTCAGTTCCTCTAATTTATCTGCATTTTTTAATTAACCAATCCGTTCACACTTTGCTGTGATCTTGTGAAATTTTTCTACCCCATAAGATGTCCCTACATATGTTTTTGGAATAAACCTCCTTGAATTAAGAAGGAAGAGAAGGTGACTGAAGGTGTCTGCACATGTCAGTTGCATGCTCCCTTGCTGTTCTTAGGATAAACATTTGCATTGTTTGCTGCAAATACCCCCCCCCCTGGGAGGGGCGGGGCCATGGCTGTGTCATGGATTGGCTACAGTCTGGGTGTTAACAGTGTGTGTGGCAGGATAGGGTGCATCCTGGGTACAGTTGTTAAATTTGGGACATTTGTCCTGGCTCAGAAGTTGCAGATGGGATGTGGACTAGACTTCTTTTTTTTATTATTACAGAGATGTATATGTGATATTTTTTAGTCCGTTTTTACATACATAATACATCACCTATGTGCTGCATTTGGCTGTACCTTCTACCGAAATGCAGAAAATAAAAAAGACCAAGGTGAGAGAGATGACCAGTAGAGCAGGTGTAAGCACACGTGGAGGGGTGCTAAGATATATTTGATTTTTTATTTAATTTTTCAAAATAGCTTGATCTCTTTTTGTCCCATCAAATTACAATCATTTAAATACATTAAATAGGTTTCATGGTTTTTCAGTCCCTTTAAGTTTGGTCAGATCAGGAACAATGAATGCTAAAGGCACATAATATATGAACATTATGTGGCTCTTAGTCCCTGGAGCATGCTACCTGTTTGCCTAACCTTTTACCAGGCCGAGATGTACTTAGAATTACTATTATCATAATCAGTTATTTATATAGTGCCAACAGATTCTGCAGTGCTATAAACATTGGTTTAATATGCAAGATAACAATTATGTGATACAAAGGGATAGAGGCTCTTGCAAAGAGTTGCAATGTTGTAAATCAGCTCTCATGAAGGTGATCTACAAAGCAGTTGGGCTTGTAGGCTCACATGCTAAGTAAGGGGGTTCAAGGGGATGAGAAAAGGAGAGAAACTAAGATAAGAAAATGCTAGTGTATATTTTATGCATCCCTGAACAGTAGTCTTTAAAGAGTGCTTGAAAGTTTGAAAACTAGGGGAGAGTCTTGAGAGTTCCATAAGAAAGGTGCCAATCTGTAGAAGTCTTGTAGATGGGAATGCTAGAAGGTAACAAGAGAGGAGGAGCGGAGGTCATGAGCAGAGCGAAGGGGACGGGAGCGATAGTATCTGGAGATGAGGTCGTAGATGTAGGGGGGAGCAGTGTTAAGAGCCTTGAATTTCAGGATTTTATGTTTTAGGAAGCCAGTTAATGGATTGGCATAAAGGTGCTGTAAATGAGAAGTCATGTGTAAGGAAGATCAGCTTGGCAGAGGCATTTATAATGGATTGTTAGGGAGATGGACGGCAGCAAGGGAAGCCAGAGACCATGGAGTTGCAATAGTCAAAGCAAGAAATAATGAGAGAGTGGATTCAATTGTTATTTGTTTCAGTTGTGAGGAAGTGGCACATTTTGGAAATGTTTTTAAGGTGGAAACAGCAGGTATTTGCCAAAGACTGGAAGTGGGGAGTGAAACAGAGATATGACTCAAGTGTCCCCAAGACTATGGGCATGCAGGGTTGTGTTAATGAAAAGTTAGGGGATAGAGAGGGGGGATTAAGGAGCTCAGTTTTGGAGAGATTTAGCTTAAGGAAGTGAGAGGGCATCCAGGATGAATTATTAAAAAGACAGTTAGTGATATGAGTTAGCAAGGAAGGGGATAAGTCTGGTGCAAAGAGGTATATATAGAAACCCGTAAGATTTTATTAAGAAAATAAAGGATGATGTATAAATTGAGAAGAGAAGGGGACCAAGGAAAGAACCTTGTGGTACCCCAACAGAAAGTGGTAAATGGTTAGAGGATGTGCCAGAGAAGGTTGCACTAAAGGTCCGGTTATACAGAAGGAGAACCAGGAGAGGGCTGTGTCGCAAATGAAGAAAGATTGGAGGGTTTGGAGCAAGAGAGAGTTGTCAACAGTGTCAAAGGTTGCAGACAGCTCAATAAGTATTTACAGAGAAACACAAACTTTTGATTTTGCTGTAGTTAGGTTGTTAGTAACCTTAATTATTGCTGCTTCTTTTGAGTGTTGGGAGTGAAATCCAGATTGCAATGGATCAAGGAGGGAGTTTAATGTGAGGAAATGTGATAAACGTGTATATACGAGCCTTTCCACAGGTTTTGAGACAGTAGGGAAATAGGGTGGTAGTTGGAAGGGAATGATGGTTGGAGAGAAGATTTTCTGAGGTTAGGTATGAGTAGTGCATGTTTAAGGGATAATGAAAATATACCAGTGCTGAGGGAGAGATTAAAGATATGTGTGAGGATTGAAGTAAGAGTAGGAGAGAGGGAGAGCAGTAGTTGTGAGGGGATGGGATCAAGGGGACAGGTAGTGTGGTGAGAGGAATATATAAGGGCAGAGACTTATTTGTAAGTAGCAGGGGCAAAAGAGCTGAATCTGTGGGTTGGATGCTGGTAGTTTGTTGACAGATGATTTTGTTTCTGATGGATTCAATTGTGTTGGCGAAATGGTTGGAAAAACCTTGAGCTAAAACAGAAGTGGAAATAGGAGGAGGGGATGGGCGTAGAAGGGTATTAAAAGGGGAGAACAGATGTTTTGGGTTTGAAAAAAAAGAGTAGAAATAAAAGTAGAGAAGTAATCCTGCTTGGAGAGAATAACGGTAGAGTAGTAGAAGTTTAAGAATAACTTGTAATGAAGAAAGTCAGCTCAACACCGAGATTTTCTCAATTTTCACTCCGCAGCGCGGGAACATCTGTGTAGGAAGCGTGTCAGAGAAGTATGCCTTGACTGAGGATGAGTGCTTGACTCTCGAGATATGGTAGGAGGTGCCAAATTTTCAAGGACCCAGTGGAATGATAGTGACAGATTGGTCAAGATGGGAACAGGGTGAGATGGAAGAGAGCAGAGGTTTGAGAGAGTTTGAAAGATGTTGACGATCTAGTGACTTGATACTTTTGTGAGTTTGTTGTGAGAGCAGTAGGAAGTGATGTGATGTTACAGGTGAGATGATGGTCAGGAAAAGGAAAAGGGGAATTTGTCAAGTTTGGGAGGGTGCATCAATAGCTGAAAATTAGATCAAGGGAGCGTCCATCTTTATAAGTGAAAGAGTCTGATCATTGTGACAGACCGTAAGAGAAAGTAGTGAGCTGGAGAAGTTTTTTTCAGTGGGATTGTCAATAGGGAGGTTGAAATCCCCAAGCATAAGAGCAGGGTTGTCCTGGGACATGTAGAGAATATGAAATGAGCTTCAGGCCCATTTTTATGTAGGTGTGACTAGTAGTAGATGCTTAAATGTTCTTATTTATGATGGCAGGGGTTACATTTAAATTCAGCAAATAAACAGTAACTGTGCAATACGATTTCCAGAAATATGCTGTTTGTTATCTTAACTAGAGCACAGGGGAAATAATCAGTTCGCCCTTCAGCTGTTGAGGTCACCTGTGCTCTAGTTAAAGGGACAGTCTACACCAGAATTTGTATTGTTTTAAAAGATAGATAATCCCTTTATTACCCATTTCCCAGTTTTGCATAACCAACACAGTTATAGTAATATGCTTTTAACCTCTGTGATTATCTTGTATCTAAGCCCCTGCAAACTGCCCCTTTATTTCAGTTCTTTTGACAGACTTGCAGTTTAGCTAATCACTGCTCCCAGATAACTTCACGTGCATGATCACAGTGTTATCTATATGAAACACGTGAACTAACACCCTCTAGTGGTGAAAAACTGTTAAAATGCATTCTGAAAAGAGGTGGCCTTCAAGGTCTAAGAAATTAGCATATGAACCTCCTAGGTTAAGCGTTTTCAACTAAGAATACCAAGAGAACAAAGCAAAATAGGTGCTAAAAGTAAATTGGAAAACTGTTTAAAATGACATGCCCTTTCTGAATCATGAAAGTTTATTTTGGACTAGACTATCCCTTTAAGATCTAATAAATATGTGGCCTGTTAAGGGTCCTGAGGACTGGAGTTGGGAAACACTGGTCTGAACAGATCATCTAAAAGATTGTTGGTTAATTCAAGTGATAAACTTGATTGTGGCATCAAATTGCATTTATAATGTAGAGTGTGTTTTTAGTTAGTTTCCTAGAAGTGTTTGCACTAGTCTCCATAAAATGTTATTTTCCTTTAGCACTGTGTTTCCTCTATTTCAACTCCTTTTAAAATTTAAGTTAAGATGTTAAATGTTTTATGGAATAGAATAAGATAAGGATAATACATTTTTAGGAGTAATATAGCTGACCGTAAGAATAAGGAAGTAATGTTTCAACAGTTTATCATGGATGAGGTTAACAAATACTGCTAATGCCACCAGTTTGTTGCAGGCTAAATATCCATTGCTACCACCCTGTATAGCATGGCCAAGTCCTATCTGCCACCAGCTTGTGATAGACAGGAATACTTGCCAAGCCATCAACAGAATTGGTCACAAGCTATATTATCCCATTTCCTTACAGGACCCAACCCATTTGAACCCACAAATCTTACCTACACCCCTGATCAGTATTTTCTGCTACCCCCAATACCTTAATATTTAGGGTGTCCTAAAAATTGTACTTGAATTAAAACCCCAATAAAAATCACTATATGCAGTGTCAATGGGGCAGAGATTATACTCAGCTGTCTCAAAGATTGTTATCTATTACTACTCCCAAATCCCTTTCCTCCTCTGTTTGGCTAAGTCTTGTCCCATTTAAATAATAAATTGCATGCTTATTTTTACTTCCAAAATGTAGAACCTTGCATTTTCCCATATTAAATTTCATTTTCCATTTACCTGCCCATATTTCTAATTTTTGCAGATCCCTTTGTAACGAAAGTTCATACTGCTCTGACCTAATGACCTTACTTAACTTAAAGGGACAGTAAACACCAGCATTTTTGTTGTTTAAAAAGGTTGATAATCCCTTTATTACCCATTCCCCAGTTTTGCATAACCAACACAGTTATAATAATATACTTTTTACCTCTGTGATTACCTTGTATCTAAGCCTCTGCAAACTTCCCCCTTATTTCAGTTCTTTTGACAGACTTGCATTTTTAGCCAATCAGTGATGACTTCTAGGAGCTTTACGTGCCTGAGCCCAATGTTATCTATGTGAAACACATGCACTAACGCCCTATAGTGGTAAAAAAATGTCAAAATGCTTTCAGATTAGAGGCATCCTTCAAGGTCTAAGATTTTAGGATATGAACTTCCTAGGTTTAGCTTTCAACTAAGAATACCAAGAGAACAAAGAAAAATTGGTAATAAACGTAAATTGGAAAGTTGTTCAAAATTACATGCCCTATCTAAATCATGAAAGTTTTCTTTTTTTTTACTTGACTATCCCTTTAATATCATCTGCAAAAATAAAGATGTTGCTATTTAATCCTTGATCCAAGTCATTTATAAAAATATTAAAAAGAACAGGACCCAGTACTGATCCCTGGGGGACTCCACTGATTACCTTTGTCCAATCTGAGTATGATCCATTCACTTCTACTCGTTGCTCCCTATCTTTTATCCAGTTATTTATCCATAACATTTTCAGCTATTTCCAGTCCCTTAATTTTGTGCATTAATATATTGTGGCACTATATCAAATGCCTTTGCAAAATCCAAGTATATCACATCAACTGATTCCTCTTTATCTATATTTGTACTTACTTCCTCATATAATCTAATTAGATTAGTTTTACATGATCAATTTCTCATAAAACCATGCTGATTTGAACTCATAATCGTGTTTACACTAATATACTCATCAATATAATCCCGTATAAGCCTTTCAAATATCTTCCCCACTATTAATGTCAGACTAACTGGTCTATAGATACCTGGATCATCCCTGCTTCCCTTTTTGAAGAGTGGCACCACATCAGCTTTATGCCAATCCTGGGGGACCATGCCTGAGGATAATGAGTCTTGAAAAATTAAGAGTAGAGGTTTGTCTATAACAGTGCTAAGTTCCCTTAACACCCTTGGGTGAATTCCATCTGGGCCAGGAGTTTTATTTACCTTAATATTATACATTTTTTCCCCTGATATCCTCTATACATAACCTAATTAATGGTATCTGCTGGCATGTTCTAGTTTGTTCCAAAGTATCCTACATTGGTTCCTCTCTTGTGTATACTGAAGAAAAGAACTGGTTTAGTACCTCAGCCTTCTCCCTGTCACTATTAATCATGCTAACCTCCAAGCATTTTAATGTACCTATATTGTATTTCTTAGATTTTTTGCTATTTATGTACTTAAAGAACCTTTTAGGGTTAGATTTAGAATCCTTTGCAATTATTTTTTCATTTTCAATTTTAGCTAATTTGATTGCTTTTTTGCATGCATTGTTACATTTCTTATAATTATGGTATGTTGAGTCTGTACTATTTTCTTTGAATAATTTAAATGCCGTACGTTTTTTCCTAATTTGTCTCAACACATTTTTATTTAGCCACATTGGCTTGGATTTTCTATTTTTATTTTTATAACCATTAGGTATTTTTTGATATGTATATTTATTTAACAAAGTTTTAAATGTTATCTATTTATCCTCTGTATTTTTATTAGAGAATACTTGTTCTAGAATTCTCTGCAATTTCCAGGGCTCTTAAAGCTTGGCCTCTGTTGAAACAGTAGTCTCATCTCTGTTTCCAGACAGACAATGTTACAGCAGTAGCTTATGTCAATCTTTAGGGGGGAACTTACAGTTCCCTAGCAATGATGGGGTGTCTCGAATTCTCTCATGGGCAAAAAACAATTCTTGTCTAGTCTCTGCTATTTATATTCCAGGGGTGAACAACTGGGAGGCAGTCAATCTCTACACGTCAAGCTGATCATCTCTTTAGGATGTGTTTAATCAGATTGTGGTTCTTTGGGGTCTCCCAAAGATAGATCTGATGGCCTCTCATTTTAACACCAAACTTCCTAGGTACTTTACAAGGTCCATGGATCCTCAGGCAGAGTTAGTGGATGCTCTATTAGTTCTTTGGTCTCTTCAGCTTGCTTATCTGTTTCCTCCTCTGATACTTCTTCCCAGAGTAATTTCCAAGATAAGCCTAGAGAAGTTGTCAGTAATCCTGATTGCCCCAGCATGGCCTTGCAGGATGTGGTATGCAGATCTGGTTCAGATGTCAAGCTGCCCTCCTTGGCCTCTTCCTCTGCGGTCAGACCTTCTGTCTCAAGTTTTATTTTTCCATCCAGATCTCAAGTCTCTGAACTTGATGGCACGGAAATTGAACATTTAGTCCTTAGACATAGGGGTTTCTCTGATTCTGTAATTGAAACCTTCATTCAGGCTTGTAAGCCTGTAACTGGAAGAATATATCACAAGGTCTAGAAGGCCTTTATTTCTTGGTGTATAGATCATAGTTTTACTTGGCATACTTTCCGAATTCCTTGGATTTTGCAGATCTTGGAAGATGGTCTGGATAAGGGCCTATCTGCAGATTTCTGCTCTTTCAGTTTTATTCCACAAAAAGATTGCTATTTTTTCTGATATTCATTGTTTTGTTCAGGCTCTGGTTCATATTAAACCTGTAATCAAGCCAGTTTCTCCTCCATGGAATCTTAGATTGGTGTTAAGGGGTTTGCAGGCTCCTCCTTTTTAACCCATGCATAAGTTGAATATTTAACTACTTTCTTGGAAAGTGTTATTTATTTTGGCTATTTCTTCTGCTAAAAGAGTTTCTGGGTTATCTGCTCTTTCTTGTGATCCTCATCTTATTTTTCATCAGGATAAGGCTGTTTTATGGACTTCATTTGCGAGATTGTTGTTCATTTGTGTCCTAAACCTAAAAATACTTTAGAGATGCTTGCGTTCTTTGGATGTTGTTAGGGCATTGAGATATAAGATTAATGCTACTAAGGACTTTAGAAAAACTTCTAGTTTGTTCATTCTTTTTTTCTGGTCCTGTGAAGGGTCAGAAAGCTTCTGCTGTTTCTTTGGCCTCTTGGCTCAAACTTTTGATTCACAAAGCTTACTTGGAGCCAGGTCAGATTACTGCTCATGCTACTTGGTCAGTTGCCACTTCTTGGTCTTTCACTTTCTACTTGGTCTTCTTTGCATACTTTTACAAAATTCTACCATTTTAATGTTTTTGCTTCTTCTGAAGCAGTCTTTGGCAGAAAGGTTCTTCAGGCAGCTGTCTCAGTTTTGATTTATATTAAGTGCATTAAAATAAGATGGGGTTTTTGGATTTAATTTCTCAGTGAAAAAATGTTTTTTTTGTTTGTTTTTTTAAAATATTGTTTTTATTGAGATGATATAAACCAAAACTTTATACAAGTCGATATTTCTCAAGCTTATACAGCCAAATGTACAGATGTCTTGAAACAACACAAAAATTACAAAATAGGACACCCTATTAGAGTTGTCATAAAATAACTCAATATGTGAAAGGGTGGGGATGTCTCAAAATATAGAAGTCTGTGTAAAAGAATAAGCGAATAGTATGACATCTCATTTTGTTATTTTCAAATATGGTCATACATCCCCTTCAGCTGTGCTGAAACTACGCTTAAAACTTTACCCTGTAGTAGTGAGCTATATATAATTCTTATCTTCATTGTTCTAATTTAAAGCCACCCCTTCCTTTGGATTATGAGTGCTACATAGGTGTACATCACTATCAATCCTAGGATTGATATTTTTCTTTTCAGAACGAATCCAGTACACAACACCTACGCCCTGCTAATAATATAGAGACTCTGACTCAGTTCAGACTATAATCTGTTATAGATAGGTAATCCTAAACTCATCCTCCTAGTAGTGCCATTAGTACTTTTGTTTTTTATGTGTAGCTAACCACCTGTGACTTTGCTCCAAAAGCAGGTTATTAGTATATAATAGCTCATAAACTATATAAAGCATGTACATTTAAGTTCATCATCACATAGGCCACTATTTTCCCCTACCAGAAGTGGATCTGAAACTGATCAATGGAGTCGGTAATTAAATCTGACCTCCTATTAGGAGCTAACAAGCGAATCAATATAACCTTTCAAAATGTAGGAAGCACCATGATTAACATAACTAATTAAGCTAAAGTAACAAGGTAAACTCAGCTAGGTCACCTCCCAATAGGACCACAAATATACATAATAATCAGGTTACAATTGCATAAATAAGAATATGCAACAGATGTAATACGTAATCTCAAGTTATGCACTAATCATTCATAGCTAGCCGACACCGGAGCGCCTTTGCTGGGGATCATAAGAAAGCAGTCAGTTTAGTGGTAGTAAAGGCTCCAACCGCAGACAGTCTTGCGATATATACACAATCTTCCATATGCTATCACCCATCTGCCGCTTCTCTCCCAGATACACACACTCTCCTTCTCTCTGCAACAGCGTGTCAGCATGGGGAGGTATCAGACATCTCTTTTGACGCCGCATGGGTTTTGTGGTATCACAGGCTTGAAAGGTTGAGTCAGCTGTTCCCTAGGGTATTTGTATCTCTCCTTCGTGTCTTCCCTTGGAGAGAATTGAAACATAACTGCAGTTTAATGGGCATAGCTTCTTTCTAATTGTCTCCCATGAACCGAGTATACCACTCTAAGAGGGATGTTCCCATCGGCATATGCAAACTCCAGCATAGACAGGAGTTTCTACTGCAAGTGAGCTCATTTTGATAGACTGGGTTGGCTGCTTTTCAAGGGCTGTCACAACAGTGCTAGGTGTCCGGCGGTCCGAATCCAGCATTACTGGGGAAGTCTCACTTCGATCAGGCACCACAAACAGAGAAGCTATCTCAGCTATTAGGGTCAGTTCAATTCTTTGTAGACACAGTTCGAGTTTATGTAACACTGTTTCGTCCCATGTAGTTATGGCCGCCATCTTAGCAATATTATCAGAGTTCCTGGTCTCTTCTGAGAGTTTGAAACAGATCTGGGTCATGCTGCAGTCAATTTATCCACTCATGTAAATTGTTAAACATAGATAGGGTTTGTCCGTTTCTGAATATATAAAAAATGTTCACATCTGTGACATATATTTCAGAAAGATAGCTTAAAAGGCTAATTTGAAGAGAGTAGCTTCATGGAGACGCGTCCTGCCGCTTCCAAAGCTGGCTCCACCCCCCTTGATTTTTTTAAATCCCTCCTATGTTATTACTTGTGGATTACACAGCTTGGGTATTTGTTTACAGGAATAATTGATTGTGGATTCTCGCCACCTGTACGAAAGAAAACATAATCATGCTTACCTGATTAATTTCTTTTGTGGTAGTGAGAGTCCACAAGACCCCACTCTCTGTTTTTTGGGTTTAGTTTTTTTTCAGTACATCTTTTTTCCCTGCTCGTTTTATGGTTTGTATTCTTTTTTCTTACCTCACTTTGCTTGGCTATACATTAGAATAAGGTATGTCTGAGGTGGGAAGGGTTTTATAGACCTCTTAGGGTTTGGGAATCTTTGCCTCCTCATAGTGGAAGAGAAGAGTAATTTCAAGGAGTAATGGATTGAGGTCTCTTACCACTATGAAAGAAATTAATTTATCAGGTAAGCATAGATTGTTTTTTTGTAGCTACATTTTTAATTCATTTGCACTAAACACCATACCCCAAGGTTTAAAGGGACATTAAACACTAAATAAGCATAGTATTGAGTTTATTTTCCACCTCCCTCCAGACATGGGTTCTGCCATGTTAAAATATTTTACTACATTCCATTGCTAACCTGTGTAGCAACTCTCCTTCACATACCTGCAGTGTAACCTAGGTTCCATAATGGTATTACCTGTAATAAGAGCATGCATGAAATGTGTTTAGTGTACCTATAGTGTACCTTTACCTGTAAGCAAGTGTCATTTCTGATGCAGTACCACTTATCGTAGACAGGCTTGTTTGGATCTGTTGTATAATAGGCTCTGAAAAGAGTATTTTGTTTTTAATACTTTTAATTATAGCTTAGTATATAAACTGTGTGCCCCCCCATTAGGGATTTGATTGGTTAACCCTTTGAGTGCTAAGCTGGATTTAATATTTTTCTTATTTTTACTATTTTTAACAAAAAAAAATGTTTTGACTTTCCCCCCCCCCCCAGATCCCCAAGACTCATACCATTGGAAAGGTTAGGCGATTACCTTTCCAATGGTGGGTCTTAGGGTCTGTAGCTGCTCAGTTCCCTGAGATACAGGTTTCTAAGCAGCATTCCCCCTTTCCCTATACTTTGTATTGTCAATTTTAAATAAAGTTGCGCGGTGACGTCATCACGTCATTACGCATGACGTCACTGCACGTAACGGGAAGCTCCTGCGATGCCTGTCACTATGCAGGCCTGATCGCCGGGGTAGGAGCGGGTGGGAGCCCCCAGATTACCAAAAAGGTAGTTGAGTGCTAGCAACGGCTCTGAGCTGTCGTTAGCACTCAAGGGACACTGAACCCAAATTTTTTCTTTCATGATTCAGATAGCGCATGCAATTTTAAGCAACTTTCTAATTTACTCCTATTATCAATTTTTCTTCATTCTCTTGCTATCTTTATTTGAAAAAGAAGGCATCTAAGCTTTTTTTTGGTTCAGTACTCTGGATAGCGCTCTTTTTATTGGTCGATGAATTTATCCACCAATCATCAACAACAACCCAGGTTGTTCACCAAAAATGGGCCGGCATATAAACTTACATTCTTGAATTTCAAATAAACCGCTAGATTTAGAGTTCTGCGGCCAAAGGGGTGCGTTAGCTACGCATGCATTTTTTCTCCCGCACCTTTTAAATACCGCTGGTATTTAGAGTTCACAGAAGGGCTGCGTTCGGCTCCAAAAAGGGAGCGTATAGCATAATTTACCGCAACTGCAACTCTCAATAGCAGCGGTGCTTACGGACGCGGCCAGCTTCAAAAACGTGCTTGTGCACGATTCCCCCATAGGAAACAATGGGGCCGTTTGAGCTGAAAAAAAGCCTAACACCTGCAAAAAAGCAGCGTTCAGCTCCTAACACAGCCCCCATTGTTTCCTATGGGGAAACACTTCCTAAGTCTGCACCTAACACCCTAACATGTACCCCGAGTCTAAACACCCCTAGCCTTACACTTATTAACCCCTAATCTGCCGCCCCCGCTATCGCTGACCCCTGCATATTTTTTTTAACCCCTAATCTGCCGCTCTGTACACCACCGCAACCTACATTATACCTATGTACCCCTAATCTGCTGTCCCTAACACCGCCGACCCCTATATTATATTTATTAACCCCTAATCTGCCGCCCCCAACGTCTCCGCTACCTACCTACACTTATTAACCCCTAATCTGCCGACCGGACCTCACCACTGCTATAATAAATTTATGAACCCCTAAAGCTAAGTCTAACCCTAACCCTAACACCCCCTAAGTTAAATATAATTTTTATCTAACGAAATAATTTAACTCTTATTAAATAAATTAATCCTATTAAAAGCTAAATAGTTACCTGTAAAATAAACCCTAATATAGCTACAATATAAATTATAATTATATTGTAGCTATTTTTGGATTTATATTTATTTTACAGGCAACTTTGTATTTATTTTAACCAGGTACAATAGCTATTAAATAGTTAATAACTATTTAATAGCTACCTAGTTAAAATAATTACAAAATTACCTGTAAAATAAATCCTAACCTAAGTTACAATTAAACCTAACACTACACTATCAATAAATTAATTAAATAAACTACCTACAATTATCTACAATTAAACCTAACACTACACTATCAATAAATAAATTAAATACAAATAAATACACTAACTAAAGTACAAAAAATAAAAAAATAACTGTTACAAAAAATAAAAAAATATTTATACACATTAGAAAAATATTACAACAATTTTAAGCTAATTACACTTACTCTAAGCCCCCTAATAAAATAACAAAGCCCCCAAAATAAAAAAATGCCCTACCCTATTCTAAAATAAAAATAGAAAAGCTCTTTTACCTTCCCAGCCCTTAAAAGGGCCTTTTGCGGGGGCATGCCCCAAAGAATTCGGCTCTTTTGCCTGGAAAAAAAAACATACAATACCCCCCCCAACATTACAACCCACCACCCACATACCCCTAATCTAACCCAAACCCCCCTTAAATAAACCTAACACTAAGCCCCTGAAGATCTTCCTACCTTTTCTTTACCACGCCGGGTATCACCGATCGGTTCAGAGGAGGCTCCGAAGTCTTCATCCAAGCCCAAGCGGGGGCTGAAGAGATCCATCATCGGGCTGAATAGGTCCATCATCCGGCTGAAGTCTTGATCCAAGC